>NC_053026.1:613706593-613909085 GCF_003073215.2 Triticum urartu | reverse complement strand
CAGGAACTGGCTTCAGGAGAGTTTATGTGATGTTGTAGGAATTCTGCAAATGAATGCAGACTATGAGAACCAAAGGATTCTCCCACGGACATGTACCTGTGACAGCATTAAGGTGCGAGGGAAGGGGAAGAGGACATATGCATTCTCAGAAGGTTTTGAAGATTAATCAGTTTAGAAGACATTGACCTCATCGTGCGAAGACATTCACTCATAGATAAGAAGTTGGTTCCAGATTTGTACGAACCCACAGATCAGTACAAGTGAGGAATCTAACTACTTCATGAAGCACAAGTGAATATACTAGGCATGTTATGAGATGCAGATTGAGAGATCTATCTTATGTGAAGAGAAACTTCTTATGGTAGAAAGTGACAGAACCATAAGATCAGAAGGGGCTGTAAAAAGAAGTTTTATTTACCACACTTAGAACTGCTAGACGGAAGTGGGAGTTGATGCCGAGCAGTTCAGTCCTCCGTGCCCTAACTTGGCGACGGAAAACACCTACGGCGACGACGGAGAGGACGATGTCCGTGGTCGGCGTGAGGACGGCGTTGGAGAGGTTGCGGCAGCGAAGCGCTTCGTCTCCGGCGCCGTCAAGAGCTAGCGGTGGCGCTAGGGTTCATGCGAGGGTGGAAGAAGGAGATAATGACCGCGGTAAGTGTGAACTTATAGGCGCAGGGGCGGCACTGCGCTATTACTCAGGTGCCCCTGGCGATTCGCATTTGAGTAGTACGTGGCCATCATGCGGTATTTTGGGGGCAGTTCCACATCCCACGCATGCCTGGATTGTCGGGCGGTCGTTCCTACTTCTCCGGATTTTATGTGGAGGAATGAGCATTGAAAACGGACTTTATGGTTGTCTCTTTATCTTCTGCTGACAAGGACGCAGTGAAGACATTCGACAGTTTTAATAGAATGCATATGACTTAGAGAGATAGAGTTTGAGATAGAAAGCATAGAGAAGTTTGGGGTCCGATCACATTCACTTAGTTCAAAAGATTCAACACGAAGACATAGCTATAAGTGAATGCTGTAGAGGACAGAACACTAGCACATATATATCTATACAATCAACGTAGTGAAGATAATCATGAAGACATGTTCGAAGCCAAACCAAATGTGAAGACAACCAAATGTGAAGATATTGCACGGTAACGCCATGAGTGAAACACTTCAAAATAGAATGTTTGGTGGTGGCGTTACCCACCGTATAGGAAGTATTAGACCCAGACACGGCGCATAATTATTGTGGCGCTCTGAAGTCAAATTTCACATTAATGTATTCACACTTAGAATGTATGTCTTCATTGAATGAAGATATACTTTACTTTGTGTGTTGCACATCTAAGTCATCAATATGCATAAGTGTTAGGATGTGTGCCTGATCACAGGACATTTGAGGATTCCAAGATATTTAGCTCACACCGTATCTTGCAAAATATCTTCTCATCCAAGGGCTTGGTGAAGATATCTGCCAATTGCTCTTCAGTGTTGACGTGTATGATATCAATGTCTTCCTTCACAACATGATCTCTGAGAAAGTGATGACGAATTTCAATGTGCTTTGTCTTCGAGTGCTGAACTGGGTTGTTGGCAATCTTGATGGCGCTTTCGTTGTCGCAGTAAAGTGGCACTTGCTTCAGATGAATGCCATAGTCCTTGAGTGTTTGCTTTATCCACAGAAGCTGAGCGCAGCAAGATCCAGCAGCAATGTATTCAGATTCAGCAGTGGAGAGAGATACATAGTTCTGCTTCTTTGAAGACCAACATACAAGTGATCGTCCCAGAAAGTGACATGTGCCTGATGTGGACTTGCGATCAACTTTGTCACCAGCATAATCAGCATCCGAAAATCCAACAAAATCAAACTCTGAGCCCTTTGGATACCATAATCCTAGAGTTGGGGTGTGAGCCAAATATTGAAGAATTCGCTTCACAGCTAAGTGATGCGACTCCTTTGGTGCCGCTTGAAATCGAGCACACATGCAAACACTAAGCATAATATCTGGCCTAGATGCACATAAATAAAGCAAAGACCCAATCATGGAGCGGTATACCTTTTGATCGAACTCTTTACCATTGTCGTCAGGACCTAGATGATGTTTGGCTGGTATTGGTGTTGTGAAGCCTTTGCAGTCTTGCATACCGAACTTCTTCAGGCAATCTTTGAGATACTTCTCTTGAGATATGAAGATGCCATTGCGCTGTTGTCGTATTTGAAGACCAAGGAAGAACTTTAGCTCCCCCATCATGGACATCTGATATTGCTCTTGCATCATATATCCAAACTCTTCACTGTACTTCTGATTTGTGCAGCCGAAGATAATGTCATCCACATATATTTGGCACACAAACAGTTCACCATCATATGTGTTCGTGAAAAGAGTGGGATCCAGGGAACCAGGTATGAAGCCTTTGCTCTTCAGGAAGTACTTGAGTGTGTCATACCAGGCCCTAGGGGCTTGTTTGAGGCCATACAGTGCCTTGTTGAGCTTGTATACCATGTCAGGATGTTTTGGATTTTCAAAGCCAGGTGGTTGTGCAACATACACTTCTTCTTCAATCTTGCCATTGAGAAAGGCACTTTTCACATCCATTTGATATAGAATTATGTTATGATGATTTGCATAGGCCAGCAGTATGCGTATGGCTTCAAGCCTAGCCACAGGAGTAAATGTTTCATCGAAGTCAATGCCCTCCACTTGAGTATATCCTTGAGCAACGAGACGAGCTTTGTTTCTGACAACTTGACCATGCTCATCTTGTTTGTTGCGGTATATCCATTTGGTGCCTATTATGTTGTGCTTCCATGGATCAGGACGCTTAACCAGTTCCCATACATTATTCAGCTCAAACTGTTGAAGCTCTTCTTGCATAGCTTGAATCCATTCAGGTTCCATGAAGGCTTCTTCAACTTTCTTGGGTTCTGATATTGAGACGAATGCGAAGTGCCCACAGAAATTTGCTAGCTGAGTTGCCCTTGAATGAGTGAGTGGACCAGGTGCATTGATGCTGTCAATTATTCTGTCAATCTGCACTTCATTGTCAACACGAGGATGTACAGGGCGAAGACTTTGCTCTTGCTGATCTGTGTCGTTGTTGGGAGGAATGTCTTCAGGCTGAGCATTGTCTTCATGTTGATCAGGTGCTGAGATGATAAGTTCTTCTTCAGGATGAGCTTCAAAAGGTATAATTTCTCCAGTTCCCATAAGCTTGATTGATTCACTAGCTGGAACTTCATCTAGCACATTTGGCAGTTGCTCTCTTTGTGAACCATTTGTCTCATCGAACCGCACATCCACTGTTTCAACAACTTTGTAATGAAAGAGGTTGAAGACTCTGTAGGAGTGCGAATCCTTTCCATATCCAAGCATAAAGCCCTCATGTGCTTTTGGTGCAAACTTTGAGGTGTGGTGTGGGTCCTTGATCCAGCACCTTGAGCCAAATACTCTGAAGTAACTGACATTTGGCTTCTTGCCAGTTAGGAGTTCATAAGATGTCTTGTTCAGAAGCTTGTGAAGATAAACACGATTGATTGTATGACATGCAGTATCAATAGCTTCAGTCCAGAATTTTCTTGGAGTCCTGTATTCATCTAGCATCGTTCTGGCCATCTCAATGAGTGTTCTGTTCTTGCGTTCGACGACGCCATTCTGCTGTGGCGTGTACGGAGCTGAGAATTCATGTGTGATGCCCAAGGTATCAAGATATGTATCAAGGCCAGTGTTCTTGAATTCAGTGCCATTGTCACTTCTGATGTGCTTTATCTTGGCGAATCGTCTGAACACATCCTGCACTTCAGTC
Organism: Triticum urartu; assembly: GCF_003073215.2. NCBI lineage: Eukaryota > Viridiplantae > Streptophyta > Magnoliopsida > Poales > Poaceae > Triticum > Triticum urartu. The sequence continues at coordinate 613,905,281 of NC_053026.1, read as the reverse complement.
TTATAAAGGATTATGTGCACCCAAGTATATCTAGAGTAATCATCAACAATGACAAAGCCATAGAGGCAAGAAGTAGTAGTAAAAGTTGAGTAGTGAGTGGGACCGAAAAGATCCATGTGGAGCAGTTCGAAGGGTTGTGTAGTAGTCATGATTGTCTTCGAAGGATATTTTGCCCTTGTCATCTTCCCTGCTTCACAGGCACCGCATAAGTGATCTTTCTTGAACTTGACGCCCTCGATGCCTATGACATGCTTCTTCTTCGCAAGGGTGTGGAGGTTCCTCATGCCAGCATGCCCAAGCCTCCGATGCCAAAGCCAGCATTCTGAAGCTTTTGCAAGAAGACATACTGCAAGTTGTGGCCCTGCCGAGAAATCTACCACATACAAATCATCCTTTCGGTACCCTTCAAACACTAGAGACTTGTCAGATTCCATTAGTACTAGGCAACGATATTTTCCAAACATTACGATCATGTTCAAATCACAAAGCATTGAGACAGACATTAAGTTGAAGCCAAGGGATTCAACAAGCATGACTTTATCCATGTGTTGATCCTTTGAGATTGCAACTCTACCTAGACCCAATACCTTACTTTTACCAGTGTCAGCAAATGTGATGTGGCTCTTGTCGGATGGACGTAAGGTTGAGTCCATAAGAAGGCTTCTTTTGCCAGTCATGTGATTTGTACACCCACTGTCAATAATCCATTCTGAAGACTTTGAAGTCGCTGGTGTCGTACCCTACAGTGCAGTTAGGGGGATAGGCTTCACGAAGAGAATTGTGAAGCAAAAACATTTGACGAACCAGTGGGTTGTGAAAACTTAGATCCAGATTAGGACTAATAGGGAGAGTAGCATGCGATTCAGGAATGAAGTACATAATGATGCCATTCGGGCATTTTATCTTGCGCCCTACAAGATTTTTAAGGTCCCCAGCAACAGCATCAGAAGATTTTGTTTTTCTGCTGGAGACCTTTCCCTGCAAAAGAGAGTTAAGCTTTCTTAACCACCCACATCTTCAAGGGTGGCTTAGAAGCAATAAGTCTAAGTGCAGCATCTGAGAATTTTGGCTTTGAAGCCTTAGCAAACAGTCTAGGAGGTGGACAATAATACTCATAGGAATAGGCAGAATAATTTTTGGTCATATGAACATGATGATTCAAAGAACCGCTCTCATATTCATATGCCTGAGTATAGTTTCCCTGCAAAACATTTGCGTTAGTGTGACTCAGGTGAGTCCTCTGTTTGTATGAAGCCTTTGGACCATATGAAGCCTTTGGTCTGAGGTTTGTCTTCTTCAAGTGAGGTGTCATGAAGACATTCACAGGAAGATTTCCCAGAAACTTTTTCGGAACCCAGATCTTCTTCATAGGCGGTCCATTCCTGCAGTTAGTACCAATGTACCTGGCAAACACTTCACCATTCTGATTCTTAAACAGTTTATAGTTTGCATCAAAGGATTCATCAATGATAATGGGGTTAGCACAAGTGAAGCCAGATAAATTGGATGGATCTTCTGAAACTTCCTTTGCAGCAACCCATGTGGTTTTGGGGTACTGCTCAGGTTTCCAGTAAGAGCCATCTGCATTTATTTTCCTCACGAACCCAACACCCTCTTTCCTAGGGTTTCGGTTCAGAATCTGCTTCTTGAGGACATCACATAATGTCTGATGTCCTTTAAGACTTTTGTACATCCCTGTTTCAAGCAATGTCTTCAACCTAGCATTCTCATCAGCAATAGCAGTGGTATCCTCAGCAGAGGGGTTAGTTACCACATCAACAGTTGAAGATATTGCAACAGCAGTAGCAGTGGAACATTCAGCAACAGAAGTAGCATTATCACGCTCAATGCATTTAAGACATGGTGGTTCAAATCCTTCCTGAGCGGGACTGATCTGTTCGGCGCAAAGTGACTCGTTTTCCTTTTGAAGATCTTCATGAGCCGCTCTCAATTTCTCAAGTTCTTGCTTCCTTTGAAGATAATCATAGGAAAGCTTTTCATGAGTTGTTGAGAGAGTATCAAGACGATCTTCAAGTTCCTGATACTTAACGTGAAGATTTTTTATGTCTTCAATTAAGGATTCAGATCGAGTCATTTCAGCACCCAACAGATCATCGCTTCTGTCTAACAGTTTTTGAATATGTTCCATAGCTTTCTGTTGTTCAGTTGCAATTTTAGCAAGTGTTTTGTAGCTGGGTTTTGAATCACAGTCGGAGTCATCGTCACTAGATGTTTGATAGCGAGTAGTGCGTGTGTTTACCTTGGCACCACGTGCCATGAAGCAGTAGGTAGGAGTGGAGTCATTCTTGTCATTTGCGTCGGTGTCGGTGATGCAGTCATTGTCTTCAGTGTTGAAGATGGACTTGGCGACGTATGCTGTTGCCAGACTCGTAATGCCAGAATCAGACTCCTCCTTAGACTCCACCTCTGCCTCCTCAGAAGCAGACTCCTCCTCTGAATCCATTTCCTTGCCAACAAACGCACGTGCCTTGCCAGATGAGCTCTTCTTGTGTGATGAAGACTTTGAGGAAGACTTGGAAGAAGACTTTGAGTATTTCTTCTTCTTCTTGTCGTCAGAATCATATTCCTTGCTCTTCTTCTTCCTTCTGTTCTCATTGTCCCATTGTGGACACTCAGAGATGAAGTGTCCAGTTTTCTTGCACTTGTGACATGTTTTCTTCTTGTAGTCATGAGCAGAAACTTCATCATTCCTTGAGCTTGATCGTGAAGATTTGCTGAAGCCTTTCTTCTTGGTGAATTTTTGGAAATTCTTCACTACCATTGCAAGTTCTCTTCCAATGTCTTCAGGATCATCAGAAAAGCTGTCAGATTCTTCTTCAGATGAGGAAACAGCTTTTGCCTTCAAGGCACGAGTTCGTCCATAGCTTGGACCGTAGATGTCTCTTTTCTCAGAAAGCTGAAACTCATGTGTGTTGAGCCTCTCAAGTATGTCAGACGGATTGAGTGTCTTGAAATCAGGACGTTCTTGAATCATCAGGGCTAGGATGTCAAACGAACTATCAAGTGATCTCAGCAGCGTCTTGACGATTTCATGTTTGGTGATCTCAGTGGCGCCGAGGGCTTGAAGCTCATTTGTGATGTCAGTGAGCCGGTCAAATGTGTGTTGGACATTCTCATTGTCATTTCGCTTGAAGCGGTTGATGAGGTTGCGAAGAACACTGATTCTTTGATCTCTCTAGGTTGAGACGCCTTCATTGACCTTGGAGAGCCAGTCCCAGACCAGCTTGGATGTCTTCAAGGCACTCACACGGCCATACTATCCTTTTGTCAGATGGCCACAGATGATATTTTTGGCAGTAGAGTCCAGTTGAGTGAACTTCTTGACATCAGCAGCAGTGACACCTTCTCCAGCCTTGGGAACGCCGTTCTCGACGACATACCATAGGTCGACGTCAATGGCTTCAAGATGCATGCGCATCTTATTCTTCCAGTAGGGATATTCAGTTCCATCGAAGACGGGGCAAGCAGCGGAGACTTTGATTATCCCTGCAGTCGACATAGCTAAAACTCCAGGTGGTTAAACCGAATCACACAGAACAAGGGAGCACCTTGCTCTGATACCAATTGAAAGTGCGTTATATCGACTAGAGGGGGGGTGAATAGGCGATTTTTATGAGAGTCATCAAAACGTGAGAGTTATGAAGACAAACAGCGAAGATTATGCCTATTACTATGCAACGGAAGTTAGATTACACTAGGTCAGCCATGGTCATGTATTCAATAGAGTGAAAGCACAATGACAAACAGCTTCAGTGTAATAAGGATCAGGTAGGAAGAAGTTATGAAGCCAAAAAGATCATACATTCACGTTGTGAAGACAAAAGATAAAGCAAGCATGCAATGGCTTCACAATGAGTAACATTAAGAAAAGGAAGTGAAGATGAAACCAGTGACTCGTTGAAGACAATGATATGTTGGACCAGTTCCAGTTGCTGTGACAACTGTACGTCTGGTTGGAGCGGCTAGGTATTTAAACCTTAGGACACACAGTCCCGGACACCCAGTCCTGAACACACAGTTCAGGACACCAAGTCCTCACCGTATTCTCCTTGAGCTAAGGTCACTTAGTCCTCGCCCAATCACTCTGGTAAGTCTTCAAGGTAGACTCCCAAACCTTCACAAACTTCGTTCACTGGCAATCCACAATGTCTCTTGGATGCTCTGAACGTGACGCCTAACCGTCTGGAGGATTCACAGTCCTCAAGTGTAATAAGTCTTCAGATCACACAGACAAGAAGACTTAAGTGATGCCCAATTTACTCTGGCTCTGGGTGGTTAGGGCTTTTCTCCTCACTAGGAATTTTCTCTCAAAGGCTTCGAGGTGGGTTGCTCTCAAACGACAAAAGCCGTGCACTGAAATCTGAGCAGCCAACCGTTTATGGTTGTGGGGGTGGGCTATTTATAGCCACTTGGCAACCCGACCTGATTTGTCCGAAATGACCCTGGGTCACTAAGGAACTGACACGTGTCTCAACGGTCAGATTTCAAACTCTCATGGCAACTTTACTTGGGCTACAAGCAAAGCTGACTTGTCCGGCTCTGGACAAGATTCGCTCTCATTGTCTTCACTCGAAGACATAGATTTTTGGATTAGGCATCACTTCAGTCATTCTGACTGGTTCTCCTGGACCCCACTTAACAGTACGGTGGTTCCTATGACTCAACACAAAAGAAAAAGAACTACGAAAGATCTAAGTCTTCGAGCTCCATAGGCTTCATAACGTGTCTTCTTTTGTCATAGTCTTCAATGTGAATATCTTCATATGCCACCTTTGGCTTCAATGTCTTCATACATTTTTAGGGGTCATCTCTGGTAGTAAAACCGAATCAATGAGGGACTTCTACCTGTGTTATCCTGCAATTCTCACAAACACATTAGTCCCTCAACTAGGTTTGTCGTCAATACTCCAAAACCAACTAGGGGTGGCACTAGATGCACTTACAGGTTCCTATAGGCGATATAAAAGAAAGTGTAGCCCAGCTAGGCGTGCTTTGTGGGCCTGGCACAAAATCTGTCCCTGTAGCGAGGTGGGCGTGTCGCTCACCATAGGCGGCATATGAGAGCTCCTCTTCAACGTGTCCAGGCACAAGAAATCAGAGATGGCGCTCATGCACACACTAGGTCGGCAGCGACCCACCCTCAATCATCTGGATCACTAGCTAGTTAAAAGCCAGTAATTACCGGTTTAATATTTTTTAACAGATTCAGAAAATCATTATATTTCAAAAACGTTCATGAAATAAGAAAATTCATGACATTTTGAAAGTTTTGCAAATTCAACAGAATGTCGGTAGTTTCAGAATATATTCTAAACCCGAAAAATTCATGAATTGGGAAAATATATTCATGAATTTGAAAATGTTCACGCATTTGAAAGAAAATCACAAAATTTTAAAATAGAAGTTTTTAAATCGTTCATGTATTCAAAAAAACGATCACAAATTTGAATTTTTTTTAATGAATTTTGAAATAAAATGCAGATAGGAAATGAAAACATATACAAAAATTTAAGAAGTTGATACAAAAAAGTAAATGAAAAAACAAAAAAAGACTAACCGATAAAAACCAATAGATATTTTTGAAAATTTACATAATGTAATGGTTTTACAATAAGTAAAATAATAATAGTTTCGGACACATACAATATGAAACAAGATTCTATTTTAGGACATTTTTAAATAAATAAAATGTGAGGAAAAAAAGTAGCTACCGCTCCTGATGGCACTAGCTCAGCATCGGCCCAGTAAGGCTTCGCTCACCTGGTCGAAAGGTCTACTGTTTCCCTCAGTCAGTGGCGAGTAGAAAGCCTACAACAAGCGGTCTAATAAATAACGTTGTTTTTGTTTTTTTATTTATATAATAATTTTACTTAAAACATACTCTCGAAATAAAAAAGTATGAAAGTTTTATAATATTTTAATATTCCAAAGGCATGTTGGCAATTTACAAAAATGTGCACGATTTGTTTTGAAAAAACAAAATTGTTAAAAATATTCATGAATATGAAAAATGTTCATGCTTTTGGAAGAAATTAATGATTCTTTTAAAACATAATAAATTTGAATTTTTAATAGATTTCATATAATATTCACGAATTTAAAAAAACGTTCTTGCATTTGAGTAAATGAACATATATTTAAAATTGAGATGGAATTAATATATGTTCACTTTTAAAAAATTGAAATGAAAAAAGTAAAAGGAAAACCAAAAAAAATTGAATGGATATTTTATTACATGATGAAATATATTTTTCCATGTTTCATAGCGTTGTACACACATGTAACCTTTAGAAAACACTTTGCCCTCTGTTCTCAGGGTTCAAGCCAACAAGAATTGTACTCCCGGGATTGCTTCTTACTAGTTCTAGCTCATAACCAAAGACCTTGATGTACTCGTCTTTCGTCCTCATTAGTAGTTTCTCTAACACTATCTTTTTGGCAGCCTTACACTTTGATGTTGATAGATTAATAAAGAAATCTTTCGGAACAATAGATTTAACGCTACTAACATGCCATCTTTTAGCACAAGAGTCGGTCTGTGCGCATCTTTTGTCTCACATAGAATCTTCTTGCAGATGCAGGCTGCAGAGTGCGAGAAGCTCCTCTGGATGCGTTTTCTTACCTTCTCCCATTAATTGCAACGCTTTGCTCAAAATAATGATTTGCAGCAGTTAATTAAGGTTTATCAGTGAGCCAATCACCATCTCCTTCTCTTGGGCAAATATAATGCTACCCCGACCTCTCGTTGTGTCTTGCCCTCATCATCATCAGACCATAGTTCCTTCTCTTGTGTTCTGAACTGGATCCAAAACGTGATGCTGGAGGTGTGATAAGAGCATCTTCAACAGCCTTTGTATATTTGCACTTAATTACTATTTTAGCAATATAGCTAAAAAAGCCCGTGCTTTGCAAACGGGAGGAAAAACATAACACACACTCTTAACCCAACAATAATCACTCAAGACCACAGTAGGTCCATCTCCTTTATTTTAGCGAGGCACTCATACAGCTCAAAGCAGAGAATAAAATATGTATAATCCAATCTAATAAGCAGTCAGTCATACATTTCAAAGCAGATTGTCAAACAAGCATAAACAAATCATCCATTTCGAAGAAAATAACACATCAAGACTCCTAAAAAGATAGAAAGATTGCTAACTGCAGGGCATGAAGTACATCGAGTGGACGGCGAAGAAGAGCACCTGAGATGGATACCCACGAGGTAGGTTGTCCAATTCCAAAGGAATAACAGCCATGCACCCGGCAATGACCCTGGCACCAAACCCTAGCCACCACCTTGAACCAGCTGGTGTGAGATGTGTGACTAAGGGCCTCTGGTTCAATGAAATGAATATTGGCATCATTGTCACTGTTGAAGACATTAAACAATAATCAATATAAAATCCTATGAGGCATATACGATGTGAGGTCAGGACAAATAAAGCAATCTGGGTGGGAGACAATTACCGAACCAGCTTCTATGCAAGGTAAAGGAAGGGCTTCTTAAAGTCGTAGTTGCTCTTGGCGGAAACTTCATAGTACTAAGGTTTCTTCTTCCTGTGGAATGTGACCACTTTGTTAAAGAACAATCATAACAGAGGCAGTCAACGACATGGATAAATAACTCTGGAGGGGCACAACAACAAAATATCCGAACCCCAAGCACAGTGCAAGCAACACAATTACTGTACATACTTACTTGAAACCGATTGAATAACCCAAACATTTGAGAGTTATGTGAACAAATAAGTCTTCTTTATGTATGCATTCAAAATTGGAAATATGATAAAATTCTACCGGTGTCTTATTTCTATGTTCAGCCAAGATTCTGGAAAAATGGCATTATAAATAAAAAAATATGTTGACATTAAATATACCAAAATTGGATAATGCATCACTGCCATCCAATGGGCAGCATTGCAAATAGAAATAAAATACAAGAGTATGCCACCATAACGCTAATAGCTAGACCAACGACATATATATGTGGAACTGGTATTACAAACAAATAGAACAGTCAACTATTAATTCTACATCATTCTTCAGGCCAATTCCAATCTGGATAACAAAAGGAAACCGTGGTAAACATCACACTCATACACACACAGATTGTAAACAAAGTAAAACTAAATATGGCACTGCAGATTCTAAAATTACCAAGGTCATCCAAAAGATTCATTGCTTAACAGTATAAAATAACAAAGAAATTTGCAATTGTGATCGAGCAGACCTACTGCCGCTACTCCTTGCTGCCATAGTGCCATTCATTGATGTTCAATGCAAGTATCACGCTATCAAGCACAACAGAGTAAGTGCAAAGTAAGATAGAGATAAGAGGAAGAAAGGAGAGGCTACCAGTGTGCAATGGAATCTGGAGTATGGAGAGGATGAGGTCTTTGCCACGCCTCACCATGTGCAGCCTCCCCTTCACCCCCACCCCGTCCCAATCCACACCTCGTCCCTGCGCCGCCGCCACCAACTCACGCTGGGAGCCTAAGGTTTTCACAGGAAGGTTAGGGGTGCCAAGATCAGCATGCTGACACCGACCCTGAGCCCCAAGCAACAGCAACACCCGGAGCAACCACCCCATGCCGTTGTTGATCCTCTCTACAGGGTGGTGTTCATGATCCTCACACCCACCTCCGCCACCGCTGGCCATGTTACCTGGGTGAAGAGGAGGGATCCAAAGAAGCCGTCAATGAGAAGTGGAAGCATGAGAGAAGCACCAGGGGAGCCGTAGTCGCATCCGCATCAACCCACCGCAGTCGCTCCTTGCTTCGCCGCTCTTCATGGCCGTGAGTGGCTAGCACAAGGGAGGGCCGCTTGCGATTCCGTGGGGAGGAGTAGGGAGGCGCGACGGGGATGGGAAGCAGGAGGACGAGGATGAGCGGGTGAGAGGGGATGAGCCAGAGGTGGCGGCCAGAGGGGAGGAGGCGGAGATGGCGGCGGGGGGGGGGGGGGGGGGGGGGGGGGGGGGGGGGGGGGGGGGGGGGGGGGGGGGAGAGAATGGTGAGGCACGGCTGGGAAGAGGAGAGGCGGTGCGAGTGCGGGAGGAGGCAGGCAGCTAGGTCTCCGCTGGAGCCGCTTCCTTTTATACGCCAATTGATGAAATGATGAAAAATGCCCTTGACTAGAATTACAAGCGATGACACGAATGAGAGGTAACTATTCATTGCTACATCGCCTTTTTTGATCCGATGACCCACATCGTCCACACGCAAGATCTGACGGTCGCAATCGCAACAAGCAAATGTAAAGGACGGCCGGATGTTGCTAAACTCTGACGAGGCCGGGTTCTCCCGTAATTCTTGTTTCTGGATTAGCATATGAGACCTCCTCTTCGGTGTGTTAGGCGGCAGCAAATTGGAGCTGGTCCTCACGCTCACGCTGGCTAGGCCTGGCTCAGTAAGACTTCTCTTAGTCACTAGATCTATCTGGCGCTTCTCTCGCTCCCTGCTGGGTAGCCAGTGAAAAGTCAACAACTACTTGTTTAATAAAAATAAGAATTTAACCTCTTTTATATATTTAGAAAATTCTTACATTAAAAAATGTTCATGAAATAAAAATGATAATAAATATGGTCATGAATCCAAAAAAGTGTTGACAAATTTGAAGAAAAAATAATCCTGAATTGGGAATCAATGTTGAAGAATTTCAAAATTTTACAAAACATTAAATGGATTTTAATAAAGATTCAAGAATTCAAATGTCCATAAAATTTGAAAATAATTGTACATAGATTGAAAAATGACGGTAAAATGAAAAAAATATTATATTTAAAAAATAGTGAAATGAAGTAAATAAAAGCAAAACTATAAAAATTAAATAGATATTTTCACAGTAAGTATAGAGATAAATAAAAAGAGAGAAAAAGAGGGGGGGATCTAAGTGAAGCGTACCTAGTACGTTGCTTGTTTTTGTAGGGGAACTACGTTGCTTGTGGGCGGTAAAAAAAGAGTATAGCAGTTCTAGCGAGTGACGGGATGAGCCGTGCTTTATGCTCTGGCTAAGTACTAGCTATGCCCGCGCGGCGACACGCCGCGCCCTGTTTATTCATTGCCGTGAAATTGGTTCGATGTTGCTAATGAAATTTGTCATGTTGTGTCACTGGTAGAAAAAGGGCCTGTTGTCCCGGTTCGTAAGGGCCTTTTGTCCCGGTTCCTGAACCGGGACTAAAGGGTCGGTACTAATGCCCTGTCCCTTTAGTCCCGGTTCAATCTAGAACCGGGACAGATGGGCCTCCACGTGGCCTATGCGCGGAGTCCAGGTAGGAGACCCTTTGGTCCCGGTTGGTGGCACCAACTGGGACCAATAGGCATCCACGCGTCAGCATTTCTGTGGCTGGGGTTTTTGTTTTTGTTTTTGAAAGGGGGGGGGGGGGTTTGGGGGTTTTGGGGGGTTAATTTAGGTGTTTCATATATTGTGTTAGCTAGCTATAATTAATAAAGAGAAGTGTTCTCTCTTATGTCCGTGCTTGGTCGACGCTACGTACTATACATACGTATAGAGAGGACTAGACACGCTAGCTAGCTTGTAAGCAAACGGAGGAAACAGAAGGTCGTCATGAACATATATGCATATAGAGAGAAGTGATATCGACCACCTCTCCTTCTCCGAGAGATTGGTCGAACAACAAGTTCTCGTATATCTATCCGACACTACCGGCTACATATATACAATAATTATCTCTTACAAATATAATCATACGGACTCATGGTCCACATAGTATTCTCCGTCTTCAGCGATCACGTGGTCAAGAAAGAATGCCGCCAATTCCTCTTGAATTGCTCACATGCGAGCTGGTGCTAGGAGTTCATCCCGCTTCCGAAACATCTAATTTGAAGAAGGGGGTCAATACATATATATATATATATATATATATATGAATGAATGAAACTCAACACAAATGATGGTAATAAAATAAAATTGTGAATGTTGTTATTTACGTACTTCATATTGTTCGTCAGTGTAGCCCCGCTCATAGGTCATGTGGCGGATGGACTCGCAAATGTAGTATCCACAGAAATCATTCCCTTGTTCCTGCCACAACCACTTTACAAGAAATAGAGGTCAATCAAACTGATAAGAAAGAATGCCAAATGGTATTGATGAAACTAGCGCTTGAATCAATAGGAGATGCGCGGAACATGCTACTATAGTACTTACTTTCGGGTGTCTAAATTGCAGCTTCTTCGGGAGTCCTGGAGCTTTTTTGGAGAATTTTTTCCAAACCCTGCCAGACAAAGAAAACAATTACTTGATATATCAGGAAATGAACAAAGTTGCTGATATGGTGGATAATGATCGATTTAACTTACTTCTCGAGCATTTGAGTCATGTTCGCATAGTCCTGGGGATCTTTTCGTCTTGAGTCTAAGACGGTTACTAGTCCCTGCTCAAGCTTAATCTCTAGGAGAATATAGTGGTAACTGCACACGCATGCATAACTCATCAATTACATTACTATAACCTTGACTAATATATAAGGGAAACCGAATACGCACAAGACAGTAACACTCACCTGAAGTTGTAAGGAAAGAGTATTATATCTTTGTTTTCATTTATTACCAACGATCGTAGCAAGTTGGCCTCGGTATCTGCGGCATGAAATTTAACCTGAGTTGCATCTATGAGATATGTGTTAATGAACCCAATATCACCGACTTGTCTTTTCTTCAATTCGGCGATCTTCAATCTGCATAATATAGTGAGGATGATTATAAATACATGCAATGAAAGAGCTGAGCTATATAGAGAGACTTAATGACAGAAGTAGTACTACTTACAGACAGTAGCAGGTGACCGTTGTTTTATCGAGGGCAATTGATTGAAAAACTGAAAGAACTCCTCAAATGGAACAGGCAACCGTTCAATTCCAACGAGGTCATGCTCCTTTTTAACTTTCACATACAAAGTACTCCTCCCCCCAGAGTCTCTGCAGATTTTCAAGTACCAATCATGCAATCTTTGCATCATCGTTGATAGAGATCTTTCATCTTTGACAAGAGGCTTCCCGTACTCGTATCTTTGTATCTGCACCTCCATGAAATCATAATGTACATCGTCGGGCAGGTAATCGCCAAGATTGCTATAACCGGGCACCATCCTCGGATAATTAGCGACGTTGTCGCTAGGCACCTTGAGCGGGGGGCACGATTGCTTCACTTGTTTGCCGAGCTGGGCAATTTGTTTCCCAGCTCATCGTTCTTTCAGCCTTTGATCACTGACAGTACTTCCCGACTGCTCCGCTTCAGCAAATTCCTTTCCAATAATGCGCTCATAGTTTCCTTTCGACGGAGACTTGGGTGGTTTTGTCAGGGCAGCCAGAGTGCGCTTCGCTTTCACCGGATCTACCTTCTCCTCCGGAGGTGGATGTTTCTTTGCTTTCACCCCTTCAAAGTAGTACCTCACTTCTTCTCGTGCGATCTCGGCGTTCTCCGCTGGGGTCCTCTCGTATGGTAACTTCTCTGGAGTCTTCAGAGAAGGACCGAATCTGTATTTCCTCCCGCCTCTGGCTGTACTGCTAGACGCCGGCAGAGCAGACGGAGCGGTTGTCTTCTTTACTTGCTTACGAGGCGGAGGAGAAGGACTACGACGCGCCGGAGCAGCCGGAGCGGCGGAAGGTCTCTTCCGCCCTTGCTGACGAGGCGGAGAAGGAGGAGGCTGGCTGCTCGGGCGCGTCGGCGCAGACGGAGAAGGAGGCGGAGTGCCGCCACGCACCGGAGAAGGAGCCGGTCGAGTGCCCTGATCGTCACTCGCCGGAGGAGGAGGCGGTGGAGGAGGCGGAGTGCCCTGACTCGCCGGAGGAGGAGGCGGTGGAGGAGGCGGAGTGCCCTGACTTGCCGGAGGAGGAGGCCATGGAGGAGGTGGAGTGCCCTGACTTGCCGGAGGAGGAGGAGGAGGCGGAGGCGTCCAGTTCGGAAGGTTGATGAGCTCCTTCTGCCATAGGCATGGAGTCTTCAGAGCAGACCCCAGCCTAGTCTCCCCTTCACCGGTAGGGTGGTCAAGCTGGAGGTCCTCAAATCCCTCCGTTATTTCATCCACCATCACCCTAGCATATCCTTCTGGAATCGGCCGGCAGTGAAAAGTTGCGCCCGGTTCAGTAGGATAAACAGAGCCAACAGCCGCCTTGACCTTCAAATTCATCCATTGCGTCATAAGGTGACAATTTTGAGACTCCATGATAGCATCCACGGGATAGCTGGCAGGAGCCGTCAAGGCATGCTCCGGCTGAAGCAGCTCGGTGGAAGCCACGCTGCTTCTCCGCTGAGATGGCGGGGTAGCTTCGGGGGAAGCTTCGGTAGTATGTTTGCTGCGATTTGCTTCTCGTTCCTCTATCGCTTGTACCCTTGCTTGCAGCGCCTGCATTTGGGTCTGTTGCAATTTTTTCCTCCTCTCCTGGGATTTGTAACCGCCTGCGTCCGGAAACCCAACCTTCCACGGAATGGAGCCCGGTGTGCCTCGTGTCCGTCCAGGGTGCTCAGGATTCCCGAGGGCCATTGTGAGCTCGTCGTTCTCTCTGTCTGGAAAGAACGTCCCTTGCTGCGCTGCTTCGATATACTGCTGAAGCTTCCTGACTGGTATGTCCATTTGATCGTTCGTCCAAATGCACTTCCCTGTTACAGGGTCCAAGGTTCCGCCAGCCCCGAAGAACCAAGTCCGGCAACGGTCTGGCCAGTTAATTGTCTCTAGTTCGATCCCTTTTTCAACCAGATCATTCTCAGTCTTGGCCCACTTAGGCCGGGCTACGAGGTAGCCACCTGACCCCGTGCGATGGTGATGCTTCTTCTTCGCAGCATTTTGCTTGTTTGTCGCCGACATCTTCTTACTCTTTTTCGATGTCTTGCGGGCCACAAATGCGGGCCAGTGATCTCTGATCTTCTCATATCTGCCCTTGAATTCTGGTGTCTCTTTATTTTCAACAAACTTATTCAGCTCTTTCTTCCACCTCCTGAATAGTTCTGCCATCCTCTTAAGAGAAAAAGACTTGATTAATTGCTCTTTAACTAGCTTCTCTGGATCATCCTCTGGCGGTAGGGTGAAATTTGACTTCAGCTCAGTCCAAAGATCATTTTTCTGCATATCATTGACATAAGACACCTCAGGGTCTTCTGTAGCCGGCTTTAACCATTGCTGGATGCTGATCGGGATCTTGTCCCTAACTAAAACCCCGCACTGAGCAACAAATGCGCTCTTTGTCCGGAGGGGTTCAATCGGTTGGCCGTCGGGCGCGATTGCTATGATCTCAAACTTTTCATCCAAGCTCAACTTTTTCTTCGGGCCTCGTCTCTTTACCGAAGTTGTGCTCGATCTGGAGGGCTAGAAAAAAGAACAAAGACTTAATTAATATGTGTACATACCAAAACAATGAATGCATCAATTAGCTAGTCAGCAGAAGCTTAACTAATATATATACCTGGCCGGACTCGGTTCGGTCACCGGAGACGTCATCACGGTCTCCTTCTTGCACCGGCATTGGGTCACCGGAGCCATCCTCATGGTCTCCTTCTTGCACCGGCATTAGGTCACCAGAGCCATCATAATCATAGCCAGCTGCTTCCAGACCATCGGTGTTGTTGAGAAACAACGAGACGACGGCATCACTTCCTCGTGCGATTATGTCCCCCAACAACTCTTCTTGTACTTCGTCTCGGGCGGTGTCCATAGTTCCTACAAATATTGACAACATGGCAATTATTATTCAAACATGAAAGATGGATATATTAGTGGCAAACATAGAACTAATACTAATTAGTGGCCTCGACGCTGCTTCTCTAGGGTTTGGGGTGGCCTCGACGCTGCTTCTCTAGGGTTTGGGGTGGCCTCGACAACGCTTCAAGGATAAAAAAAGAAGAGGAAGAAAAAAAAAGAGGAGAATAAAGAATAGAGGAGTAAGAACTCCTCTATTATTTCTTATCCTCTTTTTTTCTTCTTCTTCCTCTTTTTTTATCGGGAACGAGGGTCGTCGAGGGTCACCGAGCGGTAGAGGAAACCCTAAATAGCAAGTATCGTGGGTGTGAGATACATGTGGCCGTCGGTGTCGGACACTACATCCACGTCCCACAAGTGACGTGGGCGTCGAAGCCCGCGTCACTTGTGGGACGTGGATGTAGTGTCCGTTGTCGTGGTTCTAACTCTGACAGTGATGTAGGGGGGTATGTATGGAGAGGCTAGATCTCAGCTATTGGGAAGTTGTAAACACACCAAGATGTACGAGTTCAGGCCCTTCGCGGAGGAAGTAACAGCCCTACGTCTCGGTGCCCGGAGGCGGTCGACTGGATTACTGGCGTGTGAATGACAGGGGTGCGAACCCTTCATACTTAGGAGGGGGGTGGCTTATATAGAGTTCGCCGGCCCCCTCCTGCCCTCAGTAATGCAGGGTTTAAGGTACATTTAAGGTTGGGCGTTACCGATAACGCCCTTAATAAAGTGTGATAATGACCATAAAGACTACTTAATAGCCGACCGTTTGCCTGCGGAGTGACTCTAGGTCTCCTGGCAGTGAGTGGTTGGCTTCATGGTCGAGTGTCTTAAACCTGTCGAGTGGGATACCTTCAAGTCGATTGAAAGGTGACTTCTCCTAGGGATGTCCCAGGGTAGGGCTCTTTGGACAGGCCCGTGCCCCTACCCTAGGTACATGGCTTCATCATCCGACACCGACGGCCACATGTATCTCACACCGACGATACTTGCTATTTAGGGTTTCCTCTACCGCTCGGCGACCCTGACCCTCGACGACCCTCGTTTCCGATAAAATAAAGAAGAAGAAGAAGAAAAAAAAGAGAAGAAGAGAAGAAGAAGAAGAAAAAAAGAGGAGAAGAAAGAATAGAGAAGAAGAACTCCTCTATTCTTTCTTCTCCTCTTTTTTTCTTCTTCCTCTTCTTTTTTTATCCTCTTCTTCCTCTCATGTTCGACGACCCTCGACTCCTCGGCGACCCTAGACCCCCTCTCGACCCCCTCATGTCGAAGTTATCGGGTAGGGGGTATATCGACAATGACATACCCGATACATACATACATATCACATTCATCCATACATATATGAACAAAATTAATATCTACTAATTAACAACCTAAATAAAAAACTAATACATATAGGAAGAAGAAGAAAAAAGAAGAGAAGAAAGAATAGAGGAGAAGACTTCCTCTTCTTCCTCTCCTCTTCTTCGTCGGGCTCGATTGCCGCGACTTGCGGGGTGGCCGACTGGCGAGCCACGGCATGCCTCACCCACCTCTGAAGTCTCGACCGACCGGAGCGCTTGCGCCGGTGGGAGACAGAGCAGGGAGACGATACGGGGGCCGACCAATACTGGGTCGACGGCTGCCGCAGGAGGACGCCACGAACGCATGCGCAGAAATGCGTCGCACCGCGGACGGGGAGCGCGTCGATGTCGAGTGGCGCCTCCTGAAGCCAGGCGGAGTCGTCGGCGATGAACGTGAGCGCGCCGAGGCGGATCTTGCGGCCCTCCACCAAAACTCCGCACGAAACCATGATCAAAGGGATCGGAAAGATCGCAACTTCTCCAATCAGGCGCTAAGATTCCTGCCCCAAGGTGGGCGCCAACTGTCGTGGTTCTAACTCTGACAGTGATGTAGGGGGTATGTATGGAGAGGCTAGATCTCAGCTATTGGGAAGTTGTAAACACACCAAGATGTACGAGTTCAGGCCCTTCGCGGAGGAAGTAACAGCCCTACGTCTCGGTGCCCGGAGGCCGTCGACTGGATTACTGGCGTGTGAATGACAGGGGTGCGAACCCTTCATACTAAGGAGGGGGGTGGCTTATATAGAGTTCGCCGCCCCCCTCCTACCCTCAGTAATGCAGGGTTTAAGGTACATTTAAGGTTGGGCGTTACCGATAACGCCCTTAATAAAGTGTGATAATGACCATAAAGACTACTTAATAGCCAACCGTTTGCCCGCGGAGTGACTCTAGGTCTCCTGGCAGTGAGTGGTTGGCTTCATGGTCGAGTGTCTTGAACCCGTCGAGTGGGATACCTTCAAGTCGATTGAAAGGTGACTTCTCCTAGGGATGTCCCAGGGTAGGGCTCTTTGGATAGGCCCGTGCCCCTACCCTAGGTACATGGCTTCATCATCCGACACCGACGGCCACATGTATCTCACACCGACGATACTTGCTATGAAGAGAAGAAGAAGAAACTTCTCCTCTTTTTGTTCTTCTTCTTCTTCTCTTCTTCTCTTTTTTTCTTCTTCTTCTTCTCTTCTTCTCTTTTTTTTCTTCTTCTTCTTCTTTATTTTATCGGAAACGAGGGTCGTCGAGGGTCAGGGTCGCCGAGCGGTAGAGGAAACCCTAAATAGCAAGTATCGTGGGTGTGAGATACATGTGGCCGTCGGTGTCGGAAACTACATCCACGTCCCACAAGTGACATGGGCGTCGAAGCCCGCGTCACTTGTGGGACGTGGATGTAGTGTCCGACACCGACGGCCACATGTATCTCACATTGACGATACTTGCTATTTAGGGTTTCCTCTACCGCCCGGCGACCCTCGACGACCCTCGTTCCTGATAAAAAAAGAGGAAGAAGAAGAAAAAAAGAGGAGAAGAAAGAATAGAGGAGAAGACTCCTCTATTCTTTCTTCTCCTCTTTTTTTTCTTCTTCCTCTTTTTTTTTATCCTCTTCTTCCTCTCATGTTTGACGACCCTCGACTCCTCGGCGACCCTAGACCCCCTCTCGACCCCCTCATGTCGAAGTTATCGGGTAGGGGGTATATCGACAATGACATACCCGATACATACATACATACATATCACATTCATCCATACATATATGAACAAAATTAATATCTACTAATTAACAACCTAAATAAAAAAACTAATACATATAGGAAGAAGAAGAAAAAAGAAGAGAAGAAAGAATAGAGGAGAAGACTTCCTCTTCTTCCTCTCCTCTTCTTCTCCCTCTTCTTCCCCTTCTTCCTCGCCTCCCTCATGAATGTCTGACGTTCTCGACCCCCCCCTCTTGTCGAAGTTAACGGGGAGGGGGTATATCGACAATGACATACATACATGGAAAAAATGCTATCCATCTATACATACATAGCCACATACATATATACATGGAAATAATGCTATGAAAAAAAGAAGAAAAAAAGAGGAGAAGAAGAAAGGAATAGAGGAGAAGAAGAGAAAAATAGAATATATATTCTATTTTTCTCTTCTTCTCCTCTATTCCTTTCTTCTTCTCCTCTTCTTTTTCATCTTTTTTCTTCTTCTTATTTATTTCTCCTCGCCTTCCTCTCCCCTCTTCTTCTCCTTTCTTGCCTAATTCATTGTTCATATGAATATACAAACATTTGCATACTTACAATAATTAATATCACCAAAAAATCTATGAACAGAAAAAAAATCCTAATTTTTTCTAAAAAACTATCTTTTGCATATATACATGAATATATATACACAGAGAACATATATACATATATATAAAAAAGCATATATAAGAAAAAAACATATATATGAAAAAAATGGTAGCTAGGGAGGGAGCCGGCCGGACCAGGAGGACCGTGGGTTCGGCGGGGAGGATGGCGACGGGGCAGTGGGCGCACGCTCGGGGTAGGGGGCGCGGGCGACGGCGACGGCAGGCCGGGGCAGCGCGCGTTGGGGAAGGGGCCGGCGCGGGCGACGGCGAGGGTGGGCCGGGGGGGCGCGTCGGGGCAGGGACGCGGGCGACGGCGACGGGGGCGGGCCGGGGCGGCGCGCGTCGGGGCAGGGGCGCGGGCGACGGCGATGACGGGGGCGGGCCAGGGTGGGCGGCGTCGGGGCAGCCTGGCGGCGTCGGCGGCGTCGGGGGCGGCAACTGGCAAGATGAGAGTGAAAATTTCCTAAGTGTGGGCTTATATAGCAGAGCCTTTAGTCCCGGTTCGTGGCAGCAACCGGGACTAAAGGTGGGCATTAGTCCCGGTTGGTGCCACCAACCGGGACCAAAGGCCTCTTTTCAGCAGCCCAAAAGGCGGGAAGCGGCGGCCTTTGGTCCCGGTTGGTGCCACCAACCGGGACCAAAGGCCTTGTGCTGCTGCGGCGTCGAAAGTTTAGTCCCACCTCGCTAGTTGAGAGGGGTGTGCAGTGGTTTGTAAGCCCACTGGCGCACCCCTCTCGAGCTTCTCTCCATTGCAGGCTTACGGGCCTAATTGTCACTGCTATGCCTGTGGGCGTACTGGGCCTCCTGCGGGCCTGAATCCTGGCCCTTGGATGGGTTTCTAGTCGTATTCAGGCCATGGGGCCCAGTAGGTGGCACTTTTTTTTGTTTTTTTTGTTGCTTTATTTTATTTTCTTTTATTTTTTGCTTCATTTTTTAATTCTTTATGCTTTTAGTTTTAGAAAAATTATAAAATTTTTAATTATTTTATTTTATTTTAATTCTTTTATTTTGTTTCTACTTACAACAAAATACTTATTGTTGGTATTTTTTCCAGTTTTTTTGTTTTGTTTTCTGCATTATTTATTTTCTTTTGTTTTTTGCTTTATTTTTTATTCTTTTTGCTTTTAGTTTTAGAAAAATTATAAACTTTCTGTTAGTGCCATTATTTTTCAAATTTGAAAACACTTTTTTAGGTTTTTTGTTTTCTTTGTTGCTTTATTTATTTTATTTTGTGATTAACTTTACTATAAAAATAATTTTTTCCTATTTATTTGATTTGTTTTTTGCATTATTTATTTTCTTTTGTTTTTTGCTTTAATTTTTAATTCTGTTTGCTTTCTGTTAGTGCCATTAGTTTTAGAAAAATTATAAACTTTCTGTTAGTGCCATTAGTTTTCAAATTTGAATAGTTAAAATTTGAATTCTTTGAAATTTGTGTGAATCACAAGTTTGTGATTAACTTACTAAAAAATGAGAATAGATGCGCTTATAGAGAAAATTCAACCTAAATTCATAGTAAATTTCTATGAATTTCAGAGAAATTCACTCTGAATTTAGGTTAAACTTTTCTCTATTAGGGCATCTATTTTCACTTTGAGAGGAGCTCAACAAGGCAGAGAGGGAAGGGCTTATAAACCGGTGTGAGCCCCCTTCGGTTGGCGAGGTGGGACTAAACTCTGCCCGCAATGAGGACAAACCCTTCAGTCCCGGTTTGTGGCACAAACCGGGACTAATGGTCATGGGCCAGGGACTATTTGGTAATTTTAGGTTATTTTTAATATCTGTTCTAATCAAGAACAAAATTTGTTATTTTTTGCTATTAAATTCTTTTTGCTATTAATGTGTTGAACAAAAAATACTTTCTGAATTTAAGTTGCATAAATTTTATATAAGTTTAGTTTCAAAAATACTAGAGGTTTATAAAAACTTTTTAGTTGATTCCTTTTGCTTTTTTGAGCTATAAGACCCTGAAATTGAAAAGCATTTCAAATGAACTCCGAAAAGGTTGAAAGTTGGCATGGTATCATCATTTCACCCACATAGCATGTCCAACAAAGTTGAGATGGTTACGGCAAAAACTGGATGCACTTCGTGTACAAAACGAATAATCTCTTTCGAAGTATCAGGGTTTTGGACGAGTGATCATCTGTTACAAAGGGATTTCATTTTCTTGAACTTATTGGATCTCCATATTTTTTGTGTTCAAAATGCACCATTCAAAGACACATCATCAATTTTCAACCCTTTCTGACTTCATTTGTTATTTTTCATGCATTTACTGATTTTTTTGAGCTATAAGACCCTAAAATTGAAAAGCATTTCAAATGAACTCCGAAAAGGTTGAAAGTTGGCATGGTATCATCGTTTCACCCACATAGCATGTGCAAAAAAGTTGAGATGGTTACGGCAAAAACTGGATGCACCTCGTGTACAAAACGGACAATCTCTTTCGAAGTATCAGTGTTTCGGACGAAAGATCATCTGTTACAAAGGGATTTCATTTTATTGAACTTATTAGAACTCCATATTTTTTCTGTGTTCAAAATGCACCATTCAAAGCCACATCATCAATTTTCAAACCTTTCTGACTTCATTTGTTATTTTTCATGCATTTACTGATTTTTTTAGCTATAAGACCCTGAAATTGAAAAGCATTTCAAATGAACTCTGAAAAGGTTGAAAGTTGGCATGGTATCATCATTTCACCCACATAGCATGTGCAACAAAGTTGAGATGGTTATGGCAAAAACTGGACGCACTTCGTGTACAAAATGGACAATCTCTTTCGAAGTATCAGGGTTTCGGACGAAAGATCATCTGTTACAAAGGGATTTCATTTTCTTAAACTTATTTGAACTCCATATTTTTTCTGTGTTCAAAATGCACCATTCAAAGCCACATCATCAATTTTCAACCCTTTCTGACTTCATTTGTTATTTCTCATGCATTTACTGATTTTTTTGAGCTATAAGACCCTGAAATTGAAAAGCATTTCAAATGAACTCCGAAAAGGTTGAAAGTTGGCATGGTATCATCATTTCAACCAAATAGCATGTGCAACAAAGTTGAGATGGTTATGGCAAAAACTGGATGCACTTCGTGTACAAAACGGACAATCTCTTTCGAAGTATCAAGGTTTCGGACGAAAGATCATCTGTTACAAAGTTGGCATGGTATCATCATAATAGTTGCGGGAGAAAGTCTTCACTTTTTCTTCGCTTGTGTCATTTGCTTATTGCACCGTAACCATGGATAATCTTCATCGTTTATCAGGATGCTTGGGTTAGCCTTGACATTGAAGGGAGGAATTTCATGAAACTTTTCATAATCTTCAGACATGTCTGTCTTGCCGTCCACTCCCAGGATGTCCCTTTTTCCTGAAAGAACTATGTGGCTCTTTGGCTCATTGTATGATGTATTCGCTTCCTTATCTTTTCTTTTTGTCGGTTTGGTAGACATGTCCTTCACATAGATAACCTGTGCCACATCATTGGCTAGGACGAACGGTTCGTCAGTGTACCCAAGATTTTTCAGATCCGCTGTTGTCATTCCGTACTGTGGGTCTACCTATACCCCGCCGCCTGATAGATTGACCCATTTGCACTTAAACAAAGGGACCTTAAAATCAGGTCCGTAGTCGAGTTCCCATATGTCCACTATGTAACCATAATATGTGTCCTTTCCGCTCTCGGTTGCTGCATCAAAGCGGACACCGCTGTTTTGGTTGGTGCTCTTTTGATCTTGGGCGATCGTGTAAAATGTATTCTCATTTATCTCATATCCTTTGTAAGTCAATACAGTCAAAGATGGTCCCCTGGACAACAAGTACAACTCATCACAAACAGTGTTGTCACCTCTGAGACGTGTTTTCAACCAACTGCTGAAAGTCCTGATGTGTTCACATGTAATCCAGTCGTCGCACTGCTCCGGGTGTTTGGAGCGCAGACTGTTCTTGTGTTCATCGACATACGGGGTCACCAAGGTAGAGTTCTGTAGAACTGTGTAGTGTGCTTGAGACCAAGAATATCCATCCCTGCATATTATTGAGTCACTTCCAAGAGTGCCTTTTCCAGTCAGTCTCCCCTCATACCGCGATTTAGGGAGACCTATCTTCTTAAGGCCAGGAATGAAGTCAACACAAAACCCGATAACATCCTCTGTTTAATGGCCCATGGAGATGCTTCCTTCTGGCCTAGCACGGTTACGGACATATTTCTCTAGGACTCCCATGAACCTCTCAAAGGGGAACATATTGTGTAGAAATACGGCCCCCAGGATGACAATCTCGTCGACTAGATGAACTAGGACGTGCGTCATGATATTGAAGAAGGATGGTGGGAACACCAGCTCAAAACTGGCAAGACATTGCGCCACATCACTCCTTAGCCTTGGTACGATTTCTGGATCGATCACCTTCTGAGAGATTGCATTGAGGAATGCACATAGCTTCACAATGGCTAATCGGACGTTTTCCAGTAGAAGCCCCCTCAATGCAACCGGAAGCAGTTGCGTCATAATCACGTGGTAGTCATGGGACTTTAGGTTCTGAAACTTTTTCTCTGGCATATTTATTATTCCCTTTATATTCGACGAGAAGCCAGTCGTGACCTTCATACTGAGCAGGCATTCAAAGACGATTTATTTCTCTTCTTTCGTAAGAGCGTAGCTGGCAGGACCTTTATACTGCTTCGGAGGCATGCCGTCTTTTTCGTGCAAACGTTGCAGGTCCTCCCGTGCCTCAGGTGTATCTTTTGTCTTCCCATACACGCCCAAGAAGCCTAGCAGGTTCACGCAAAGGTTCTTCGTCACGTGCATCATGTCAATTGAAGAGCGGACCTCTAGGTCTTTCCAGTAGGGTAGGTCCCAAAATATAGATTTCTTCTTCCACATGGGTGCGTGTCCCTCAGCGTCATTCGGAATAGCTAGTCCACCGGGACCCTTTCCAAAGATTACGTGTAAATCATTGGCCATAGCAAGTACGTGATCACCGGTACGCATGGCGGGCTTCTTCTGGTGATCTGCCTCGCCTTTGAAATGCTTGCCTTTCTTTCAACATTGATGGTTGGTCGGAAGAAATCGACGATGGCCCAGGTACACATTCTTTCTGTATTTTTCCAGGTATATACTTTCAGTGTCATCTAAACAGTGCGTGCATGCGTGGTATCCTTTCTTTGTCTGTTCTGAAAGGTTACTGAGAGCGGGCCAATCGTTGATGGTCACGAACAGCAACGCCTTAAGGTTAAATTCCTCCTGTCTGTGCTCATCCCACGTACGTACACCATTTCCATTCCACAGCTGTAAAAGTTCTTCAACTAATGGCCTTAGGTACACATCAATGTCGTTGCCGGGTTGCTTAGGGCCTTGGATGAGAACTGGCATCATAATGAACTTCCGCTTCATGCACATCCAAGGAGGAAGGTTATACATACATAGAGTCACGGGCCAAGTGCTGTGATTGCTGCTCTGCTCCCCGAAAGGATTAATGCCATCCTCACTTAAAGCAAACCATACATTCCTTGGGTCCTTTGCAAACTCATCCCAGTACTTTCTCTCGATTTTTCTCCACTGCGACCCATCAGCGGGTGCTCTCAACTTCCCATCTTTCTTTCGGTTCTCACTGTGCCATCGCATCAACTTGGCATGCTCTTCATTTCTGAACAGACGTTTCAACCGTGGTATTATAGGAGCATACCACATCACCTTCGTAGGAACCCTCTTCCTGGGGGGCTCGCCGTCGACATCACCAGGGTCATCTCGTCTGATCTTATACCGCAATGCACCACATACCGGGCATGCGTTCAGATCCTTGTATGCACCGCGGTAGAGGATGCAGTCATTAGGGCATGCATGTATCTTCTCCACCTCCAATCCTAGAGGGCATACAACCTTCTTTGCTGCGTATGTACTTTCGGGCAATTCGTTATCCTTTGGAAGCTTCTTCAATATTTTCAGTAGCTTCTCAAATCCTTTGTCAGCCACATCATTCTCTGCCTTCCACTGCAGCAATTCCAGTACGGTACCGAGCTTTGTGTTGCCGTCTTTGCAATTGGGGTACAACCCTTTTTTTTGTGATCCTCTAACATGCGATCGAACTTCAGCTTCTCCTTTTGACTTTCGCATTGCGTCCTTGCATCGACAATGACCCGGCGGAGATCATCATCATCGGGCACATCGTCTGGTTCCTCTTGATCTTCAGCAGCTTCACCCGTTGCAGCATCATTGGGCATATCGTCTGGTTCCTCTTGATCTTCACCAGCTCCCCCCGTTGCAGCATCACCGTATTCAGGGGGCACATAGTTGTCATCGTACTCTTCTTCTTCGCCGTCTTCCATCATAACCCCTATTTCTCTGTGCCTCGTCCAAACATTATAGTGTGGCATGAAACCCTTGTAAAGCAGGTGGGAGTGAAGGATTTTCCGGTTAGAGTAAGACCTCGTATTCCCACATTCAGTGCATGGACAACACATAAAACCATTCTGCTTGTTTGCCTCAGCCGCATCGAGAAACTCATGCACACCCTTAATGTACTCGCAGGTGTGTCTGTCACTGTACATCCATTGCCGGTTCATCTGCGTGCATTATATATAATTAGGTGTCCAAATTAATAGAAGTTCATCATCACATTAAAACCAAAGTGCATACATAGTTCTCATCTAACAACATATAGCTCTCCAGAGCATCTAATTAATTAAACCATACATTGAAACTATGTAAAACATTTCAATGCGAAAACAAATGCGATCATAATCGCAACCAAGGTAACAATTGATCCAACAACATAATGATACCACGCCTTGGTATGAATGGCATATTTTCTAATCTTTCTAATCTTCAAGCGCATTGCATCCATCTTGATCTTGTGATCATCGACGACATCCGCAACATGCAACTCCAATATCATCTTCTCCTCCTCAATTTTTTATTTTTTCCTTCAACAAATTGTTTTCTTCTTCAACTAAATTTAACCTCTCTACAATAGGGCCGGTTGGCATTTCTGATTCACATACATCCTACATAAATAAAATCTATGTCACGTTGGTCGGCATAATTTTCATAAACAATAAATGAGCCAATAGTTATAAAGATAGTATATATACCACATCCGAATCATAGACAGGACGAGGGCCGACGGGGGCGGATACCAAAACCATCACACTATATAAGATGCAATAATAAAAGTAAGAAAATAATACAAGTATCTATGTAAACATACAAGTAAGAATTTTCTCCTTTCAAAAAGAAGATAAGAACAAGAGGCTCAGCACGGTGGTGCCGGCGATGAGCTCGGCGTGGGTGATCGACGGCGGTGAAGACGGGGACGGGGCGTGACGGACCGCTAAACCTAGACAAATATTGTGGAAAATGGAGCTTGGAGGTCGAGCTTGGAGAGGATAAAGCTTAAGTAGTGTCACTCGGGCATTCCATCGAACACCTTGTGTGCATAGGAGGTGAGCTAGAGCACCACCAAGCCCTCTCCCCCTCGGCCAGAAAAAAACAGAGCCGTGTGCTCTGCTCTTACGTGAGGGGGTATATATAGGCGCTTCATTGGTCCCGGTTGGTGACATGAACCGGGACTAAAGGGGAGCCTTTGGTCCCGGTTCAAGCCACTAACCGGGACCAATGGTGGTGGGCCAGGAGCGAGGCCCATTGGTCCCGGTTCATCCCACCAACCGGGACCAAAAGGTCCAGATGAACCGAGACCAATGGCCCACGTGGCCCGGCCGGCCCCTGGGCTCACGAACCGGGACCAATGCCCCCATTGGTCCCGGTTCTGGACTGAACCAGGACTAATGGGCTGACCCGGCCTGGACCAAAGCCCTGTTTTCTACTAGTGTGTGAGGTGTTGCTGAGTTGACATTCCTTTTTTTCAATCGGTTGTGAATCTATATAGAAGATATGTGTGTGAAATTGTACAGTCATAATAAGGCAAGTAATGATGCGCTGTTAGTAAATTTTCAATTGTAAATACCTCTTCCCACATAGCATTTGTGTGATATACTCCTCTATTACAGTTTGCACTGAAAAGAAACAAAGAAATTGAACAAATGTTCAATAGAAACTACTGTCAAATCTAAAGTCAATTCACTGAGAAGAGTATGAGGAGACGTTATATACATGCTACTTATTTCATTGGGAGGAGCATGATGCGCTACAAAAAAAAGACACATCCGTGACATTTTGGGCAGAACAAATTTTTTCCCTGTCATGCTTATGAACTTCTATGATGATAATTGGGAAAAAACCCGGTATCATCATAGATGTGGTGGGCTCCTACTTCTATGACAAAAAATCATGACAGAAAATGGGCTTTTCGTCCTGGGCGGGCCGGAGACGTAGCTGCATGACATTCTTTGAGCCGTCCATGATAGAGAAAACTATGGTAGAAGCGAGAGCGAGGAAAATATCGGAGGAGTTCCCGGTTACGGTGGGTGGTCGGGGGCCGAGCGATGCACGTTTCTCTCGTACGTACGTGCGTGTGTGCGAGGCGTTGGGCTCTAACTAAACCCGAGCGAGGCGTTGGGCTCTAACTGAAACCGAACGATTGCACTGCAGGCTACGCGTTACTGAACCCGAGCAATCAATCGATCCCTTGCTGTTAACTGAACACGATCGAGCGATTCCTTTTCTACTGCTGCTAACTAAATCCGATCGATGCTGCCTCTGGATGAACAGTGAGCATTGTTGGGGGTTTGGATGAACAGTTCCCGGTGGGGGTTGGATGAACAGGAACACGTGGTAGTAGAGGCCGTTGCCGCTGGATGAATAGTACCCCGATCGATCGAGCCGGTGGATGAACAGGACCCCACGGAGGGCTGGATGAACAGGACCCCGTGGAGGGCTGGATGAACAGTAGCCGATGGAGGGTTGGATGAACAGTAGCCCGTGGAGGGGTGGTTGAACAGGACCCCTGTGGAGAGGGCTGGTTGAACAGTAGCCGGTGGAGAAGCGCGCGGTGGAGGCTGGATGAACAGGGGCTCGTGGATGAATAGTCGCATGTGGAGGCTGGAGGAGGTCGACGGTGGATGAACAGTAGCCCGTGGAGGATGGAGGAGGTCAACGGTGGAGATGAACAGTATCCCATGGAGTCCCGTTTTGCGGTACGCCACACCCCTCCCAATGAACAGGACCCCTGTTTCGACCGTAGCGCTCCAACACAAGTCCGTTTCCTCCATTTTGCGGTACGCCACACCCCTCCTGATCAACAGGACCCCGTTTCGACCGTAGGAGGTTCGTTTCCTCCATTTTGCAGTACGCTAGACCCCTCCCAATGAACAGGATCCCGTTTCGACCATGGCCGGTCGAACACAAGGCCGTTTCCTCCGTTCTGCGGTACGCCAGGCCTCCTTTCCATCGGATGTTCCGTCCAAGCCGGTTGGCTCCCGATGAACAGTACGCGTTCCGTTGCCTCCCCCTGAAAACGACGCATTCCGTTGCCTCCCCATGAACACGACGACTACGCAATTTCTCCGTTCCGACCCAGCCACAGCCATGTACACGAGCCCTGGCCGTACGTATGCGCGAGTAGGCGTTCGAGACCCCGCCCGTATGTACGTACGTGGTTGTATTTACTTTCTTGCACCCTGGCCGCGGTACGTACATGTACATGCTACGTGTGCGCCTCTACTACCACACGTGCACGCCTCTACATTGACCAGTATGTATGTACACGTTCGTGGCCAGAATGACAACGCTATGTACGATTCGACCGGGTGGGTCCCGACTGTCAGGCACTTCCTTGCGTGCGAAGATGTAGGTGGTGGGTCCCAACAGTCAGGGGGGCGAATCATTTTTTCCCCTAATATGGACGCACTTTCTTGCATGCGAAGATATAGCTAGTGGGTCCCAACAGTCAGGGGGGAAACGGTTTTTTCAAGAAATACGGTGGCCCGTCCGATGGGTCCCTGCTGTCAGGTGGAGGAATCATTAGTTTCCGCGAAATAAGGAGGCACTTCCTTGCTGTGGCCGCGAACCCAGCTGTCAACCTCTCCACGTACAGTACTCTTCTGATGGAAGTCGTTCCTTGACCACGTTCACCATGCCGCGGCGAGAGCACCAGGGCGGTGGGCGACAGCGAGGCCTAGGAAGGGGACGACGCGGAGCCGGGGAAGACGCAGTAGTGGATGCCCACGCGGAGAGGAGTACGAGGGTTCACTGGTTCGGTTGCGGTGTGAGGCTATCGTCGCGGCAGGGCCTAGCCAACGGTGGGAGTAGTAGGGGGCGGTGAGGCCTCCGCGGCATCACAACCGGCCACGGGAAGCAGGAGCACGCGGCACGACCGGCGCTGGTTTGGGCGGCTGGAGCAACAAGACCAGAGGTTGAAGAAGCACTACCACCGTTGGATGGACATCGTACGGTCACTGGAGCTAGAATCGTTCATATTGACTAAGTTGACAAAGCCCTCCGTCCTTGTCAACTTAGTAGGCCCACACGTCATCCTCCCACTATGGTGGGTCCCAGCTAGCAGGGGGTATTCATTTTTTTGTGTAATAAGGAGGCACTTCCTTGCGTGCGAAGATATAGCTGGTGGGTCCGACCTGTCAGCGGGGGGAACATTTTTTCGCGAAATGAAAAGGCCCTTCCGGTGGGTCCCAGCTGTCAGGTGGAGGAATCATTATTTTGCGCGTAATAAGGAGACATTTCCTTGCATGCGGCCGTGGACCCAGCCGTCAGCCTCTCCACACACAGTCTACTTCCGATGGATGTCGTTCGTTGACCATGTTGACTACTCCGCGCCGAGCGCATCCAAGGTGGTGGACGACGGCGAGGCCCCGGACAGCAATGAGCCGGAGATGGGAAGACGCGGGAGTAGAGTCACAGACGGAGAGGTGTACGAGGGTTAACTGGTTCTGGTGCGGTGTGGTTCGACAGTCGATGGAGAAGAACAGGAGGTGTGAAGGGATGGTGGGATGGCCTGGACAACGGTGGGGGTAGCGCTTCACAGCGAAGCGTGCTAAGCAGAGCTGCTAGCAGCAGGAGGAGGAAGCAGGTGGTCCCGGCGGCGCTAGAGGAACAAGATGAGAGATTGAAGATGGATGTCGGTCGTTGGATGTAAATCCAATGGCTAATGATGTCAGAATCATTTGTTGACTAAGTTGACAACGACTTGCGTTGGCTTTGACCTATTGGCCCATATTTCAGCCTCCAAAAATGTGGCACGTATTCAACCCATTTTTTCAAAATTTACAGTCCATTTGATCTCATTTTTTAGAATTACAGTTCATTTGCTGGGCTGGGTGAACAAATAATGTAGCGTCCATGCGGCCCATTTATTTTTCTCTTAAAAAATTACAAGCCATTTGCACTTTCTTGAAATACATGATTTTTCTGGGCTGATTCTAATTATAATGTTGGGTTGGGCGCATCAATGTTATCAAAAAATAAACAGGGGCTGAGCATTTTGTTATAAATATATTTAAATAATAAATGAATTATTATTACATTGGTCCTTAAATCATACCAAGATTTTGTACACAATCACCAGGATTTTCGTTGCCAAAAAATCCAGTATTTTATTGTTAAGAAATTATTTTTATAAGTTAATAAGATGTGGGATATTGTTTTCTTACATATGTAAGTATCTGTTAAATATATGATGATAATAACAATAATATATAATAACATATAAAATAATTTAAATATATATAATATAGTTAGAAGAGAAACAAAAGTTGGGCCAGGCGTTCTGTCGGTGTACAAAAAGAGGGGTACACTTTTTGTACCCCTATAACTGTGCACGGGCAGTCTGAGCCACGGGCACCACCACACCAAGTAAGGCAAGGGAGGTGAGCCAGGGTAAGACCGAAGCTCAAGAGAACTAGAACGACGCCAAGGCCAAGACCACGAAGAGCAAAGGGGACGAAGCGGACTCTCCCGACAAGATCCTTGCCGGGAGACAATTCTAGCAGCCCCGGCAAGACCCTTGCCGCGGCAACTCGTCCCGCGCCTACGGAGAAAATCACCCTTGAGTCCACTACCCCCAAAGGGCAAGGATTCGGGAGACATCCCCGTGGCAACATGCGGATCTTTGTGAAGACATTCAAGATCAGATACGCACTAAGGAGACGACAACCCTTGGCGGGATCCCAGCCGAGGAAGACCACAAGGCCTTGCGCCAAGCGCTTTGCCGAGGATGACAGCAGACGCCTCGGCAAAACCCTTGCCGGGGCCCCGGCAAGGCCCTTGCTGAGGACACCCGCAGGGCCACTATCAGGCCCACGCCGACGAAACCTCCACCACCGCATGCATGCAGCTGCCGACCCAACCAGCTGGGCAGGCACCTGCGTGGCGGCATGCAGATCTTCGTGAAGACCCACCACTGCGCCACCTCAGCTGCCTGCCTACCTATGTGGCATCTCAGGCATCACTGGCAAGGGCGCGTGTCGACACAAGAAGGAGCGGCGACGGACAAGACAGATCTCTCCCCCGTCCCCGATAAAGCAAGGACACCTAAGCAAGACACATTAAATGCGCCTTGTCATGTAATGCGAGGGATAACCTCGCATCACTGTACCCTTTCCACCTCTTGTGTGCCACTGTGGCCACCCCTTTTTCTATAAAAGGAGGCCCAAGGTGACCAGGAGAAGGATTCGGCTTTTTGGAGCTCCTCACGCCCCATAGCTAGCTCAAGAACACAGATATACAATCCACAAAAGTAGGAGTAGGGTTTTATGCATCCTCGCGGCCCGAACCTGGATAAACGAACCGTGTGATACCTGTTAGATCCTCTCTACTCACGACCCCGCGCCCCGCTAACCACAGTAGGGATTCTTGTGATCCCATAGGTGTTGTTCCCACCGACATCCTTGGCGCACCAGGTAGGGGGCGAAGTTGTGAGAATCAGCTCTAGCAATCAGCCCAGCACTCCTTCGTCTTCGTGGCCCTTGGAGAAGAAAGGAGGCCAGAAGATCGGCACTCGAGCGATTGCAAACCGAACGGCGGTGAAGAACGGGATGCCTAATCCCGGCGCTGGCCTTCCACCCTCTTGATTTCGTCGATGCTGCTGATGACGGGCTTGATGCGCTCCTTGAGCACCATGAGGTCAATACCATCCGGCAAGCTATCCATCGCGGCACCGAAGTCGAGGTCGGGGTTCCAGTACGCCATCTTGGTGAGGACCTTGGTCATGACCCCACAGCAAAGTCACCGGGCTTCCCCGGCCAACATGGCCACTCTGCTGGAGTGAAGATAAGCCAAGGCTCCAAGGACGCCCTCAAAGAACAGAGTCAGCTTGGTGTTGACGGTCCCGCTGCGCTCAGGGGCGTACCTCACGTTTGGCATCCCCATGGTGGCCAACTGCGAGGTGACCCTGCCGGCGACATCCTCCAGACGGCTGATCCATTTGTTCTTGCCCGCCACGTATTCCTGGTGGGAGGTGGCCTCATTCGCCCGCAGCTGCTTCTCCTCCTCCAGACTCCTGATCAAGATCTCCTCCCGAGCCCTGCTCTCCGACAACATCTTACTCGAGATCCTCCAGCTTCAGCTTGAGATCTCTGACGGAGTTTTGCGCTTCGGAGAGCTCCCCAGTCCTACTGATGACCGCTCCTTGCGCCTCCACCAAGGCGCTGTTGAGCGTGCTCTTCTCGTTGGACAACTTGAGGGCCTGCTCCTTCAGCTCGTCCCGCTCCACCTCCAACTCCCTTACGTTGCCGACATGGGCTAGAGCCTAGGCATCGAGTGCCTCCTTGTGCCTCTCCTCTAGCTCGCGAGTCCGCCGCGTGACAAGGGCCTCGAGCTCCTCATCCTTACCACGGAGCATTGCGGCAAGCTTCGCCTCACGCACGGTGAGGCCCTCTTCCTGGGAATCCAGTGCGGCTTGATGCTAGTTCCGGACGGCCTCGGCCGCGGCAGCCAAGTTTGCCACCTTTTCCTGGGCCTTCTCGATGTCAGCCATCTTCATGGTGAGCTCGACATTGCGCTTGGCCAATTCCTCCTGAAAGGCCCTCTGCTCCTCGCGAGTCTGGTGGAACTAGGTCTGCGTCTCAGCAACGCGCGCCTTGAAATCCACCTCCGCCTGGTCCACCGTTGCCGTCCTGGACTTAACCTTGTCCAGACGGACACAATAGAGCGCCTGGAGTTTTCGGAAGTTGGCCCCCATAGCACAGAAAAGCTGCTCTTCTGGAGAACCATCGACGCCAACGCCCAGCTCATTGACAACCTCGAGCCCGGTGGCGGCAAGCACCTCGCCTTCAAAGACTTCCCCTTCAGCAGGCGCTCGGGAACTTGACGCCCCTGGGAGATGGACGAAAAGATCGTCGCCCACCTTCAGATATCTGCCGGGGCCCGGGGTTGAGGAGGAGGGAGGCTGATCATCAACCACCTCTTCCTTGGCGGTGGCCTTGCCGGCTTCCCCGGTAGGCCCGCCGCTGGCGCCCTTGGCAGAAGCCTCGCTGGTCGCCTTGGCGCCCCCCGCAGCGGTGTCCTCGGCAGCATCCTTGGCGGCCTCATCGGTGGCGACCTCGCCAGCATCCCTGGCGGCCTCCTCGGCGGCAATCCGGTCGGCCCCCGCCGCGGCCTCCTCAGCAATATTCTCAACAACAGCATCCACATCCTCCATACCTGTTGAAAGAGGGCCTGGGTAGTAATGGGAGCATTGAAGCCAAGAAAAAGAATAAGAAAAAAACAGAGACGGAGGACAGGCGACTCACCAGTGCCGGGCTGTGAAGCAGAAGTCCCCTCCCCGCCAGCATTTGGCGCCGTGGCAGAGTCACCAGTGCCCAAGTTCCCCTCTTCCTCCATGGGTGTGGGCTCCGTGCTTGGTGCCCTTGCCGGGGACGCCCCTCGCAGCGGCGTAGTCGATGGGGGTGGTGTGTTGGGGGTAGCCCTCTGCGGCTCCTCCTGTTGTCACTCCCCTCCTGCAAACCCGACAAGGTCAACACCATAGCATCGAATGCCTACCACGTGTCGAATAAGAGGAGGGTGACGAACTTACGCTGGGGGCTGTGCCGGGGGCTGCTGTCCGGGCTGCTCAACACCACCAGTGGCGTCTTTGAAGCCCCAGCCGGGGGCTGACTGCTCGCCGAGGCCTTCGCCCTCTTCACCCTCTGGGCCAACGTCTCTGCATCCCTGCAAAAGCAAAAATGGATCAAGATGAGTGACTTAATTCAGAGGAATGGAAATGGCAGTAAGGAACGGAGTACTTACTCGTCATCTATCTCCTCTTCCTCCGCCACTTTCCTTTTCCTCTTCGGGCTGACAGGCCCGAGATCAAAAGTGACCTCCGCGTCAACGTCCGAGTCGACATCTGCCGGAGGAGGCGAAGACGGCGGGGTTTGTGCGCGCCTAGATGAGGAAGGGGCTGTTGTCTTCTTCTTCTCAGCGACCTTCGTCAGCCTCTTGGCTGCCGTGGCCCTCATGTGACGCCCAGACCCCTCCGGGGTCAATTGAGGCCACGTAGCCCTGCCGGGCCGGACCGGCTCGCCAGAGCCAGCCTGCCGCAGGACTCGCCCTCTTCCCCTGGTTGGCGTCGAGCCCGCTGCCACCTCCTCCTCCTCCGATGACTCGTCGGCCGCGTTTTCGACAAGCGGAGCTCCAATGTCGGCGCTGCTGACCTCCTTGGTGGCCGTCGCCCATCGGGTGAGCTGCTCTTCCTCCGCAGCTGTTGCGGCCTTGTCCTCCACGCCCCCGGCGCTGCCGGCCTCCATGGCGAGCTGCGCCTCCCTCGCCCTAGTGGCGATGTAGTCCAGCTCTGCCTGGGTGGTGTCCATGACAAGCCACCGCTCGGCGTCAGCATTGACATACACCTCGATCAGGGTGTCAAAGAATTGCTGCACATCTGCGTCCTTCGGCTCCTTCCAGCTCGGGACAGGGCCATGCGCATTACAGTCCGGCATCATGGCGATGATCTCGGACCGACGTGAATTGTTGCCCAACGGGACCACCCCCGCTGGCAGCTTGAAAAACAGCCCCTTGAGGGCCTTGCCAACCTTTGCGGCAGCCCTCGCGGCCTTGCCGTTCCGTTCGACCTCGCCATCGCGACCCACATCAAGCTGGAAAAGCCGCTGGAAGAAGTGGGCATGCGCCAACACCGTGAAATTGTGGTCGAGGCTGGGGCGGAGTCGCATAATGTCAGCCGGATTCGTAAAAAGCCAGGCTGGCCTCCCCTTGTTGTGCAACGGGGCGATCCGGCGACGAATGAAGTTCGCCCCGATCATCTCAAGGGTGAGTCCAGCCCGGGTGAGCCAGAGAATCCTAGTAGTGGCAACAGTGAGGCTCCCGTCGGCGGCGTCGACATCGCTCCAATCGCTGCCACGGACCGGCGGCACTCGGCGGACCTTGCAGAATTCCGGCGGGTCTTCGTCCTCAACCCAGCACCACCGGCCACGCCATTCCTCCCACCTCTCCTTCACGGCACCGTCCGGGTACGCCCCCTTGGATCTTGGGATCCAGGTGACGCAACCAGAGACGGCACCTCCCGGCTGGATCAGAGGGAAGAAATAATGGCAGAAGAGCGCCGTGTTGGGCTGCACCCCGGCAAAGCCTTCGCAAAGATGCGCGAAGAAGGCCATGCACGCCACCGCATTCAGAGTAAAATCCAAGAGGCAAAAGCCGAAGGTGTGCATAATGTCGCAGAAGAAATCGGAGAAAGGGGGGCATAACCCGCAAGAAAGATAATCGACGAAAAAGGGATACCGATTTGGAGCAGGATCGGCGCAAGCAGCAGGAATGACGCGCGTCGGCGGGTGTCCCGAATTCTCTCCCCCCGTCTTCGCTCCACATAGGGGCCTGAAGGAGGCCCGGAGCTCCTGAACATCAACCGTCGAGGGGAAGAAAAATGCGGACTTCGTCCGGTCCCCCGACAGCGCGCTCTCCGGCGGCTCCACAGTCCCAGCACCCTTAGCCACCCCCTTCCCCTTGATGGATTTGGGCACCATGGCGGCCAAGAAGTTTAGAGGGCTGAGGAAGGGGGATGGAGAAGCAACGACGGCGGGCGATGACGGAAGCTTAGGAAGGAAGGAAGAGAGGAAACAACGGCTTTGAGATTGGAAAAGGCACGAGGAAAGAGGAGAAAGTGAGCAGCGCGCCCGCGGTTATTCCTTTTTTATGGGGAAAACACGGGCCGCCTCCTTTCACATTAACCGTGATGTGACGCATGCCCGCGGGAACCAACCCCTCGCATGCTGCCCACGTCACACGCACCTCCCCATGCCGCGCCACGCGCGGGAGTCATGGGAAGCGCAGCGCGCGAAGAACCTTACCGCGGTAAAAAACCGTCCCGCCTGCCCGCGCACCGTTTTTGGGCCTAGCCCAACAACACGTTGCGCTTATCTGTGGACCAGGCCCGGGTGCTCCTGTCAGTGTACAAAAAGAGGGGAACACTTTTTGTACCCCTATAACTATGCACGGGCAGTCTGAGCCACGGGCACCACCACACCAAGCAAGGCAAGGGAAGTGAGCCAGGGTAAGACCGAAGCTCAAGAGAACTAGAACGACGCCAAGGCCAAGACCACGAAGAGCAAAGGGGACGAAGCGGACTCCCCCGGCAAGATCCTTGCCGGGAGACAGTTCTAGCAGCCCCGGCAAGACCCTTGCCGCGGCGACTCGTCCCGCGCCTACGGAGCAAATCACCCTTGAGTCCACTGCCCCCAAAGGGCAAGGATTCGGGAGACATCCCCGTGGCGACATGCGGATCTTTGTGAAGACATTCAAGATCAGATACGCACTAAGGAGACGACAACCCTTGGCGGGATCCCAGCCGAGGAAGACCACAAGGCCCTCGGCAAGTGCTTTGCCGGGGATGACAGTAGACGCCTCGGCAAAACCCTTGCCGGGGCCCCGGCAAGGCCCTTGCCGAGGACACCCATAAGGCCACCATCAGGCCCACGCCAACTAAACCTCCACCACCGCATGCATGCAGCTGCCGACCCAACCAGCTGGGCAGGCACCTGCGTGGCGGCATGCAGATCTTCGTGAAGACCCAGCACTGCGCCACCTCAGCTGCCTGCCTACCTACGTGGCATCTTAGGCATCGATGGCCAAGGCGCGTGTCGACACAAGAAGGAGCGGTGAATGACGAGACAGATCTCTCCCCGTCCCCGATAAAGCAAGGACACCTAAGCAAGACGCATTAAATGCGCCTTATCATGTAATGCGAGGGATAACCTCGCATCACTGTACCCTTTCCACCTCCTGTGTGCCACTGTGGCCACCCCTTTTTCTATAAAAGGAGGCCCGAGGTGACCAGGAGAAGGATTCGGCCTTTTGGAGCTCCTCACGCCCCATAGCTAGCTCAAGAACACAGATATACAATCCACCAAAGCAGGAGTAGGGTTTTATGCATCCTCGCGGCCCGAACGTGGATAAACGAACTTTGTGATACCTATTAGATCCGCTCTTCTCACGACCCCACGCCCCGCTAACCACAGTAGGGATTCTTGTGATCCCATAGGTATCGTTCCCACTGACACGTTCCTATTCTTATATAGAAAAATAGAACAGACCTCTGCGTCTTCTTAAAAAAATACATAAATTGGGTTGTCGATGTTTCAGGAAAAATAAAACCTCAGATGGGAGGTCCATAGGCCGGTCGATAGATGACGGCCCTCAAAAAATACAAACCGGCATGTTATGGGCTGCGCATGTTAAAAAAGAAAGCCTAGACGGGGCAACCCAAAACCCAGCGGATACTTGCTGCCCCAGTGATAATAAGTGATACTACCCGCCAGCTCCACAGCTTCGTTGTGAATTTATCTCCTACGTTGAAGCACCAAAAAAATGTAACTATGTTGACAAACCCGTGGGCCCCAACATCAGTATGGCATTAGGAGGAAGTTTTTCCGATGAGGCACTTGCTTGCGTACGACCATAGACCTGGTGGGTCCCGACTGTCCGCCTCTCCACGTACAGTCCTCTCCAGATTTCTCTCGTTTGTTCATCATGTTCACAATGGCAGACAGCGGCGCCGCGGCGAGCACACAAAGGTGCAGGAGGTGATCGGACCACCCAATGCAGTGCCTTATTTGTAACGAAAGTACTGAACTAGCCCAGTGGCCAAGTGACACTACCCGACAGCTGTTCCGCCCGGGTTTGATTCCACTTGATGCAGGGAAAATATCTCCAAATTTTTTGCCTCTGCCATTATTGACATGTGGGTCCCCATTGTCATCTACGCACACCACGTCCAACACTTGCCAAAACTTCATCCCTCGTTTTCTCTGTTTTTCGCACACTTGACATTGTGTGGGCATTTTGAAAATAGCATATCTTTTTGACTGTGCATCATATAAAGATGTGCTATGCATGAATGTTGATCAACATTATGTTAACTGGTTGGTAGTTCCATTTTCGACCATGAATAAAACTTCCAACATGATGTTAACCCTGTTTGAAAAAGTGGTGTTAATATAAATGCTCTGCGTCTGAAAGTTGTAGTTTCTTATCTGAAACTAAACTTGCAGTTTCTTCTCTGAGAATCACATTGTCTACACTTTTATACTCTATGAAAATACATTTTTTAAGTGCTAGAAATAGATCTCTAAAATTCATAAAATACTTCATATGCTCAATACTGCAAATCTGAAATTCAAAAGAAATTCATATCTGAAAGTACTCTCAAAATACACAACACAAAACACAATTCACAACCTGCAAATACTGACAATCCTAAGCTCCTCCTGACAATTCACAACCTGCCCGACTATTAGGCTGGGGAGCAGTCCCCTCCTATTCCTCGGTGGCAGACAGCCGCCCCGTTAGACGGTGTGAAGGGCAAGGGAGAGGATGGCGGGGAAGCATCATCGGGCCAACTGCTTTTCTCCTCTGGCAACTGAGTTCGGTCGACGAAGACTCCACCGGCTCGCTCTGGCACGACACCCTCACAAACGGTACCCTGTAGATGCTCGATCCTTCAATCTCTGGTGGATGCTCCATCTGGGATCGATACTCCCACCACCGCTCCCTCACGATCGGATTCGGTGAATCTGTTTGCTCCATGGCCCAGAGGAGCAGCTCTATGTACTCCCGCGTGACTCCCTTCGGGAGTACCGCCACCTTTTCGCTCTGTTGCAGATATTTGGCCATGGATGTCGCTGTCGCCGCTAGTTGGTCCTTGTTTTCAAACCAAGACTGTATCTCCAACATCCTAGCTAGCTTCACAGGGTCACCGTCTGCGATCCTCACATATCAGTTGTCTCCTCCATTGATCTACTTCTCCACAGCACCTTCACTCGCCGGCGGTGGTTTTTGAATGGAAGAGGAGAGGACCAGCGCTGGTTTTGGATTAGAACAGGAGAGGAGCGACACTGGTTTTGGATTGGAACAGGAGAGGAGGGGTGGTGGTTTTGAAATGGAAGAGGAGAGGAGTGGCGCTGGATTTAGATTGGAATAAGAGAGGAATGGCGGTGGTTCAAGAGGAGAGGAGTGGCGCTGGTCTTGGAAGTATTTTTTATGTTTTGCGTATTTTGGGTCAAAGTTTGACCACGTACTATATTTGACAAGCAAAATGTGAATGCATGTCACCAAAAATTGTATCGTTTGGTTCGTATCTGAATGTACTTTCAAATTATATTATTTTTGCAATGTATAACATATATTTTATTTGTGAAAATCATGGTCAATTATGACCCAGAATAAAAGGGAGACTAGTTAATGTGGGGTCGCTTTCTTAATTGAAGGGTAAATTGATTTTGATTTTGATCCAGTCACAGCACGTCGGCCCTCTCGTCCAATCCTAAATCACTGCCGCACGCTCCTCTCCCTCTTCTCCATTGCAAAACCACCTCCTCTCCTCTCCATCATCTCCATTCCAAAACCACTATCTCGCCTCTCCCTCTTCACCATTGCAAAACCACCTCCTCTCTCCTCGGACGAGGATCCCCTGACGCAGCCCATCCTGTCATTGAGACACTGACACATGGGTCCCACCAAGCGCGGGGCCCACCTATCAGCAACCGAAAGGCAGGGAAACCTCTCCTCTCCATCATCTCCATTCCAAAACCACCGTCTCACCTCTCCCTCTTCTCCATTTCAAAACCACCCCCTCTCCTCTCCATCATCTCCATTCCAAAACCACCGTCTCGCCTCTCCCTCTTCTCTATTGCAAGACCTCCATCTCTCCTCCCATCTTCCAAAGCTAGCACCGGGCCACTCAGAAGGACATCTATGGACAGGATGCGGCAGTGAATCAGGCAGATCGCCGGCGGTGACCAGGCAAAGTTAGCCAGGTTGAAGGATATCCTTACTTGGTTTGACAATGAGTGGGAGATTTCCAGGACGGTGAGGGCCATGTGGCAATGTATGTGAAAGAGCGAGACGGCGGCGATGTACTCCTTGGCGGCAGTCACGCCGCAGTCCTTCGAGTTCATCAAGTATCTCCTTTGGGTGATGGAGCAGACAGATTTGCCCGCGGCGAAAGTCAGGCGGAGGTGGTGGGCGTACAGGTCGAAGGTCAAGCACCCAGAGCATAACGAATCGATCGAGTACGGTGTGCCGTTCATGAGGGTGCAGAGCCAGCCGGAGCCACAGGAGTATTTGTTCTCCCACCGTAAGAGGAGGCCGAATAGCGTGATGTCGCTTCCCTGCTGTTCTCCACGGTTCCCTCGACGCTCGCCTCATTTCAACGGCGTCGGTAGGGTTTAAGGTAAGGTTCTCACTAACCTAATCTTCCATCTGCTCATGCTTACAATCAATGTGGCAGCTAATAAAAATCATGCTTACAATAAGTCTCCGAGTACTACGCCAATCACCCTAAAATAGCTCTGGACCTTTGAGTCAAAGTTGTGACACTGTGTACAAATAAAGAAAAATAGATTGGTGCTTCTTTCAGAAAAGAGTACACCCCTAGCAAACTGCCAATATAAGCTACTAGTATTTTTTTTTGAAGTCTAAGCTACTAGTATTTGGTTAGAGGATTTGCTGCCGAGAAAGATCCGTCCACAGTGAGCGCCACACATGCCACTGATGGTGGTGGATGCCAATGCTTAGATGGAGCAGGTTTGGTGTCGGTAATTTTTACTTGGCACCTCACACTCTGCATATATGCCGGTTCCATCCGTACATTTGTGCAGTTCCACCAAAATGCAGCTGAATGACCCTGTTTGCACAGATAATGAAAAGGCGTGATTACATTATAGTGGCACTAGTTGATGAAACATACACTAATAAATAGAAGAAAATATTGCGATAGTATCATAGTATGCCATGCTGCGAGGGCGAGATGGGCCCTGCGACGCCTCATATGGTACGCCTCATACTGGAAATCGACCCAAGTCTCCCCGATACACCTTCTGCCAGTGATGAACATCAGTGTACAGCGGTAGTACAAGGAGGGGCCTTGAGACATTCCAATCTCTATTTTTGTGCAGATCAACTAAAATTAAGCACCCTAGTTTGCAGAAACGCTTAACATTAACAATGGGACTAGTTGATGAAACCTATACTAACAAAGAGAAGCACTTTCTTTATATACATTGGAAATGAAATGATAGAGAGGACACTCGCTTTATTTTAACTGTATTATTACTTCATTTTATCAGTGGCGCTAGGGTCGAGCAGGTGGCAAATGAGGTGTACCGTGCGTCGCAAGGATGGATGCCGGGGGTGCTTAGACTGGGATGCTGAAGTTGGATCTTTCAGTCCCTATCTTCCCCTCTGATGTTTCTGTGGTAGCATTTGGGTTGTAATCCAAACTTGGTCGAGCTGGTGCTGCGTCCCCCTACCTACCTAGCTTATGTGGCAGACTTGTCTCCTGCTAGTACTCACTCCGTTCTAGTAGTAGTTGCATAACTGCCCGTTTACACTGAGATGTTGTCGGATAATGGTTCTCTATGGTTGGATTTCTTTAATGAAATCGGAGGAAACCCAATCTTTCGATATATAAAAAATGTCAGTGCCACTAGCGGTGCCAAAACATTGCCTCAAATTAATAGTGTCACTAGATTAAGGTGCAAAATAATAACATTACTGCTTTATCATGGCAGTGCCAAAACAGTAGCACAAGAGCAGAGTCAACATGCAGGATCTTTAGCAAACGGTCAGACCAAAAAGGAACATACCTCGTGATGGGAACCATGTCTGCAGTAAACGCCATAATAGAAGGGATGACACCAGTCACCAACATGGATGATTCAATTCATGGGACCTTTTGGTGCAGTTCACCTAAAATGAAGCAATGTCCCATGAGCTAGCAGTTTCTTCTTCATTTTTTAAGAAAAGGGCTCCAGCCCCGGTTCCATTTCCATCAGAAAACGAAACCCACAGAGCTTCTTCTTCATTAGTTGCAATAAAATTGAGAAACATCAAGGTTGGTTGTGAAGCTCCTGGAATGTTCGACTATAATTTGGATATCATTTGTCC
This sequence comes from Triticum urartu, assembly GCF_003073215.2. Classification (NCBI taxonomy): domain Eukaryota; kingdom Viridiplantae; phylum Streptophyta; class Magnoliopsida; order Poales; family Poaceae; genus Triticum; species Triticum urartu. Next base: position 613,863,593 of record NC_053026.1, on the reverse strand, counting down.
AGTTCAACTAAGATCAAGCATGAAATGTATGTCTCTGTTTGCACAAAAAAAGGTGGAAAGGAGGGTGACAAACAAGTGATGAAACATACATAAAATGAAAAGAAGTGCGTTCCTTATCTGAATGGCAATCCTACAAGGACAATAGCAATTTCTACAGCAGCAGCATTGCTAGATATTAGTGTGGGCATTAGGATTAACTATGACAACCGTTAAATACGACATTACTTTAATGGTGCCATTGCTTCATTTTACCAGCAACATTGGTTTAACGTGTCCTTACTTTTAGCAGTGCGACTGCTACATTTTACCAGTGGCATTACATAAGAGTGGCTCGGGGCAACAAACATCAGAACATGATATCTGGGTTGGTCCCATTTTTGTTCGGTATAGCCACCTTATACTGTGTGAGGCTAGCAAATCTAGTGCTGGACTTACTCTGTTGACTTGTCCCCCAGTCCCCACTTTCTTTCCTTTTTCAACCAATAGATCGGGTTTATATTGAGTTTGTATTGCGTTTCCCTTTATTTCCCTATTAGACCTAGAGACCAGTTGGATAGCGAGTCTCTGCTACTTTTTGCCCCCATTATTTCCTCTTTCAACCAAGTCCTAGATTCAGGTAACAAATCTTCCCCCACCCCCACCCCCTTTCTTCCTTGTTTGAACCAAGTAGTACTAGATTCGAGTGCATGAACTAGTTTTACCTCTTAACAGTAAAAAATTAGGTGGCTTTCGAATAGCCGATCGATCCTATCTATGAGGGGGCCTGGGAAATAGTAAAAGATACAAATGCAGCGACGTCAGGATATCGGGAAGTAGAGCAAGGCCGGTTTCGAAGGAAGTTATACCTGAGGGTCGCCGGGATGTCGCTAGGTGGGCGGCGGGAGGCCGGATCTGGCCACACTACGGCAGCGAGGAAGAAGGGGTCAGAGGCCCTCCCTAGCCACCGGTGCTTGGGAGAGAACGGCAAGGCACGCTGATCGGGACGTGCCGACAGTGGGTAAGAGCCATCGTCGAGGACGACCATGTGAACGTTGCACCTTCTCACCTTCCCCCGCAGAGAAGATCCGGCTGGATCTATGACCAGCTGTGAGCAGAGAGAGAGAGAGAGAGAGAGAGTGTGGCCACCGCTGTCGTGTTTAGATCTGGAGAGGACGAGACAGTGTGAAGAGAGCAACACTAGCAAGCAAGCGCGGAGGCTCCTGCCTATATAGTGGAGTACTAGTTTTCTTTTGTCTATCGGAGCTGGCTTGACCTCGTCAATGACTATCGAGAAGTCTTCATGCACGTGCCCCGGAGGCGCAGTTGTCATCATTTTGATCTGAAGCACCGGATTATAACATATAACATGAAAAAATGCCACATGACAAGAAACCATAACCTCACTTCCCAAAGGAGACAACATGTGTGTGCAAACGCAATATGACCCGCGTTCCATTCGGAGAGCGGCGTGCTGCTACCTCTTGAGCTTGCGTTGGATTTCCTCGAAGAGGATAGGATGATGCAGCAGAGTAGCGTAAGTATTTCCATCAGTTTTTGAGAACCAAGGTATCAATCCAGTAGGAGGCTACGCGCGAGTCCCTCGTACCTACACAAAACAAATAGCTCAATGCAACCAACGCGATTAGGCGTTGTCAATCCCTTCACGGTCACTTACGAAAGTGAGATCTGATAGATAATATTTTTGGTATTTTTGATATAAAGATGCAAAGTAAAATAAAAGGCAAAGTAAAAAGCAAAGAAATAATAAAGTGATGGAAGATTAATATGATGAGAATAGACCTGGGGGCCATAGATTTCACTAGTGGCTTCTCTCAAGAGCATAAGTATTTCTACGGTGGGTGAACGAATTACTGTTGAGCAATTGACAGAATTGAGCATAGTTATGAGAGTATCTAGGTATGATCATGTATATAGGCATCACGTCCGAGACAAGTAGTATTGGGGAACATAGCATAAATTCAAAATTTTCCTACGTGTCACCAAGATCAATCTATGGAGTCATCTAGCAACGAGGGAGGAGTGGATCTACATACCCTTGTAGATCGCGCGCGGAAGCGTTCAAGTGAACGGGGTTGATGGAGTCGTACTCGTCGTAATCCAAATCACCGATGACCAAGTGCCGAACGGACGGCACCTCCGCGTTCAACACACGTACAGCCCGGTGACGTCTCCCATGCCTTGATCCAGCAAGGAGAGAGGGAGAGGTTGAGGAAGACTCCATCCAGCAGCATCACAACGGCGTGGTGGTGATGGAGGAGCGTGGCTATCCTACAGGGCTTCGCCAAGCACCACGGGAGAGGAGGAGGTGTTGGAGAAGGGAGAAGGAGGCAACCAAAGGCATGGATGAAAGAGCCCTCCTTCCCCCACTATATATAGGAGGGCCAAGGGGGGGGGGCGCCGGCCCTAGGAGATCCAATCTCCTAGGGGGGTGGCGGCCAAGGGAGGTTTCCCTCCCCCTCAAGGCACCTAGGAGGTGCCTTACCCCCTTGGGACTCTTCCTTAGGGTTCCCCCCCCCCACCCTAGGCGCATGGGCCTAGGGGGAAGTGGCGCTCCAGCCCACTTTTGGCTGGATCCCTTCCCAATTCAGCCCATGGGACCCTCCGGGATAGGTGGCCCCACCCGGTGGGCCCCCGGGACCCTTCCGGTGGTCCCGGTACAATACCGATGACCCCGAAACTCGTCCCGATGGCCGAAATAGGACTTCCTATATATAAATATTTACCTCCGGACCATTCCGGAACTCCTCGTGACGTCCGAGATCTCATACGGGACTCCGAACAACATTCGGTAACCACATACAAACTTCCTTTACAACCCTAGCGTCATCAAACCTTAAGTGTGTAGACCCTACGGGTTCGGGAGACATGCAGACATGACCGAGACGTTCTCCGATCAATAACCAACCGCGGGATCTGGATACCCATGTTGGCTCCCACATGTTCCACGATGATCTCATCGGATGAACCACGATGTCAAGGACTTAATCAATTCCGTATACAATTCCCTTTGTCTATCGGTACAATACTTGCCCGAGATTCGATCGTCGGAATCCCGATACCTTGTTCAATCTCGTTACCGGCAAGTCTCTTTACTCGTTCCGTAACACATCATCCCGTGATCAAATCCTTGATCACATTATTGTGCACATTATGATGATGTCCTGAGTGGGCCCAGAGATACCTCTCCGTCACACGGAGTGACAAATCCCAGTCTCGATTCGTGCCAACCCAACAGACACTTTCGGAGATACCTGTAGTGTACCTTTATAGCCACCCAGTTACGTTGTGACGTTTGGCACACCCAAAGCACTCCTACGGTATCCGGGAGTTGCACAATCTCATGGTCTAAGGAAATGATACTTGACATTAGAAAAGCTTTAGCATACGAACTACACGATCTTGTGCTAGGCTTAGGATTGGGTCTTGTCCATCACATCATTCTCCTAATGATGTGATCCCGTTATCAATGACATCCAATGTCCATGGTCAGGAAACCGTAACCATCTATTGATCAACGAGCTAGTCAACTAGAGGCTTACTAGGGACATGGTGTTGTCTATGTATCCACACATGTATCTGAGTTTCCTATCAATACAATTCATTCTAGCATGGATAATAAACGATTATCATGAACAAGGAAATATAATAATAATCAATTTATTATTGCCTCTAGGGCATATTTCCAACAGTCTCCCACTTGCACTAGAGTCAATAATCTAGTTCACATCGCCATGTGATTAACACTCACAGGTCACATCGCCATGTAACAATATCCAAAGAGTTTACTAGAGTCAATAATCTAGTTCACATTTACCATGTGATTAATACTCGATGAGTTCTGGGTTTGATCATGTTATGCTTGTGAGAGAGGTTATAGTCAATGGGTCTGAACCTTTCAGATCCGTGTGTGCTTTACAAATCTCTATGTCATCTCCTAGATGCAGCTACCACGTTCTATTTGGAGCTATTCCAAATAACTGTTCTACTATACGAATCCAGTTTACTACTCAGAATAATCTGGATTAGTGTCAAAGTTTGCATCGGCGTAACCCTTTATGACGAACTCTTTTACCACCTCCATAATCGAGAAAATTCCTTAGTCCACTAGTTACTAAGGATAACTTTGACCGCTGTCCTGTGATCCATTCTTGGATCACTCTTGTACCCCTTGACTGACTCATGGCAAGGCACACTTCAGGTGCGGTACACAGCATAGCATACTGTAGAGCCTACGTCTTAAGCATAGGGGACGACCTTCGTCCTTTCTCTCTATTCTGCCATGGTCGAGCTTTAAGTCTTAACTTCATACCTTACAACTCAGGCAAGAACTCCTTCTTTGACTGATCCATCTTGAACACCTTCAAGATCATGTCAAGGTATGTGCTCATTTGAAAGTTCCATTAAGCGTTTTGATCTATCCTTATAGATCTTGATGCTCAATGCTCAAGCAGCTTAATCCAGGCTTTCCATTGAAAACACTTTCCAAATAACCATATATGCTTTCCAGAAATTCTACGTCATTTCTGATCAACAATATGTCAACAACATATACTCATCAGAAATTCTATAGTGCTCCCACTTACTTCTTTGGAAATACAAGTTTCTCATAAACTTTGTACACACCCAAAATCTTTGATCATCTCATCAAAGCATACATTCCAACTCCGAGATGCTTACTCCAGTCCTTAGAAGGATTGCTGGAGCTTTGCATATTTATTAGCATCTTTCAGGATTGACAAAAACCTTCCGGTTGTATCACATACAACCTTTCCTCAAGAAAATCGTCAAGGAAACAATGTTTTTGACATCCTATCTGCAAGATTTCATAAATAACGCAGTAATCGCTAATATAATTCCAACAGACTCTTAGCATCGCTACGAGTGAGAAAGTCTCACCATAGTCAACTCCTTGAACTTGTCGGAAAACATCTTAACGACAAGTCGAGCTTTCTTAATGGTGATACTTACCATCATTGTCCGTCTTCCTTTTAAAATCCATCTGTACTCAACAGCCTTACGACCATCGAGCTGTTCCGCCAAAGTCTACACTTTGTTTTCATACATGGATCCTCTCTCAGATTTTATGGCCTCGAGCCATTTATCGGAATCCGGGCCCACCATCGCTTCTCCATAGCTTGTAGGTTCATTGTTGTCTAGCAACATGACTTCCAAGACAGGATTACGTACCACTCTGAAGTAGTATGCATCCTTGTCATCCCACGAGGTTTGGTAGTGACTTGATCTGAAGTTTCATGATCACTATCATAAGCTTCCACTTCAATTGGTGTAGGTGCCACAGGAACAACTCCCTGTGCTCTGCCACACACTAGTTGAAGAGACGGTTCAATAACCTCATCAAGTCTCCACCATCCTCCCACTCAATTCTTTTGAGAGAAACTTTTCCTCAAGAAAGGACCCGATTCTAGAAACAATCCCTTATTGCTTTTGGATCTGAGACAGGAGGTATACCCAACTGTTTTGGGTGTCATATGAAGATGCATTTATCCGCTTTGGGTTCGAGCTTATCAGCCTGAAACTTTTTCACATAAGCGTCGCATCCCCAAACTTCTAAGAAATGACAGCTTAGGTTTCTCTAAACCATAGTTCATATGGTGTCATCTCATCGGAATTACGTGGTGCCTTATTTAAAGTGAATGTGGTTCTCTCTAATGCCTAACCCATAAACTATCGTGGTAATTCGATATGAGACATCATGGTATGCATCATATCCAATAGGGTGCAGTTATGATGTTCGGACACACCATCACACTATGGTGTTCCAGGCTGTATTACTTGTGTAACAATTTCCACAATGTCTTAATTCTATGCCAAACTCGTAATTCAGATATTCATCTCTATGATCATATCATAGATATTTTATCCTCTTGTCACGACGATCTTTCAACTTCACCCTGAAATTACTTGAACCTTTCAATAATTCAGACTCGTGATTCATCAAGTAAATATACTCAACATCTACTCAAATCATTTGTGAAGTAAGAACATAACGATATCCACTACATGCCTCAGCACTCATTGGACTGCACACATCAAAATGTATTACTTCCAACAAGTTGCTTTCTAGTTCCATTTTACTGAAAACGAGGCTTTCAGTCATCTTGCCCATGTGGTATGATTTGCATGTCTCAAGTGATTCAAAATCAAGTGAGTCCAACGCTCCATTTGCATGGAGTTTCTTCATGCATATACACCAATAGACATGGTTCGCATGCCTCAAACTTTTCAAAAACGAGTGAGCCCAAAGATCCATCAACATGGAGCTTCTTCATGCGTTTTATACCGATATGACTTACGTGGCAGTGCCACAAGTAGGTGGTACTATCATTACTATCTTTTGGCATGAACATGTGTATCACTATGATCGAGATTCAATAAACCATTCATTTCAGGTGTAAGACCATTGAAGGTATTATTCAAATAAACAGAGTAACCATTATTCTCTTTAAATGAATAACCGGATTGCGATAGACATAATCCAATCATGTCTATGCTCAACGCAAACACCAATCTCGATGGTAGAGGGAGCGTACGATATTTGATCAACCTTGGAAATACTTCCAACACATATCGTCATCTCACCTTTAGCTAGTCTCCGTTTATTCCGTAGCTTTTATTTCGAGTTACTAACACTTAGCAACCGAACCGGTATCTAATACCCTGGTGCTACTAGGAGCACTAGTAAAGTACACATTAACGTAATACATCCAATATACTTCTATCGACCTTGCCAGCCTTCTTATCTACCAAGTATCTAGGGTAATTCTGCTCCAGTGGCTGTTCCCTTTATTACAGAAGCACTTAGTCTCGGGTTTGGGTTCAACCTTGGGTTTCTTCACTAGAGCAGCAACTGATTTGCCGTTTCATGAAGCATCCCTTCTTGCCCTTGCCCTTCTTGAAACTAGTGGTTTCACCAACCATCAACAATTGATGCTCCTTCTTGATTTCTACTTTTGTGGTGTCAAACATCGCGAATATCTCAAGGATCATCATATATGTCCCTGATATATATTATAGTTCGTCACGAAGCTCTAGCAGCTTGGTGGCAGTGACTTTGGAGAACCATCACTATTTCATCTGGAAGATCAACTCCCACTCGATTCAAATGATTGTTGTACTCAGACAATATGAGCACAAGCTCAACAATTGAGTTTTTCTCCTTAGTTTGTAGGCTAAGAAAATCGCCGGAGGTCTTATACCTCTTGACGTGGGCACGAGCCTGAAATCCCAATTTCAGCCCTCAAAACATCTCATATGTTTTGCGACGTTTCAAAAACGTCTTCGGTGCCTCAACTCTAAACCGTTCAACTGAACTATCACGTAGTTATCAAAACGTGTATGTCAGATGTTCGCAACATCCACAAACGACGTTCGAGGTTCAGCACACTGAGCGGTGCATTAAGGACATAAGCCTTCTAAGAAGCAATGAGGACAATCCTCAGTTTACGGACCTAGTCCGCATAATTGCTACTATCAACTTTCAACTAATTTTTCTCTAGGAACATATCTAAACAGTAGAACTGAAGCGCGAGCTACGACATAATTTGCAAAATCCTTTTGACTATGTTCAGGATAAACAAGTTCATCTTATGAACTCCCACTCAGATAGACATCCCTCTAGTCATCTAAGTGATTACATGATCCGAGTCAACTAGGCCGTGTCCAATCATCACGTGAGACGGACTAGTCAACATCGGTGAACATCTTCATGTTGATCGTATCTACCATACGACTCATGCTCGACCTTTCGGTCTTCTGTGTTCCGAGGCCATGTCTGTACACATGCTAGGCTCGTCAAGTCAACCTAAGTGTTTGCATGTGTAAATCTGTCTTACACCCGTTGTATGTGAACGTTTGAATCAAACACCCAATCATCACGTGGTGCATTGAAACAACGAACTGTCGCAACGGTGCACAGTTAGGGGGAACACTTTCTTGAAATTTTAATGAGGGATCATCTTATTTACTACCATCGTTCTAAGTAAACAAGATGTATAAACATGATAAACATCACATGCAATCAAATAATAGTGACATGATATGGCCAATATCATATAGCTCCTTTGATCTCCATCTTGGGGCTCCATGATCATCTTGTCACCGGCATGACACCATGATCTCCATCATCATGATCTCCATCATCGTGTCTCCATGAAGTTGTCACGTCATCTATTACTTCTACTACTACATCTAACGGTTAGCAATAAAGTAAGTAATTACATGACGTTTATGTTGACACGCAGGTCATAAATAAATTAAGACAACTCCTATGGCTCCGGCCGGTTGTCATACTCATCGACATGAAAGTCGTGATTCCTATTACAAGAACATGATCAATCTCATACATCACATATATCATTCATCACATCCTTTTGGCCATATCACATCACATAGCATACCCTGCAAAAACAAGTTAGACGTCCTCTAATTGTTGTTTGCATGTTTTACGTGGCTGCTATGGGTTTCTAGCAAGAACGTTTCTTACCTACGCAAAAACCACAACGTGATATGCCAATTGCTATTTACCCTTCATAAGGACCCTTTTCATCGAATCCGATCCGACTAAAGTGGGAGAGACAGACACCCGCCAGCCACCTAATGCAACTAGTGCATGTCAGTCGGTGGAACCGGTCTCACGTAAGCATACGTGTAAGGTTGGTCCGGGCTGCTTCATCCCACGATGCCGCCAAATCAAGACAAGACTAGTAACGGCAAGCATATTGAACAAAATCAACGCCCACAACTACTTTGTGTTCTACTTCTGCATAGAAACTACGCATAGACCTAGCTCATGATGCCACTGTTGGGGAACGTAGCATAAATTCAAAATTTTCCTACGTGTCACCAAGATCAATCTATGGAGTCATCTAGCAACGAGGGAGGAGTGGATCTACATACCCTTGTAGATCGCGCGCGGAAGCGTTCAAGTGAACGGGGTTGATGGAGTCGTACTCGTCGTAATCCAAATCACCGATGACCAAGTGCCGAACGGACGGCACCTCCGCGTTCAACACACGTACAGCCCGGTGACGTCTCCCATGCCTTGATCCAGCAAGGAGAGAGGGAGAGGTTGAGGAAGACTCCATCCAGCAGCATCACAATGGCGTGGTGGTGATGGAGGAGCGTGGCTATCCTGCAGGGCTTCGCCAAGCACCACGGGAGAGGAGGAGGTGTTGGAGAAGGGAGAAGGAGGCAACCAAAGGCATGGATTAAAGAGCCCTCCTTCCCCCACTATATATAGGAGGGCCAAGGGGGGGCGCCGGCCCTAGGTGATCCAATCTCCTAGGGGGGTGGCGGCCAAGGGAGGTTTCCCTCCCCCCCAAGGCACCTAGGAGGTGCCTTACCCCCTTGGGACTCTTCCTTAGGGTTCCCCCCCACCCTAGGCGCATGGGCCCTAGGGAGAAGTGGCGCCCCATCCCACTTTGGGCTGGATACCTTCCCAATTCAGCCCATGGGACCCTCCGGGATAGGTGGCCCCACCCGGTGGGCCCCCGGGACCCTTCCGGTGGTCCCGGTACAATACCGATGACCCCGAAACTCGTCCCGATGGCCGAAATAGGACTTCCTATATATAAATATTTACCTCCGGACCATTCTGGAACTCCTCGTGACGTCCGAGATCTCATCCGGGACTCCGAACAACATTCGGTAACCACATACAAACTTCCTTTACAACCCTAGCGTCATCGAACCTTAAGTGTGTTGACCCTACGGGTTCGGGAGACATGCAGACATGACCGAGACGTTCTCCGGTCAATAACCAATAGCGGGATCTGGATACCCATGTTGGCTCCCACATGTTCCACGATGATCTCATTGGATGAAACACGATGTCAAGGACTTAATCAATCCCGTATACAATTCCCTTTGTCTATCGGTACGATACTTGCCCGAGATTCGATCGTCGGTATCCCGATACCTTGTTCAATCTCGTTACCGGCAAGTCTCTTTACTCGTTCCGTAACACATCATCCCGTGATCAACTCCTTGATCACATTGTGCACATTATGATGATGTCCTACCGAGTGGGCCCAGAGATACCTCTCCGCTTACACGGAGTGACAAATCCCAGTCTCGATTCGTGCCAACCCAACAGACACTTTCGGAGATACCTGTAGTGCACCTTTATAGTCACCCAGTTACGTTGTGACGTTTGGTACACCCAAAGCACTCCTACGGTATTCGGGAGTTGCACAATCTCATGGTCTAAGGAAATGATACTTGACATTAGAAAAGCTTTAGCATACGAACTACACGATCTAGTGCTATGCTTAGGATTGGGTCTTGTCCATCACATCATTCTCCTAATGATGTGATCCCGTTATCAACGACATCCAATGTCCATGGTCAGGAAACCGTAACCATCTATTGATCAACGAGCTAGTCAACTAGAGGCTTACTAGGGACATGGTGTTGTCTATGTATCCACACATGTATCTGAGTTTCCTATCAATACAATTCTAGCATGGATAATAAACGATTATCATGAACAAGGAAATATAATAATAATCAATTTATTATTGCCTCTAGGGCATATTTCCAACAAGTAGACCGACTCCTGCCTGCATCTACTACTATTACTCCACTCATCGACCGCTATCCAGCATGCATCTAGAGTATTAAGTTAATGAAAACAGAGTAACGCCTTAAGCAAGATGACATGATGTAGAGGGATAAATTCATGCAATATGATAAAAAACCATCTTGTTATCCTCGATGGCAACAATACAATACGTGCCTTGCTGCCCCTTCTATCACTGGGAAAGGACACCGCAAGATTGAACCCGAAGCTAAGCACTTCTCCCATTGCAAGAACTACCAATCTAGTTGGCCAAACCAAACGGATAATTCGAAGAGACTTGCAAAGATAACCAATCATACATAAAAGAATTCAGAGAAGATTCAAATATTGCTCATAGATAATCTTGATCATAAACCCACAATTCATCGGTCTCAACAAGCACACCGCAAAAAGAAGATTACATCGAATAGATCTCCACGAGAGAGGGGGAGAACATTGTATTGAGATCCAAAAAGAGAGAAGAAGCCATCTAGCTACTAACTATGGACCCGAAGGTCTGAGGTAAACTACTCATACTTCATCGGAGGGGCTATGATGATGATGTAGAAGCCCTCCGTGGTGGATTCCTCTTCCAACAGAGCTCCGGAACTGGCCCAAAGATGGGATCTCGTGGATACAGAAAGTTGCGGCGGTGGAATTAGGTTTTTGGCTCCGTATCTGAACGTTCGGGGGTACGTAGGTATATATAGGAGGAAGAGGTATGTCGGTGGAGCAACGGGGGCCCACGAGGCAGGGGGCGCGCCCTAGGGGGCCCGCGCCCTCCACCCTCGTGACCGCCCCTTGGCTTTCGTGGCGTAGGGTCCAAGTCTCCTAGATCATATTCGGTGAGAAAAACGCGTTTCCGAAGGTTTCATTCCGTTTGGACTCCATTTGATATTCCATTTCTTCAAAACACTAAAATAGGCAAAAAAACAGCAATTCTGGGCTGGGCCTCCGGCTAACAGGTTAGTCCCAAAAGTAATATAAAAGTGGGAAATAAAGCCCAATATAGTCCAAAACAGTAGATAATATAGTATGGAGCAATCAGAAATTATAGATACGTTGGAGACGTATCACGTGCCAGACCGACCGACCATCTGGGGTGCGACGCGAACGCGACGGGCATGCTGTATACTGTACTCCGTAAATGTGTACCGCTGTTTTCTTGAGGCTTTGCTCCATGGCGCAATCCATGGATACAAAATTAGTATACTATACTATTTAAAAGTCGAGGGTGGGGCTTTTCCCGCGCGGTAGGTGGGGTAGTTCCGCCTAGTCGATTCGACCGAGACGCGCGAAGATGAGGGAGTAGGCTGCTGCGAACGTAGGGCTGTGTGATTTGACAGCGAGTTACTGTTGGACAGGTGGGGCCCGGTGATTTGACTTGCCATTATCATTTTAACTGCGGCGCTACGACCGGCGTGAGTCTCCCGATTCCTGACCACCTCCATACAGGTGCCTCTCCCGATGCTCCACCATGTAGAGGCTGTCTCTTGCTTGAGAGCCCACTCCTCCACTTTTTCCTTGCCTCTTTCCCCCACATATGCAAAAATGCCATGTAAAGTGGTCTTATAGCCCACTATTGTACTTGATCCTACAGGTGCTAAGCCTGCCACATAGGCATAAATTCTGATGTGGCAAGTTAATTAAGAAGAGAGAGACTAGTTTGGTGACCCCTGGAAGAAACGGTGCTAAGCGCGTGTACCTAGATGAAGCAAACTTAGCAACAAAAAACTAAGCACCTATGCATTGGGGACTTGAGTTGCTAAGCCATTTAATGCCCATAGCACCTCGTCGAAGCACCATTTCATTGGAAGAGGTCACTCCTTGGCAAATGCAATAAATACTACGAAGAAAGAGATAGAGAGAAGTAAGCAAAAAATACTGTTATAGCCAACCTTATAGCTAACCTTGTTGTAGTATGAGTGACTAAGTGATGACTATGTATGACATGCCAACATCACATAGCCTAACGAACCGTGTTAAATCTCCAAGGGCGCAACCGCGCGAGCGAGGCGACGGTCGTGGTAGGCGCAACCATGATACGGGCTGCTGGCAACCCTTGGATCTGAGATCGAACGGTCGCATGCTAAGTTGCTGAAACTTTGCAGAATAACCCTCCAGGATAGGATATTCACCCATAGGTCTAGAATCACGCCATGCAACCGTTCGATCTCAAATCCAAGGGCTCTCGGAAGCTTCGTATCACCTGTAATTTTCCCGACGCTTGACATGACATTGAAAGCCACTTAATTGGGCGTCGAGTAGACACGACATCTAATTGGGCCCTGTGCATGAATCCATTTATCCACCAGGCAAGTCACTACCCTACCGTTCACACACCCCACTCATCATTTTTACAAAAACCGCTGGCAGTTCTTGCTCGTACTCGACCCCAGACGTCCTTTAACATTATGGTAGTTCTCTCCTAGTCATCCCGTCCTTTCACATTATGGCAGTTCCACTAATCCTAACCCTCCTCCCAAATCCATGGCGTCCCAAATCTCCATGATCAGCGGTGAGTACAAGGTTAGAACCATCACCGGCGATGAGTTTGATGTCATCTACACCCGTTCTTCCGCAACTGTGAAACGATGCCTTGCTCGCTTCAGACGCATGTTCGAAACTCAAATGATGAGTGGGTCGCTGGGCTAGATGTTGAGTACACCACAGTCCTGGGAAGCGAGAAGACTCTAGAGGAGGCAGAGAAGAAGAAGCCCGCTGTGATCTAGGTTTGCGTGCATGACTTATGCTTGCTCTACCACACATGCCATGCCGATGTTGAGTGCCAGGATTTTAAGAACTTCCTCAAGGATGGCCGAGTCAAATTCGTTACTGTAGACTTTAGGAACGACAAGGAAATCCTGGATCGGATAGGCCTCGTTGTAGGCAACCCCTTTGACCTCCAGACGAAAGGGCTGGTGCCCTCTTGTCATCAGCCTTCAATGTTGACCCTGGTAGGAGCCATGGTTCATCCTTCGTACGGTACACTAAAGAAACCTCCATTCAAGTTTCATCATGCATGGGAGTGGAATGTACTAGATATAGACCACATCCACTATGCTGCAATGGATGGCTACCTTTGTTTCAATATCTACAAGGGTTGGATGAAGAGCAAGAGCCAAGTGTGCGGTTCAAGCAAAGAAGTATCGGCCAAGAAGAAGAGGGATAAGGACGAAGTCGAGCACGTGGACGAGGACTCTGAGTAAGGTGGCAGTGTCATTGCTCATGGTGGTTCTAATGTAGTGTCTACCGGATTAGTTGCTTAGTTTAATTTCTGGTGTTCTTAGTTTTATTTGAGGAGTGTGTTGTGCTGAGCCCCCAGCAGAACTATGTTATGTTTCTTCTTGTTACTTTAACTCCTCAATACATACATACTAGTATTTCTTACAGTTCATCTTTTAGTTGGTACGTATAGTACTATGACTACCACTCGTTTCTTCACATTATAGACGTACAATATATATGGCCAACATCATATAGCCAGCAGTTTAGTTGTCAAAAAAGTTCAGGGACTTGGTTTTGTCAAAGAATTTTAGGGTGCTTAGTTTTATTTGAGGGGTGTGTTGTGCTGGACACCATTATTGTGACTCAAATCTATTTTGCCATGTTATAATGACATAAATACCGATGGACCAACATGCTAGCTCTCCCTCTATCTCACTACAGTAAAATAAAGTGTGGGACCTACTTGATCCCAATAGCGTTCTTATTTTCCTGTAAAATTGTTCGCTTGGTTACTCCTGACAAGCGGGGCCACAGTTATGATTGTGAGAATCGGCTTGTTTTTGTCATGTAACATGGTCAACAGTTTTGACGTGAAAATCACAATGTCTAATGGCATTTTTGAGCAAACATCTAACTTAGCCATGGCATTTTTTAGACATCTAATTGCATTTTTTAGCAGGCATCTCACGGATCGATGGCATTTTTGAGTAGTTGTAACTTCTAATGGCAAAACTAAGTAGTGATACACAAACTAGTGGCATAAATAATAGGAACCCAAGAATTAAATAGGTATTCTAATTTCTTTAATAGAATTTAGCACCCCATTTAAGCATGTACTAGCTTTTTTAATAGTACTATATGCATAATTTGGCGACGAGCGCTCTCTATATGTATTTTTCTTTAATTCATCTTGTTAGTTTTGCTCCATGGCGCAATCCATCGATCCTACTACTGTACAAAAGTATACATTTTTTAAAAGGCTAGAGAGCGGGGCAGTCTAGCTAGGTCGGTTTCGAGAGAGGCGAGGGCCTTTGTGATTTGACGGCTCATTACTGCTGGAAGGCGGGTGAGGGAGTCCTGGACTAAGGGGTCCTCAGGCGTCTGACCTGTTATCCATTAGGCCGGATTGATGGGCTATGAAGACATGAAGGCCGAAGACTATACCCGTGTCCGGACTGGACTCTACTTGGCGTGGAAGGCAAGCTAGGCGACCGACTATGAAGATTCCCTCTGATGTAACCGACCTCATGTAACCCTAGATCTCTCCGGTGTCTATATAAACCGGAGAGCATAGTCCAGATAGGACAGATTCATTACCATATACCCATAGGCTAGACTTCTAGGGTTTAGCCAATACGATCTCGTGGTAGATCAACTCTTGTAACACTCATATTCATCAAGACCAATCAAGCAGGAAGTAGGGTATTACCTCCATAGAGAGGGCCCAAACCTGGGTAAACATTGTGTCCCCTGTCTCCTGTTACCATCGATCCTAGACGCACAGTTCGGGACCCCCTACCCGAGATCCGCCGTTTTGACACCGACATTGGTGCTTTCATTGAGAATTCCGCTGTGCCGTCGACGAAAGGATTCGATGGCCCCTTCGATCATCAGTAATGACGCCGTCCAGGGAGAAAACTTCCTCCCCGGACAAGTCTTTGTGTTCGGCGGCTTTGTAATGCGGGCCAACTCGCTTGGCCATATGGAGCAGGTCGATAGCTACGCCCCTGGCCATCAGGTCAGATTTGGAAGCTTGAACTATGTCACGGATATCTGTGGATACTTGATCTTCGATGGATTCAAGACTGCAGCGATCGCTCCCCCTCTCTCCGAGGAACATGATGCAAATATGTCATCGGATTACATCCATGAGATGGATCCTGTTGCTGCGATGGCCCCAGGACCAAAGCAGATCGTGCCCTCCGAGGCCATAAAGTCGGCGGCGCTGGAGCCGCACATGGACTCAACACCCTGCAAGGCTTGCGTCAACGGAACTCCGGACTCGTCTCCAGCTGCACGTTCCCGATCAGGTATGCCTGCGGACATCGAGCTGGATCGGCTACCAATTTTCGAATTTAACGTCGTAGACATCTTCCAGCATTCGCCTTTGGGTGACGTACTAAATTCTTTGAAGAACTTATCCCTGGAGGAAGGTTCACAGCCGAACTATGTTCGGTTCGAGCTGGAGGCGGACGACGAGGAATTTTGCTTCCCACCCGCCACCCACTTCATAGCCACCGTCGACGACCTAACCGACATGCTAGACTATGGCTTCGAAGACATCACCGGTATGGACGACGATGCCAACGATGAGCAAGGCCAAGACCCGCCATTTACTGTACGTTGGACAGCCACCTCTTCCTACGACGTGTACATGGTTGATACACCGAAAGGATCCGGCGGCGACAAAGATGAGCCAGATAAGAACAAGCCCTCTGAGTAGCCCAAGCGTCACCGCCCAAAACGCCGTCCTAAGCCTCGTCGCTCAAAGGATGGCAATACTAGCACCGGAGAAAATAGTACTCCAGGCGACGCCGAAAACAATGAAGACCTTACCGGAATCACGTCCGAACAGGAGGAAAACAGCAAGGAGCAGGACAACCTGACGAACAGGCCATAGAAGACGACCCGGAGGACGATAGCTATCATCCACCCCCCGAGGAGGAGAAAAGCCTCGGCAACGACGATTTCATCGTGCCTGAGGATCCTCTCGACCAGGAGCGCTTCAAGCTACAGCTCGTAGCCACTAGAAGGAGCCTGAAAAAGAAACAACAGCAGCTTCAAGCCGAACAAGATCTGCTCATCGATAGATAGACTAATGTCCTGACAGCTGAAGAATACGGCCTCAAGCACCCAGCCAAGAGCTACCCAAAGCGCAAATTGCTACCTCAGTTCGACGAGGAAGCACCAGATCCCATACCTCCCTCGTGCAATGCGGACCGGCCACCACATGGCCAGGATAGAGCGGCAGACCAACCACCCCGCGGTCGAGATAAAGCGGCAACCCGGGCCGAACAACAGCCCACCCCACCGCCTCAGAAAAACAGTGACAAACCAGCTCAGGATCATACGTACGACCTTCGGCAGACCCTGGACAGTAAAGCAGGACACAAGATCGATCTACGGATCACGAGGACGTGCCTCGAGGCACGATGACGGCTACCTATTAGGATGTGACAAACCTAACCATGCCCGGGCCGAATACCGCAGACGGACTTCATCAGAGCTACGCCGCAATGCAGCCCGGTACAAAGGTGTCGCACACCCTCTCTGCTTCACAAATAAAGTACTGGATCACGAATTCCCCGAGGGATTCAAGCCCGTCAATATGGAATCATACGACAACACAACCAACCCCGCAGTATGGATCGAGGACTTTATCCTCCATATCCACATGGCTCGAGGAGATGATCTCCACGCCATTAAATACCTCCCACTAAAGCTCAAAGGACCAGCTCGGCACTGGCTTAATAGCCTGCCTGAAAAGTCCATCGGCAGCTGGGAGGACTTGGAAGAGGCTTTCCTTGATAACTTCCAAGGAACTTATGTCCGGCCACCAGACGCCGATGACTTAAGTCACATAGTTTAATAACCCAGAGAATCAGCCAGAAAATTCTGGACTAGGTTCCTAATTAAAAAGAACCAGGTCATCGACTATCCGGATGCCGAAGCCCTAGCGGCCTTCAAGCATAGCATCCGGGATGAATGGCTCACCCGCCACCTCGGCCAAGAGAAACCGAGGTCCATGGCAGCCCTTACAGCACTTATGACCCGCTTTTGCGCAGGAGAAGATAGTTGGCCGGCTCACAGTACAAACATGGCCAACGAAACAAGCCTCTATGAGGCCAAAAACAGCACCGGCAAGCTCCGGCACAGTAGAAAAAAACACCGAAGCAATGGCGATAACACTAATGACACAACAGTTCATGCCGGATTCAGTGGCTCCAAGTCCGGCCAGCGAAAGAAGCCCTATAAAAGGAGCAACGGAAAACCATCCAGCTTGGACCGCATACTTGATCGTCCTTGCCAAATTCATGGCACCCCAGACAAGCTGGCCAACCATACCAATAGAGTTTGCCAGGTCTTTAGACAAGCCAGCAAAGTAAATAGCAGAAGCAAAGAAGAGGAATCACAGAGCGAGGACGGCGACGACGAAGAGCACCGGCAGCCAAACACCGGGGGGCAAAAGAAATTTCCCCCTCAAGTCAAAACGGTGGACATGATATATGTTACACATATCCCCAAAAGGGAGTGCAATTGCGCACTCAGGGACGTCTACGCGGTAGAGCCCGTCGCCACGAAATTCAATCTGTGGTCATCATTCCCGATCACCTTCGACCGCTGAGATCATTTAACCAGCATCCGGCACGGCAGTTCAGCCGCACTAGTCCTTGACCCAATCATCGACGGATTTCACCTGACTCGAGTCCTAATGGACGATGGTAGCAGCCTCAACCTGCTCTATCAAGACACAGTACGTAAAATGAGCATTGACCCTTCATGAGTTCAACCCACGAAGACTACCTTTATAGGAGTCATACCAGGCGTAGAGGCCCATTGTACGGACTCAATAACGCTGGAAGTAGTATTCGGCTCTCCGGATAACTTCTGAAGCGAAGAATTAATCTTCGATGTTGTCCCATTTCGCAGCGGCTATCACGCACTGCTCGGACGAACCGCATTCGCTAGATTCAACGCGGTGCCACATTATGCTTATCTCAAGCTCAAGATGCCCGATCCACGTGGCGTCATCACAATAAATGGAAACACGGAACGTTCCCTCCGTACAGAGGAGCACACTACCGCCCTAGCAGCAGAAGTACAGCGTGGCCTTCTCAAGCAGCACTACAATCCGGCTGCCGAGCCCCCGGACACCACTAAGAGGGTCCAAACTATACTGTAGCAGGACAACTCGGCTCGTCACGGGCCAAACTAGCAAACTCTGCCCTCCGTCCAAGCCCAGACGAGGCAATGGTATTAGTACCGCGAGCACATAAGCTACGCACTCATGGGTACTGACGGAGGCACAACTCGCTCGCAATCCACAGTACGGCTTGATAGACCCTATGATTCGCACTCCTCTGCTTTTTCTTTGTACAGGTCTTCTTCTCTTTTCAAGGGCTATACAGACGACCGGCTTGCAGAACACCCTAAGGAAGCAAGGAGCTCCGGCGTACAAAAGAACCCCCAGGTGGTTTCTAATAAACGATTCATATACTTGTTTTACATACCCGCGTGCAGCTCGCCCTTGGTTACGGCATTTTCAATGGCCTTACTTGCTTATCGCATTACTTGCAGAAAGTATGCCTTGACATACCGATTACATAACAACGATGAATAAAATAGTGGCGTTTAGCCCATTACCTTTCTTTCCTTTCCCGTTCCCTAACCTCAGTATTTACTACTCACTGCACATGTACACCATGGTACGTACTAATACGCCAGGGGCTTAATTACACCCCGCATTACGGCAATAAAAGTCCGAACACTTTTACAGTATAGTTCGGCACCCCGAACTTATAGCATTATATGCATCGGCTCCGAATCATGGCTTTGGTCAATAGTTGGGTTGCCCGGCTCCTGTGCTTACTACCTTACGTTCCGCTATATCGGCTAGGATAGTAAAGGGAGAACTACTGCGATTGTGTCCCGGTTCTTTCGGACGAGCACCTCAGTAGAGAAAGCCGAAAACTGACTATCATGATGCGGCGAGAGCCGGTCAGCTGTTCGTGAGGTTCCAAATCATTGGAGATTTTTTCCTCTTCTTGCGAGGAATCGGTTCTTACGATTAGGCGTGCATAGCGCCCCTAGTTCGGCCTTCCGAATATCAGGGGCTTCACCAACTTTATTTGTTGTCAAACTCCTATGGCTAAGTGAGGGCAGTAAAGGTCGCATAGTCTGATTGCCTTGTTCGTTGCACTAAACACCTCCTTTAAGGATCAGAATGTGGAGTAAAGAGTGTTTAGATTTATCCCGAACACCCCCGTACTATCTACGTGGGGGCAGAAGCCGACGACTGGTCATCCCTCAGATTTAATAAACGGCCGCACAGGAGGTAAAATTTAAAATTATACTACATAACATCTTTGTTCCATATTACAGGGCAAGATAATACACATGTTCTTATGGGAATATAATATCCTTCGAGCATTGCTCCGCCGCAAGGCGGGACCCCTCCAGGACACCATCAAAGTAGTGCTCGGGTCGACGATGCTCCTTGCCCTCCGACGGTCCTTCGGTTATCAGCTTCTTGGTGTCCAGCTTCGCCCAATGCGTCTTGACGCGGGCAAAGGTCATGCGCGCACCTTCAATGTAGACTGGCCGCTTTATGGCTTCGAGCCGCGGACAGGCACTCACAAGCCGCTGCACAAGTCCGAAGTAGCTGTCAGGCATTGGATCGGCAGACTACAGCTGGACTATAAAGTCCCTCATGGCTAGCTTTGCCAACCTGTGCAGCTCGAGCTACTGCTTTAGCTGGTCGCTGAAGGGCACCGGATGTTCGGATCCCAGATATTGGGACCAGAACAGCTTCTCTGTAGACATCCCTTCCTCGGCTTTATAATGCTCGGCCGCATTCGACGCACTGAGCGGCAGACCTGTAAATGCCTCTACAAAATCCAAATTTGGATAAGTACAAGGAACGTTTGTTTCTACATACTTACTTTACATGGTGAAAGGCTTACCCGCCGCAATATTCTTGGCTGCCTGAATCTCCTGGAGGGCGTTCTGGGCTTCGGCTCGTGCGTCCTGTGCGCTCTGACGGGCCTTCGCCAGTTTGGACTCTTGCGCCTTATAATCGCGCTCCAACGACTCAAACCACCGGACCGCGTCCTGCAGCTCTTGCTGCACCTTGCTAACCCGGGCCTCGTGCTTCTCGCACGCGGCGCCTTCCTTGGCCGCTTTGTCCTCGGCCTCGGCCAGCGCCTTCTTAAGGGCTGCCACCTCGGTCGTGGCCCCTAATAAAGTTTATCACACTTTAAGTCCGGTCAGACTATTCATTTTTTCGAAATGTACCCGCAGGTTACTGCATACCTTGGCTATCCTCCAACTGCTTCTTCACGCGGCCGAGCTCCTCCTCGGCTCGCTCCAGTTTCTACTCCAGTCCAGAGACCTCCGCAGCATGAGCAGTGGCAGCCTGCAGCGATACCTCCTTATTCACATAAAACAACTCATGTTAGACTCATGCGGTTTTTTGATCCTCTGTTCGGCTTTTCTTCCCGAACACCAAATAGAGTATTAGGGGCTACTGTCTATACTGTGATATTTTTCCTATAATCACATCACTTACCTCAAAGCCCGTTGGAAGGCCAGTGCTGGCTTCGGTCAGTCCGCTTTTAATGGACTGAACCTTCTCTATTACCGTGTCCATAAGTACACTATGTTCGTCCATGATTGAGGCGCCCCGTAGTGCCTCCAGCAGATGATCCGGTGCCTCTGGCTGGACAGAGATCACCGGTGGAACAGGCACACCCCCTCCTAGTGGGGAATGTCGTTCGCTGGACCCCGAAGCCGTATAGATCTCCGGAATGGCATCTGGCTGAGGGCGGAAGGGAACTCAGGCCCCATCACCAGTCCCCGTGGGGGCTTTCTCCCCCATGTGTCCGGCGTCCGAGGAGTCATCATGGGGTGTCACCCCGATGATCTCCGGAACCTCCCCCTGTCCTGGAAAAGTCTTTTTGGACACCACCTCGTCATCACCCTTGGGTGAGATGGAATGAGCAGGTGGCGGAGACATGCTAGCCATCTCCTCCGTGTCCAGCGAATCCTCTGTCGAGGATCGCGGAGAGCCATCGCGCGTCGGACTGCAAGGACACAGTTTACAATATGTCAATATCACAAACCAGAAGAGCCAGACGTTTGCGGACTCTGGTACTTACGAGGCGGCCTGAGGTTTGGTCCGGCGAGGTCGTTCCGGACTACTGTCGACATCCCACGCGGAGTTATCTGCGAGGGAGCCTCTAAACCTCTTAGGCACTTTCGCCTCCGGACTTGTGGGGGGCGCCCTCTTCTTCCTCCCTGCTTCGGGTGGGGAGTCGTTTTCTTCTTCCTCTTCATCGTTGTCGTCAGCGGACGAAGAGGAAGTCTTGCTTTCGGACATCTTGTCCGGAGTGCCTTCACGGCAAGGGCCCCTCTTGGCCTCCTTTGCCGCCTTCTTGGCCATTTTCTCCGGCACCTCATAGGGTGTGGGGAACAGCATCTTCTCCAGCAATGGAAATGCTTCGTCTTCAGGCAGCGGAGCCGGACAGTTAATTTCCTCGGCCAGCTTAATCCAGGCCTGAAGATAGGGAAGGAAGCTTAAATTTCCTCTCAAATATGCTAGTAGGGGATACTCCTTGAAAACATTAAAGGAACTGACCGGGTTGGGCTGGCGCTTTAAGCTAAGCCCGCGGTCTTCGGTCATAGGCGGTGGCGTCTCGCCGGCCTTAAAGAGCACCTTCCAGATTTCTTCGTGCGTCGTGCCGAAGAGCCCCAGTAGCGTTTGGTGCTTGGCCGGCTCGAACTCCCACAAATTACAAGTTCGGCGTTGGCACGGAAGGACCCAACGAACAAGCATTACCTGGACCATGTTGACGAGCTTGATCTTCCTTTCTATCATGTTCTGGATGCACGTCAGGAGCCTAGTCAGCTCATCCGAGGGACCCCAGGTTAGGCCCCTCTCTTGCCAGGAGGTGTGCCGCATCGGGATTCCGGATTGAAATTCGGGGGCCGCCAACCAGTCAGCGTAGCGCGGCTCGGTGATGTAGAACCACCCCAATTGCCACCCCTTCACCGTCTCCGCAAACGAACCTTCGGGCCAGGTGAAATTGGGCATCTTGCCCACCATAGCGCCTCCGCACTCTGCTTGTTGACCGCGCACCAATTTCGGCCTCACATTGAAGGTCTTCAGCCACAGGCCGAAGTGAGGCGGGATGCGGAGAAAGGCCTCACAAACAACGATAAACGCCGAAATGTTGAGGATGAAGTTGGGGGCTAGGTCATGAAAATCCAACCCATAGTAAAACATCAACCCGCGGACAAATGGGTGAAGGGGGAACCCAAGCCCGCGGACAAAATGTGTGAGAAACACAACCCTCTCGTGGGGCTCGGGAGTGGGGACGATCTATCCCTTGGCTGGGAGTCGATGAGCGATCTCTTTGGCCAGGTATCCGGCCTCCCAGAGCTCATTGATATCCTTCTTCTTGACGGAAGAGGCCATCCATTTACTGCCAGCTCTGGATCCGGACATTTTTGGAGTACTTCCTTGAAAAAGGGAAAAGCTAAAGCTTGGCGCTGGAGCTCGAGATCGAAAGGGCGGAGACAGGGAGGGAGCATGAGAAGAGGAAGAGGGAATCCTCATCCCCTTATAAAGGCAACATATATCAAGCGCCTCCTCACTCGCCTTAAGATCCTCCTATTCCAAATGACTGTGTAAACGGCACGGTTGGGTTACACATGCCTGCATTGATGAGAATCCCGCAATAAGGGGACACGATCTCTACTTTGACAAGACGTGCCAATAACAAACCACGTCTCGAAACCTGGGATGGCAGACGAAAAACGGTTCGATTATGACCGGACGGACGTGATGTTACATTGTGGAAAAGCTGTCAGCGGATGGAACTCGTGTAAATAGATATATATATATATATATATATATATATTCTCTCTGCGGTTGTGCATGGTGTATAACAGGTCCGGATACAATCATCGCATCCGAAGACTATCTTGGAGTTCGGAAGAAGGGGAACCCGCCTTGCAATGCCGAAGACAATCTGCGCGCCGGACTCCTCGTCATTGAAGCCAGGTTCAAGGGCTACTGAGGGAGTCCTGGACTAAGGGGTCCTCGGGCGTCCGGCCTGTTATCCATTGGGTTGGACTGATGGGCTATGAAGACATGAAGGCCGAAGACTATACCCGTGTCCGGACTGGACTCTACTTGGCGTGGAAGGCAAGCTAGGCGACCGACTATGAAGATTCCCTCTGATGTAACTGACCTCATGTAACCCTAGATCTCTCCGGTGTCTATATAAACTGGAGAGCATAGTACGGATAGGACAAATTCATTACTATATACCCATAGGCTAGACTTCTAGGGTTTAGCCAATACGATCTCGTGGTAGATCAACTCTTGTAACACTCATATTCATCAAGATCAATCAAGCAGGAAGTAGGGTATTACCTCCATAGAGAGGGCCCGAACCTGGGTAAACATTAGGTCCCCTGTCTCCTGTTACCATTGATCCTAGACGCACAGTTCTGGACCCCCTACCCGAGATCCGCCGGTTTTGACACCGACAGCGGGGCCTTGTAATTTGACTGCTTGTATAAATGTGCCGACGACCTGAGGAGGAGCAAAGAACCGTGCGGTATACTCAAGTTTTCCACTAGAGTGGTACGACGGGGGAGCACGAAACACGGGAGCCCAGTGCCATATGGCGATAAAAAATGATCTAATTTGCTAGTCATCTCATTGTTAGCATTGTTCTATTCATGCCTCGCAGAGAACGTGACACGTGCCGCGAAACACCTGAAGCAAAAGAAGAAACACAGGAGCAAAAGAAGAAGGAAGATTATCACCCTGAAAAAGAAGGAAGACACACACACAAGTCTGGGGCGCTGCTCTCTACTACATGAAGGGTTGCTGGCCGCGGAGTCGTAGCTGCTTCTTCATCGCCTCCACGACCTCCATCTCCTTGCGCATCTCCTCCGCCATCTTCTTCATTCTATCCATGACGCGGGATTTCTCGACGCGAGCCTTCATCATCTGTTCCACGGCCGCATTACGTACCTTGATAGCAGCCGGGTGCTCGATGCAGAGCTTCGCCAACTCCTCCTTCTATTCCATGATGAGGGCCTGCAACATCTTCATCGAGGAACTACTATTCTCATGCAGCTTCTTCCAGCCGGCATTCTCCTCCTTCAGCAGGTCAAGCTCATGGCAGAGCTTCGCCTTGTCCTCCTGAAGTTGCAGGATTTCACCGGTCGCCTTCTTCTCCGAGGCAATGCTCTTCTTCAGCAGCAACCAAGCCGGCGGTCAACTCCCCCTGCTCAATGAGCTCAGCGGGCATGTCGTCAAGGCTCTCCTTCAGCAGCTCCACCAAGCCGTGGATGAACTCCTTCTGCTTATTGAGGTGCTTATTGAGCTGATCGGGCATGTCGTCGAGGGATAACGACTCCAGCGCCGCCAGCTCGACATGTTTGCCTCTGCGGCTAGGGCGCTCCTGGGAGCCATCGCCTGCCCATGAGAGATCTTTCGAGGTCTCTGCGTGGCGGCGAGCCCTCTCTCTTATTTCCACAGCCTTGGTTGCCGCTCCCTTGTTACGAGTAGTTCGGATAGTTCTCGACCTAGAGCTCTGCACACCGGCCATGGCAAGGACGGACGAAGAAGGAGGACTTATGAGGAGGAAGGTAGAGTAATTTTCGGTTAGGTAGTTCCCCTTTTTATATCCTAAGTACTAGCACTAGTACTAAAACCTGCATAGTGGGAACACGTTCAGGTTTGGTACGTACTAGTAGGTGTGAGCGGGCTTGCACTTAATTGTAGCACTAGTACTTTGGAATGTGATGGGAACAAGGTAAAGATTAATTGATGGTTTTTCTTTCGAGGCCGAAACGGCTCCCGATGAGTTTAGTGGAACATAAATTTCAAGTACTCCCGATGAGTTTAGTAGAACATAAATTGTTTAACATAAAATATATATCATTAAAAAATAGAATATTTGTAGTTTGTAATGATATATTTTTCCTAATGTATGCCTCTTATTAAGTTGGTCATATTAACGACATAGGTACACGTGCAAGACTTGTAAACTGAGATAGAGGGATTACTACACTACTCAAATGCGTTCGCACAAGTCAGTGATGTAACTGGTCATACAAGTCAGACCAAGCCGATGCGTGTCCCTTTGGTGAGACGCGGGTCCGACCGACCGTCTGTTGGTGCGACCAACCATAAAGTACTTATGCGATGGAGACTTCTGGTTGTGGCTTCGGTTGATTGTCACGACCAAGCATTCTAAAACTAGTGATAAATCGATTACCATCTTTTTCCAAATGACCAAGTATTTTTTATAGGAAAACAATACATATAGATGGAGTGATTGTCAAGGTTGCAAACATACATAGCGTTGCAAGTTCACTGCAGCAGCAACCGACTAGGTCACTGCATCACAGCCGGGAAAGGAGGGCAGCTCACCTCCCTTACGATGCATGCCCGGCGGCGCCGCCGCAACTGGTCCCGGGATTTGGCTTCTCCTACCGCCCATTTGAACAGTTGTACCGGCTGCTCATGCCATTGCGCAGGCATGCGTGTTCTTTCCTCCGCAGTCGACTCCGCGAATATGATCTCTGCCCTTAGCCCTAGCTCGAAATCAACGCAACACTGCCAGATGCTGACATCCCTCAGCATCTCTCCCCTAAGATTGACTTGCGCCTCCACCTTGTGCTGCGCCAGGCGCAGCTCCTTGGAACTTCTCTTGAATCGATGCGACGCTTCCTAGATCCAATTTGCCCTTGCTGCCCACCATCTGAAATGCAACCCTAGCATGTCCTCCGGCGTCACCGATCTGTGATTCCAGAGCAATGGATCCCCTCTAAAACACATGTGGGTTTCGCTCAAAGGCGACAGTGCTGCGGGCCACAGTGAGAGGGCCGCCTGCGGGATCCTGGGATCTAAGGGATTATCCATGGCGGGATCCTCCATGGCGGGATCCGGTGGGCGAGGCGGGGAGGCGAGCCTAGGCGCTGGGAGACCCCTATGAGGCTAAGATAAAGATAGTACTACTCCACTCCATCCATATTTACATACGAAGGCCACCAATACTAGCACTGGCAAAAATTGATCATGCTGCCTGCGTCCTGGTTTATTGGCCCCCTTTTTTGTGCCACTTTTTATGACATGCATAAATATTACGTTACTTACAAATATGGCCAAAAATTGGCACAAAATATGAAGGAGACCAATGGAAGTACTGGCACCCCATGATTTAACTACTCGCATGCGCGCAGTGGAGTAGTAATGTCTTTCTTCCGCCCTCACGTCCACTCAATTTGCATGCGCTGTATTAATTGGCCATCAATGAAATGAAGGACTTTACACGCGTCAAATTATCACATGTGAGGATCTTCGTACAAAAATATGTCGCGTCGTGTACGTGCTTGTGTGTGTGCGAGGGAATGAGTGCGTGCGTGGCGTGCATGTACATCTTCGCTTCGTGCATGTACCGCCGGTGGCGCTCAGAGAGGACGAGTACATTCTTCTGGAAGCAGCAACACATCACTGTGATCAATCCACACAAGGAGGTCGCGACAACGCCTCCACATGTGCCACGTAGCTTCATGAACTGTAAGAGAGACACTGTGTAGCGAGCCATTGGAATTCTAATTTACATGTTTGCACATACTCGAAGTACTAGTAAGGCACACGTGCATTACACGCATCAGATTTGGCAACCAAATTATGAATAAATACCGCACTATAGCATGTAAGATCTGAATCATATATGCCTGATGTATACCTTCATTTAAGTCTTATAGTTCACCTCATTCAAAATAAATTAGTTTTTATAAAAAGCTAGGGCCTCTTTGATTCATAGGATTTCCAAAATGCGGGAATAGTAAAAACATGGGATTAGAGTGGAATGTCATCTTGAATCCTGCAGGATTGTACGAGTGTTTGATTGTGCATAGAAAAAACATAGGATTCTTTCAAAGTGGTTTGAGTGGATGGGATGTTTCCTATGAAATCTAGTGCAAATGAATCCTATGGAAAAATTTGTATGGTTTACAAACCTATGAATCAAACAACCAAGATAGGAAAAATTCCTAAGGATTAGAATCCTCCAAAATTCCTTTGAGAATCCTTTGAATCAAAGAAGCCCTTAATCTATTTTATGATTCATGGAATTGTGCATTGTAAAGCATAATGTAAAAACAAATAATGGCAATTCAACTAGAAAAAAAAAGTTTGGGCAGTTATGATATGGAAGATTCTAGAACAAAGGAGAAGCACTTGTGTTTTGAGGTTTGTGCATTATGCTTAAGTTCAACCATGGAGTCTGCTTGATTGTACATGTGGCAAAATCCGGTGGGGGCTAGAAGATGGTGTGAAGGGCCAAGTGGAGGGAGACTATGAAGGAGTGCACAAGTGTGAGATCGGTATTTGAAGAGAGGGGCGAGAACATGCACTGTTGTGCGCAGTGGCGGAGCCATGAAAAAAATGAGCTAGGGGGCAAGCATTGCTAATCCTTTACGAGGAGGGCCAATTCATCAACTTAAACCATTTTACCAGCAATTGTCTAATGATCACATTCATAATAGCCTTGATATATAGTGATGTTAGGGGGGGCAGGGCCCTTGCTGTCCCTGTCTTCGCCACTGTGCGCACGTTTGAGAGATGAAGCGGAGGCATGGATGATGAGAGGGGGACGTTGGATATATAATTAATGTGGTGTATTAGCTATGTAATCCTATATAGAGAGGTATAGATTGATCGATGTGGACGTGGGAAAGAGGGTGAGACCTCACTAGATATATAGATTGATCGGTTTGTGTGGAAAACTGTGAAAGACCTAGCTATATATACACACACATAGAGGAACATCGATCGTTGCACGTGCACGTGAGAGATAAAGAATGCCCGATATGATGGGGAGGGGGAGGTGTGTGTGTGTGCGTGCATGCATGCGAGACCGACTTGAAGAAAAAGATTGCATGTGTGCGATGGATAATGCCGACTGGTACTATGTGTGCATGCATGCATGAGAGAAAGTTAATGGTACAATTATAAAGAGAAGATGACTGTGTGGGTGTAAAAGACTAGGTGATGTCATAATCAATGTAAAGTAGAATTCGAATATTTTAATAAGAGATCATGATGTTTAAAACCCATGCATGCATGAATATAACTGAGATATACGTGGTGTGGTTTGGAAACGAGCATGGTGTATTGTATAGACATTGAACAAGGTCAGACTAATTTGTATTTGAGATATCGATGGCAGACATCGTTTGGCCACATTGCATTCGTGCATGGACACACTATTCTAATTGGAGATGATGGGTGGCTTTCGCATCACATATCTATATCTATACCCCTGTATATATTATATTTTATATTTTTTATATAGTGTGCAGATAACTTTAACTTTGAAAGATGGTCGTTGGATGAGGCCAATCCGATGGTGCAGAGATGGCAAATTTGAGCACAACTGGCAGCTGGAATTCCACCAGATTTTGCCACATGTACAATTCAGAAGACTCCATGGTTGAACTTAAGCATAATGCACAAACCTCAAAACACAAGCACTTCTTCTTTGTTCTAGAATCTTCCATATCAGAATTGCCCAAATGTTTTTCTACATGATTTGCCATTATTTGTTTTTACTTTATGCCTTACAACACACAATTCCATGAATCTTAAAATAGATTAGCTTTCTTATAAAAACTAGATGATTTTGAATGAAATGAACTATAAGAATTAAACGAACATCTACATCATGCATATATGACTCAAAGCTTACATGCTATAATGTGATATTTATTCATAATTTGGTTGCCAAATCTCATGTGTGCAATGCACATGTACCTTACTAGTCTAAATGGTGTTTGTGTGTGTGTTGTGCTTGTTAAACACATTGTACGTAGTATATCATACATGGTTTAGATTCCGAATATCTAGCTAGAGCATACATGTACTATGATTTGAATTCAACATAAAATATATACATATATTTGAATTTGATATCGTATGTACATGTAGTTCATATTTATATAGGAATTTACTTCTCCTATATTCATGTCATGTGTTGTGAAGATAATATTTAGATGGTTGTATAACTAACCCGAGTACAATCCCATTCAAACAGGGAAAATGTACTCAAATTTAGTCCATATGCTAGACAACACACATTGTTTTTTTATTGTTGAGGGTAGTGAAAATTGTTTTGGTACTGTACACGTTATGTTTGTTGTCCTGATTTTTTTAGTTTTTTGTTGTATTTGAACGCATTCCTAGTAATATAGTAAAACAGGACATAGCTCTCTCTAGTGATGAGGTGCGAATTGTCTTTTTTTGGTACACGTTAAGCTTGTTCTCCCGAAATTTCAAGGTGTGCCTTGTTATGCCGAAATTTGAAGCTAGCGTATCTGTTTATCGTGCTGGGAAACTCCCACCTCTTCAACCTGCGCCTTGTTACCCTGAAATATTTAAGATATATCTTTGTCTCGTTGTGCTCCGAAAACCCCCTCCATCTCAACCCGCACCTTTCTATTCCAAAATTACAACGTGCGTGAAAACTCCCACCTCCTGTGAAATCCCGACACGCGAAATGCCCGTGATACCCCTGAACCGAAAGAACCTCCTAGCTCAAATCGGTGGGGGTAATTTCGTAACTTACCCCACATTTCGGACAAGCGCGTCCCTAAGCCATGGTTCCCCACTCCCATCCCATCCGCCACCCATTCGTATACCGAGGCCGCCAAAACCCGCGAAGCCCCACACCCTCCTCCATCCGCCACCCAGCCGGAGCCTCTTCCCCGACGACGTCGTCCACAGCAATGATACTTCTCCATTGTATCTACTTTTCCAAACACTTTTGCCCTTGTTTTGGACTCTAACTTGCATGATTTGAATGGAACTAACCCGGACTGACGCTGTTTTCAGCAGAATTGCCATGGTGTTGTTTTATGTGCAGAAAGCAAATATTCTCGGAATGACCTGAAACTCCATGGAATACCTTACAATAAATAATAAAAAATCCTCGCCAAAGATGAAGACCAGGGGGCCCACACCCTGTCCACGAGGGTGCCCCCCCTAGGGCGCGCCCCCTACCTCGTGGGCCCCCTGGACACCTCCCGACGCCAACTCCAACTCTATATATTGGCTTTTGGGGAGAAAAAATAAGAGAGAAAAAATCATCGTGTTTTACGATATGGAGCCGCCGCCAAGCCCTAAAACCTCTCGGGAGGGCTGATCTGGAGTCCGTTCGGGGCTCCGGAGAGGGGGATTCATCGACGTCGTCATCATCAACCATCCTCCATCACCAATTTCATGATGCTCACCGCCATGCATGAGTAATTCCATCGTAGGCTTGCTGGACGATGATGGGTTGGATGAGATTTGTCATGTAATCGAGTTAGTTTTGTTAGGGTTTGATCCCTAGTATCCACTATGTTCTGAGATTGATGTTGCTATGACTTTTCTATGTTTAATGCTTGTCACTAGGCCCCGAGTGCCATGATTTCAGATCTGAACCTATTATGTTTTCATGAATATATGTGAGTTCTTGATCATATCTTGCAAGTCTATAGTCACCTACTATGTGTTATGATCCGGCAACCCCGAAGTGACAATAATCGGGACCACTCCCGGTGATGACCATAGTTTGAGGAGTTCATGTATTCACTATGTGCTAATGCTTTGTTCTGGTTCTCTATTAAAAGGAGGCTTTAATATCCCTTAGTTTCCATTAGGACCCATGGGAGGGTAGGACAAAAGATGTCATGCAAGTTCTTTTCCATAAGCACGTATGACTATATTCGGAATACATGCCTACATTACATTGATGAATTGGAGCTAGTTCTGTGTCACCCTATGTTATGACTGTTACATGATGAACCACATCCGGCATAATTATCCATCACTGATCCGATGCCTACGAGCTTTCCATATACTGGTTTACGCTTATTTACTTTCCCATTGCTATTGTTACAATCACTACAAAATACCAAAAATATTTACTATTACTTGCACTACTCTTTTGTTACCGTTACCACTACTACCATATTACTGTGCTACTAAACACTTTGCTGCAGATATTAAGTTATCCAGGTGTGGTTGAATTGACAACTCAACTTCTAATACTTGAGAATATTCTTTGGCTCCCCTTGTGTTGAGTCAACAAATTTGGGTTGAATACTCTACCCTCGAAAACTATTGCGATCCCCTATACTTGTGGGTTATCAAGACCTTTTTCTGGCGCCGTTGCCGGGGAGCATAGCTCTATTCTTTGAGTCACTTGGGATTTATATTTGTTGGACACTATGAAGTACTTGAAAGACGCTAAGACAACAATTTATCCCTCAACTACGAGGGGAGGTAAGGAACTGCCATCTAGCTCTGCACTTGATTCACCTTCTGTTATGAGTAAGCTTGCGACACCTAAACCTGCTTCTACTATTCGTTCTGATATGTCGCATGTTATTGATGATGCCACTTCTGCTATGCATGATACTTATGATGAAACTACATCTATGCTTGATACTACTTTGCCCCTTAGTGAATTTCTTGATGAACAAATTGCTAGGGCTAGAGAGAAAGAAATTATTGAATCTGATTATAATGATGAAAGTGATGATGAAGATATGCCTGTTATTCCTGAGGGTTATGTTTTTGATATGGAATCTTCTGCCGCTATTTTAGCTTGCAAAGATAGATATGAGCTCAAGAGGTTATTAGCTAAATGGAACAAAGAATCACTTAGAGATAAAATGAAACCTGACCCTGCTTTTGCTACTTCACCTGTCTGTGTTCCCGATAAGGATTATGAATTTTCTGTTGATCGTGATATAATTACTTTGGTTGAATCCGATCCTTTCCATGGCTATGAATCTGAAACTGTTGTGGCACATCTTACTAAATTAAATGATATAGCCACCCTGTTCACTAATGATGAGAGATCGCGCTACTTTTATATCCTTAAAATATTTCCGTTCTCATTAAAGGGTGAAGCTAAGATATGGTTTAATTCTCTTGATCCTGGTTGTATGCGTAGTCCCCAGGATATGATTTATTACTTCTCTGCTAAATATTTCCCTGCTCATAAGAAACAAGCTGCTTTAAAGGAAATATACAACTTTGTGCAAATTAAAGAAGAGAGTCTCCCACAAGCTTGGGGGAGGCTTCTCAAGTTACTTAATGCTTTGCCTGATCATCCTCTTAAGAAACATGAAATACTTGATATCTTTTATAATGGACTAATCGATGCTTCCAGAGATTACCTGGATAGTTGTGCTGGTTCTCTTTTCAGGGAAAGAACACCGGATGAAGCTGAAATTCTATTGAATAATATGTTGACAAATGAAAATAATTGGGCACCTCCCGAGCCAGCTCCTGAGCCAGCTCCTGCTCCAGTTAATGAGCCTATTCCCGAACCAACTCCGAAGAAGAGAGGTGTTCTATTTCTCGGTCCCGAAGATATGCAAGAGGCAAAGAAATCTATGAAAGAAAAAGGTATTAAAACTGAAGATGTTAAGAATTTACCTCCTATTGAAGAAATACCTGGTCTTAATTTACCGCCTGTCGAAGAAACATATGATCTTGATCCATTACCTATTGAAGAACCTCCTGATCCTAATAACCCGACACAGGTAGTAAAGGTAAATTCTCTCTATAGATATGATAAAGTTGAAGTACCTCCTACTAAAATTGCTAGTTAGTACTTGGATGAGTTTGATAACTTTATGTTTAAGCAAGAAGACTTCACTGCTTATTTTAGTAGACAACTAAAACAGAATACTCATATGATTAAACACTTGGGTGATTATATGGCTAATGTTAGATGTAATCTCAAACTTGTTAGCAAACATGCTTCTATGGTTACCACTCAAGTAGAGCAAGTACTTAAAGCTCAAAAAGAAGTGCTTAATGAAATGAATATTAAGAAAAATGATTATGCTGTTAGAGTGGCTACTAGAATTGGTAGAATGACTCAGGAACCTTTGTATCCTGAAGGCCACCCTAAGAGAATTGAGCAAGATTCTCAGAGAAATAATATTGATGTTCCTAGTTCTTCTAAAAAGAAGAAAAAGAAAAATGATAGAACTGTGCAAACTTCTAGTGAACCTATTGCTGAACCACCTGACAATCCAAATTATATATCTATTTCTGATGCTGAAACACAATCTGGTAATGAACATTAACCTAGTGAAAATGTTAACGATGATGTTCATGATGATGCTCAACCTAGTAATGCTAATGATGTAGAAATTGAACCTGTTGTTGATCTTGATAACCCACAATCAAAGAATCAACGTTATGATAAGAGAGATTTTGTTGATAGGAAACATGGTAAAGAAAGAGAACCTTGGGTTCAGAAACCCATGCCTTTTCCGCCCAAACCATCCAAGAAAAGGATGATGAGGATTTTGAGCGCTTTCCTGAAATGTTAGACCTATCTTTTTGCGTATGCGATTGACTGATGTGCTCAAAACTAATCCTTATGCTAAATACATGAAAGATATCATTACTAATAAAAGAAAGATACCCGAAGCTGGAATTTCCACCATGCTTGCTAATTATACTTTTAAGGGTGGAATACCAAAGAAACTTGGAGATCCAGGAGTACCTACTATACCATGCTCCATTAAAAGAAATTATGTTAAAACTGCTTTATGTGATCTTGGAGCCGGTGTTAGTGTTATGCCTTTCTCTTTATATCGTAGACTTGACTTGAATAAGTTGACACCTACTAAAATATCTTTGCAAATGGCTGATAAATCAACTACTATACCTGTCGGTATTTGTGAGGATGTGCCTATTGTGGTTGCAAACGTTACTATTTTAACGGACTTTGTTATTCTTGATATTCCCGAGGATGACAGTATGTCTATTATTCTTGGAAGACCTTTTCTTAATACTGCAGGGGCTGTTATTGATTGCAACAAAGGCAATGTCACTTTTCACATTAATGGTAATGTGCATACGGTACACTTTCCGAGGAAACAACCTCAAGTTTATAGTATCAACTCTATTGGAAAAATTCCATCGATTATATTTGGAGGTTTTGAATTTCCCCTTCCTACTGTCAAAAAGAAATATGATATACTTATTATTGGGGATGTGTATATCCCCGTTGAGGTAACTTAGTGTTATTCGAAATTTCTCCGGTTCCATGATTACCGGAATGAGTTTGTTCACAAGACTTGATCAACCTTGTTAGTGGATTCCTTTTGATGAGCATGAGATGGATGAAACTAGAAGCACAACCTTCTGTACCCTCTCTGTACTTTCTGTTATTTAGTAGAAATAAAGTAAAAATAGTACTTTTCTGTCTGTTTCCTGATTTATCCGTGCAATATAAAAATATTACGAAAATAAAATTCCTCAGAATGCCATGCCAATTTAATATGATTTTTTCGGGAATATTTGAGGATTTACTGTGCACAAATCACCGTGGATGGAGCTGCCACCTGGCCACGAGGGTGGAGGGCGTGCCCTACCCCCCTGGGTGCACCCCCCTGCCTCGTGGGCCCACAGTGGCCCTCCTCCACTTATTCCTGCATCCATCTTCTTCCTCTTCCTCACACAAACACGAAAAACCAACTCAAGCACGAGTTCTAGGCCACTTTGCTGTGATTTTTGATCTCCTTGCTCAAAGCACCTCTCGCAAAACTGCTTGGGGAGATTGTTCCTTGGTATGTGACTCCTCCATTGGTCCAATTAGTTTTTGTTCAAGTGCTTTATTCATTGCAAATTTGTGCTGCATAGGTGACCATGTTCTTGAGCTTGCATGTCAAATTTATATGGTTCCAAGTAGTCCTAATGCATGATATATCCTCTAGGCACTTGTAGGAGTAGTTGCTATCAATTTTATTGAAGTTGGTTCACTTTTGCTTGAAGTTACTAAAAAATTCAGAATATTTCAGAAAATAATGAAGAGACTTTTGAGGGGCTCATCGAGCCAAAGCTCAAAGGAGAAACAAAATGAAGAAGCACAGAGGCCCAAATATAATTTGCCTCGTACCGCGGAGATCCGACCGTGTGAATGGCCTTCTGATAATTTCTTGACACATGCCGGGATTTATGAGGATTTCTATTCGTTGATTGAGAATGTCGGCCTCACAGACTTCGTCCGCGACCAACGTCCTCAGTATCTCTTACTCACAAATACTTTTGTGCAGAACTTCTACTTTTTCCCTAAGGAATCACCTCCTTCAGTAGAGTTTCATTTATATGACGTTGTTAAGAAAATGCCATTGTCTGAATTTTGCGAAGTCTACAACATACCCCCTGAGGGTACCTTAGAGGAACCACCCCGTAAAGAGGTGGAAACATTTATTAACACTATCTCAGTGGAAGAAACCAGGAAGGTTTCTGATGCAAGAATCACTAGCATACATTTTCCTGTACTATGCTATTTTGCCTTATTCGCTAGTCGTTGCTTGATTGGTCACGGGAACTGTGGGAACCCTAGTGTTCCTGATATTATTATTTTGTTCCATGGTTTATACCGCGATAACACTGTTAGCATGGGCGGAATTATTGCTAGACGGTTAAGTATGAACAGTACTAAGGGTCCCATCTTTGGAGGCATTTATGCTTCACGCCTTGCTGCACATTTTAACATAGCTATTAGGCTTTATGAGAAAGAAGAAAAATTGCTGCCTGGTGCTTATTTAGATTATAAGAGTATGATTGCACATGGTTTTCTCGTTAAGGGCAGGGATGGAGAGCTCAAATATAAACTATTCTTTCATAAACATCATCCTGAAACTATCACCTTGCCTGCTCCTTCTTTGTTTAATTTTGTAGGACCCTATCTCGTTACGCGGGCTGCCGTCCAAGCTTATCGGAATCCTGCACCAGCCCCGGAACCGGAACCACAAGATGAGCCTCCACGACAATCTGTTTATTCTTGGGATCCAGAGATGGCTGTCAGCCAGTGGCAGTCAGAGTCTTCTTCATCACAGTACGACCCCAGCTATACCTACAGATATCAGCCAGGCTATCCCTGGCAATAAAACCAACTTAGGCCAAAAGCCTAAGCTTGGGGGAGTATGTATTTCTCACTGACATTAAATTTATGTTCACACACACTCATTGCTAGATGTCGGTGCTCATACTCTTTCACTATAATATCCATGCTAGTTTATTTTCTTTTTCCTGCCTTCTTCTTGTGTGTTTGTTAAACCTTAAGAAAAACCAAAAAAATTAGTAATAGTTTACTTTCTTGCTTTAGTAGTAATAATTAAAATGAAAACCCAAAAATATTTCCCGTTCTTCTTTTGCTTGTTGGGAGCTTTCCCGTGTAAATAGTTTTTATTCCTTTTCTTTAGGGGTCAGTAGGAGAAGACCATGATTAAATTGTTGAAGTGGCTCTTATATGCATTATTGTTGATTTAACCAAGAGCCCATATTACCTTGTCTTCTCCTGTTTATTGAATGCTTGCAGATTCCAGCTTAGTCCAATGCACGTGCACTCTTATTATTATTCACATCGTTCGGTCATGCAAGTGAAAGGCAATTATGATGATATATGATGGACTGACTGAGATGAGAAAAGCTGGTATGAACTCGACCTCTTTTGTTTTTGTAAATATGATGAGTTCATCGTTCTTGATTCAGCTGGTCATGAATAAACATGTTTGCAATGACAATTAGAGATCATAGTTGCTTGTGTCATGCTTGATTAGCTATGAGTTATAATGGTTTACCTTGCGTGCCAACATGCTATTGAGATGGTTATGATGTGGTATGATGGGGTGGTATCCTCCTTTGAATGATTTAAGTGACTTGACTTGGCACATGTTCACGCATGAAGTTGAAACAAATCAACATGGCCTTCACGATATTTATGTTCATGGTGGATTATATCTTACTCATGCTTGCATCCAATGTTTATTAATTTTAATGCATGTACATGGCTGTTGTCGCTCTCTAGTTGGTCGCTTCCCAGTCTTTTGCTAACCTTCACTTGTACTAAGCGGGAATACTGCTTGTGCATCCAATTCCTTAAACCCCAAAGTTATGCCATATGAGTCCACTATACCTTCCTATATGCGGTATTTACCTGCCATTCCAAGTAAATTTGTATGTGCCAAACTCTAAACCTTCAAATGAACATTCTATTTTGTATGCTCGAATAGCTCATGTATGAACCAAGGCTGCCCTTATCTTCCATGTTAGGCGGGTTATTCTCAACAGGAGTGGACTTCGCTCCTCACTCACGAGAAAATGGCTGGTCACCGGGATGCCCAGTCCCATGCTTTATGCAAACTAAATCAAATTAATTCCCAACAAAACTCCCCCTGGGACCTGATGTATGTTCGAGGCACTCGTTGTTTTGAGCAAGCCATGGATTGATGGTTGTTGGTGGAGGGGGAGTATAAACTTTACCATTCTTTTTGGGAACCGCCTATAATGTGTGTGACATGGAAGATATCGCCATCTCTTAGTTGTTATGTTGACAATGGAAGTATACCGCTCAAAATATTATTTATCTCTATTTCAAAACCGAGCTCTGGCACCTCTACAAATCCCTACTTCCCTCTGCGAAGGGCCTATCTATTTACTTTTATGTTGAGTTATCACACTCTTATTAAAAAGCTAGCTGGGGAGCACAGCTGTCATTTGCATTCATCACTATTAATCTATATTGGGTGTGAGTATGATTGGATCTCTTTTACCATGAATTACAATGTCTAGCCAGTCCTTGATCTTTAAAGGTGCTCTGCATTTATGTTTTGCGGTCTCAGAAAGGGCTAGCGAGATACCATCTTGTTATATCATATTATGATTGTTTTGAGAAAGTGTTGTCATCCGAGATTTATTATTATGGCTTGCTAGTTGATTATGCTATTGATATGAGTAATTATGAGACCTGAGAATTATTGCAAATGTGATTAGTTATGATCTTTGCTAAAAACTTGAATGCTGGCTTGACATATTTACAACAACAAGAGCAAACAGAGTTTGTAAAAGTCTTTCTTTTTCTCTTTTAGTTTGTCAACTGAATTGCTTGAGGACAAGCAAGGGTTTAAGCTTGGGGGAGTTGATACGTCTCCGTCGTATATAATTTTCCAAACACTTTTGCCCTTGTTTTGGACTCTAACTTGCATGATTTGAATGGAACTAACCCGAACTGACGTTGTTTTCAGCAAAATTGCCATGGTGTTGTTTCATGTGCAGAAAGCAAATATTCTGGGAATGACCTGAAACTCCACGGAATACCTTACAATAAATAATAAAAAATCCTCGCCAAAAATGAAGACCAGGGGGCCCACACCCTGTCCACGAGGGTGGGGGGCGCCCCCCCCTAGGGCGCGCCCCCCTACCTCGTGGGCCCCCTGGACACCTTTCGACGCCAACTCCAACTCTATATATTGGCTATCGGGGAGAAAAAAATAAGAGAGAAGAAATCATCGCGTTTTATGATACGGAACCGCCGCCAAGCCCTAAAACCTCTCGGGAGGGCTGATCTGGAGTCCGTTCGGGGCTCCGGAGAGGGGGATTCCTCGCCGTCGTCATCATCAACCATCCTCCATCACCAATTTCATGATGCTCACCGCCGTGCGTGAGTAATTCCATCGTAGGCTTGCTGGACGGTGATCGGTTGGATGAGATTTATCATGTAATCGAGTTAGTTTTGTTAGGGTTTGATCCCTAGTATCCACTATGTTCTGAGATTGATGTTGCTATGACTTTGCTATGCTTAATGCTTGTCACTAGGGCTTGAGTGCCATGATTCAGATCTGAACCTATTATGTTTTCATGAATATATGTGAGTTCTTGATCATATCTTGCAAGTCCATAGTCACCTACTATGTGTTATGATCCGGCAACCCCGAAGTGACAATAATCGGGACCACTCCCGGTGATGACCATAGTTTGAGGAGTTCATGTATTCACTATGTGCTAATGCTTTGATTCACTATGTGATGGACAAGACCCAATCCTAAACATAGCACAAGATCGTATAGTTCGTTTGCTAGAGTTTTTCCAATGTCAAGTATCTTTTCCTTAGACCATGAGATCGTGTAACTCCCGGATACCGTAGGAGTGCTTTGGGTGTACCAAACGTCACAACGTAACTGGGTGACTATGAAGGTATACTACGGGTGTCTCCGAAAGTGTCTGTTGGGTTGACACGGATCAAGACTGGGATTTGTCACTCCGTATGACGGAGAGGTATCTCTGGGCCCACTCGGTAATGCATCATCATAATGAGCTCAAAGTGACCAAGTGTCTGGTCACGGGATCATGCATTACGGTACGAGTAAAGTGACTTGCCGGTAACGAGATTGAACGAGGTATTGGGATACCGACGATTGAATCTCGGGCAAGTAACGTACCGATTGACAAAGGGAATTGTATACGGGTTGCTTGAATCCTCGACATCGTGGTTCATCCGATGAGATCATCGAGGAGCATGTGGGAGCCAACATGGGTATCCAGATCCTGTTGTTGGTTATTGACCAGAGAGCCATCTCGGTCATGTCTACATGTCTCCCGAACCCGTAGGGTCTACACACTTAAGCTTCGGTCACGCTAGGGTTGTAGAGATATGAATATGCAGTAACCCGAAAGTTGTTCGGAGTCTCGGATGAGATTCCGGACGTCACGAGGAGTTCCGGAATGGTCCGGAGGTGAAAAATTATATATAGGAAGTGCAGTTTCGGCCATCAGGAGAGTTTCGGGGGTCACCGGTATTGTACCGGGGCCACCGGAAGGGTCCCGGGGGTCCACCGGGTGGGGCCACCCATCCCGGAGGGCCCCATGGGCTGAAGTGGGGAGGGGAACCAGTCCATAGTGGGATGGTGCGCCCCCTTTGGCCCACCCCATGCGCCTAGGGTTGGGAACCCTAGGGTGGGGGGCGCCCCACCTAGCTTGGGGGGCACTCCACCCCTTGGCCGCCCCCCCCTAGGAGATCCCATCTCCTAGGGCCAGCGCCCCCCCTAGGGGAGCCTATATAAGGGGGGAGGGAGGGGCAGCCGCACCCTTGACTCTTGGCGCCTCCCTCTCCCTTGCTACACCTCTCCCTCTCGCAGAAGAACGGCGAAGCCCTGCTGCGGTGACTGCTGCATCCACCACCACGTCGTCGTGCTGCTGGATCTTCATCAACCTCTCCTCCCCCCTTGCTGGATCAATAAGGAGGAGACGTCATGCTAACCGTACGTGTGTTGAACGCGGAGGTGCCATCCGTTCGGCGCTAGGATCTCCGATGATTTGGATCACGTCGAGTACGACTCCCTCATCCCCGTTCTCTTGAACGCTCCGCTCGCAATCTACAAAGGTATGTAGATGCATCCGATCACTCGTTGCTAGATGAACTCATAGATGGATCTTGGTGAAAACGTAGAAAAAAAATTTGTTTTCTGCAACGTTCCCCAACAGTGGCATCATGAGCTAGGTCTATGCGTAGTTCCTTTTGCACGAGTAGAACACAATTTGTTGTGAGCGTAGATGTTGTCAACTTTCTTGCCGCTACTAGTCTTATTTTGCTTCAGCGGTATTGTGGGATGAAGCGGCCCGGACCAACCTTACACGTACGCTTACGTGAGACCGGTTCCACCGACTGACATGCACTAGTTGCATAAGGTGGCTGGCGGGTGTCTGTCTCTCCCACTTTAGTTGGAGCGGATTCGATGAAAAGGGTCCTTATGAAGGGTAAATATAAGTTGACAAATCACGTTGTGGCTTTCATGTAGGTAAGAAAACGTTCTTGCTAGAACCCTATTGCAGCCACGTAAAACTTGCAACAACAATTAGAGGACGTCTAACTTGTTTTTGCAGCAAGTGTTTTGTGATGTGATATGGCCAAAGTTGTGATGAATGATGAATGATATATATGTGATGTATGAGATGTTCATGTTATTGTAATAGGAATCATGACTTGCATGTCGATGAGTATGACAACCGGCAGGAGCCATAGGAGTTGTCTTTATTTTTTGTATGACCTGCGTGTCATTGAGAAACGCCATGTAAATTACTTTACTTTATTGCTAAACGTGTTAGCCATAGTAGTAGAAGTAATAGTTGGCGAGCAACTTCATGGAGACACGATGATGGATATCATGATGATGGAGATCATGGTGTCATGCCGGTGACAAGATGATCATGGAGCCCCAAGATGGAGATCAAAGGAGCTATGTGATATTGGCCATACCATGTCACTATTATTATTTGATTGCATGTGATGTTTATCATGTTTTTGCATCTTGTTTACTTACAACGATGGTAGTAAATAAGATGATCCCTCATAATAATTTCAAGAAAGTATTCCCCCTAACAATGCGCCGTTGCGACAGTTCGTTGTTTCGAAGCACCACATGATGATCGGGTGTGATAGATTCCAACGTTCACATACAACGGGTGTAAGACAGATTTACACATGCAAACACTTAGGTTGACTTGACGAGCCTAGCATGTACAGACATGGCCTTGGAACACAGAAGACCGAAAGGTCGAGCATGAGTCGTATAGAAGATACGATCAACATGAAGATGTTCACCGATGTTGACTAGTCCGTCTCACGTGATGATCGGACACGGCCTAGTTAACTCGGATCATGTTATACTTAGATGACTGGAGGGATGTCTATCTGAGTGGGAGTTCATTAAATAGATGAACTTAATTATTATGAACTTAGTCTAAAATATTTACAATATGTCTTATAGATCAAATGGCCAACGTTGTCCTCAACTTCAACGCGTTCCTAGAGAAAACCAAGCTGAAAGACGATGGCAGCAACTATACGGACTGGGTCCGGAACCTGAGGATCATCCTCATAGCTGCCAAGAAAGATTATGTCTTACAAGCACTGCTAGGTGAAGCACCTGTTCTCCCTGCAGAACAAGATGTTATGAACGCTTGGCAGACACGTACCGATGATTACTCCCTCGTTCAGTGCGGCATGCTTTACAGCTTAGAGCCGGGGCTCCAAAAGCGTTTTGAGAGACACGGAGCATATGAGATGTTCGAAGAGCTGAAAATGGTTTTTCAAGCTCATGCCCGGGTCGAGAGATATGAAGTCTCCGACAAGTTCTTCAGCTGTAAGATGGAGGAAAACAGTTCTGTCAGTGAACACATACTCACTATGTCTGGGTTACATAACCGCTTGACTCAGCTAGGAGTTAATCTCCCGGATGACGCGGTCATTGACAGAATCCTTCAGTCGCTTCCACCGAGCTACAAGAGCTTTGTGATGAACTTCAATATGCAGGGGATGGAAAAGACCATCCCTGAAGTATTTGCAATGCTGAAATCAGCAGAGGTAGAAGTCAAAAAGGAACATCAAGTGTTGATGGTGAATAAAACCACTAAGTTCAAGAAAGGCAAGGGTAAGAAGAACTTCAAGAAGGACGGCAAGGGAGTTGTCGCGCCCGGCAAGCAAACTGCCTGGAAGAAGCCAAAGAATGGACCCAAGCCCGAGACTGAGTGTTTTTATTGCAAGGGAAGTGGTCACTGGAAGCGGAACTGCCCCAAATACTTAGCGGACAAGAAGACCGGCATCACGAAAGGTATATGTGATATACATGTAATTGATGTGTACCTTACCAGTACTCGTAGTAGCTCCTGGGTATTTGATACCGGTGCGGTTGCTCACATTTGTAACTCAAAGCAGGAGCTGCGGAATAAGCGGAGACTGGCGAAGGACGAGGTGACGATGCGCGTCGGGAATGGTTCCAAGGTCGATGTGATCGCCGTCGGCACGCTACCTCTACATTTACCTACGGGATTAGTTTTAACCCTCAATAATTGTTATTTAGTGCCAGCTTTGAGCATGAACATTGTATCAGGATCTCGTTT
Source organism: Triticum urartu (assembly GCF_003073215.2). Lineage (NCBI taxonomy): Eukaryota > Viridiplantae > Streptophyta > Magnoliopsida > Poales > Poaceae > Triticum > Triticum urartu. The sequence continues at coordinate 613,820,280 of NC_053026.1, read as the reverse complement.
AATTCAAGATGGCTACTCATTTAAATCCAAGAATAATGGTTGTTCTATTTATATGAGAGATATGTTTTATGGTCATGCTCCGATGGTGAATGGTTTATTCTTAATGAATCTCGAGCGTAATGCTACACATATTCATAGTGTGAATACCAAAAGATGTAAGGTTGATAATGATAGTCCCACATACTTGTGGCACTGCCGCCTTGGTCACATAGGTGTCAAACGCATGAAGAAGCTCCATGCAGATGGACTTTTAGAGTCTCTTGATTACGAATCATTTGACACATGCGAACCATGCCTCATGGGTAAAATGACCAAGACTCCGTTCTCAGGAACAATGGAGCGAGCAACCAACTTATTGGAAATCATACATACTGATGTGTGCGGTCCAATGAGTGTTGAGGCTCACGGTGGTTATTGTTATGTTCTCACCCTCACTGATGACTTGAGTAGATATGGGTATGTCTACTTAATGAAACACAAGTCTGAGACCTTTGAAAGGTTCTAGGAATTTCAGAGTGAGGTTGAGAATCAACGTGACAGGAAAATCAAGTTCCTGCGATCAGATCATGGAGGAGAATACTTGAGTCACAAATTTGGCCCACACTTAAGAAAATGTGGAATAGTTTCACAACTCACACCGCCTGGAACACCTCAGCGTAATGGTGTGTCCGAACGTCGTAATCGCACTTTATTAGATATGGTGCGATCTATGATGTCTCTTACCGATTTACCGCTATCATTTTGGGGCTATGCTTTAGAGACTGCCGCATTCACTTTAAATAGGGCTCCGTCGAAATCCGTTGAGACGACACCGTATGAATTATGGTTTGGGAAGAAACCTAAGCTATCGTTTCTAAAAGTTTGGGGATGCGATGCTTATGTCAAGAAACTTCAACCTGAAAAGCTCGAACCCAAGTCGGAAAAATGCGTCTTCATAGGATACCCTAAAGAAACTATTGGGTATACCTTCTACCTCATATCCTAAGGCAAGATCTTTGTTGCCAAGAATGGATCCTTTCTAGAGAAAGAGTTTCTCTCGAAAGAAGTAAGTGGGAGGAAAGTAGAACTTGATGAAGTATTACCTCTTGAACCGGAAAGTGGTGAAACTCAAGAAAATGTTCCTGAGGTGCCTGCACCGACTAGAGAGGAAGTTAATGATGATGATCATGAAACTTCAGATCAAGTTGCTACTGAACTTCGTAGGTCCACAAGGACACGTTTCGCACCAGAGTGGTACGGCAACCTTGTCTTGGAAATCATGTTGTTAGACAACGGTGAACCTTTGAACTATGAAGAAGCGATGGCGGGCCCAGATTCCAACAAATGGCTTGAAGCCATGCAATCCGAGATAGGATCCATGTATGAAAACAAAGTATGGACTTTGACAGACTTGCCCGATGATCGGCGAGCGATAGAAAACAAATGGATCTTTAAGAAGAAGACAGACGCGGATGGTAATGTTACCATCTATAAAGCTCGACTTGTCGCTAAGGGTTATCGGCAAGTTCAAGGGGTTGACTACGATGAGAATTTCTCTCCCGTAGCGAAGCTGAAGTCCGTCCGAATTATGTTAGCAATTGCCACATACTATGATTATGAGATATGGCAAATGGATGTCAAAACGGCATTCCTTAATGGTTTCCTTAAGGAAGAATTGTATATAACGCAGCCGGAAGGTTTTGTCGACCCTAAGAATGCTAACAAGGTATGAAAGCTCCAGCGATCCATTTATGGGCTGGTGCAAGCATCTCGGAGTTGGAATATTCGCTTTGATGAGATGATCAAAGCGTTTGGGTTTATGTAGACTTATGGAGAAGCCTGCGTTTACAAGAAAGTGAGTGGGAGCTCTGTAGCATTTCTCATATTATATGTAGATGACATACTTTTGATGGGAAATGATGTAGAACTTTTGGACAGCATTAAGGCCTACTTGAATAAGAGTTTTTCAATGAAGGACCTTGGAGAAGCTGCTTATATATTAGGCATCAAGATCTATAGAGATAGATCAAGACGCCTCATAGGTATTTCACAAAGCACATACCTTGATAAGATATTGAAGAAGTTCAATATGGATCAGTCTAAGAAGGGGTTCTTGCCTGTGTTGCAAGGTGTGAAATTGAGCTCAGCTCAATGTCCGACCACGGCAGAAGATATAGAAGAGATGAGTGTCATCCCCTATGCCTCAGCCATAGGGTCTATTATGTATGCCATGCTGTGTACCAGACCTGATGTAAACCTTGCCGTAAGTTTGGTAGGTAGGTACCAAAGTAATCCCGGCAAGAAACACTGGACAGCGGTCAAGAATATCCTGAAGTACCTGAAAAGGACTAAGGACATGTTTCTCGTTTATGGAGGTGACGAAGAGCTCGTCGTAAAGGGTTACGTCGATGCTACCTTCGACACAGATCTGGATGACTCTAAGTCACAAACCGGATACGTGTATATGTTGAATGGTGGAGCAGTAAGCTGGTGCAGCTGCAAGCAGAGCGTCATGGCGGGATCTACATGTGAAGCGGAGTACATGGCTGCCTCGGAGGCAGCACATGAAGCAATCTGGGTGAAGGAGTTCATCACCGACCTAGGAGTCATACCCAATGCGTCGGGGCCGATCAAGCTCTTCTATGACAACACTAGAGCTATTGCACTTGCCAAGGAGCCCAGGTTTCACAAGAAGACCAGGCACATCAAGCGTCGCTTCAACTCCATCCGTGAAAATGTTCAAGATGGAGACATAGAAATTTGTAAAGTACATACGGATCTGAATGTCGCAAATCCATTGACTAAACCTCTCCCTAGGGAAAAACATGATCAACACCAGAACTCTATGGGTGTTCGATTCATCACAATGTAACTAGATTATTGACTCTAGTGCAAGTGGGAGACTGATGGAAATATGCCCTAGAGGCAATAATAAAAGGATTATTATTATATTTCCTTGTTCATGATAATTGTCTTTTATTCATGCTATAATTGTGTTATCCGGAAATCGTAATACATGTGTGAATACATAGACACCAACATGTCCCTAGTAAGCCTCTAGTTGACTAGCTCGTTGATCAATAGATAGTCATGGTTTCCTGACTATGGACATTGGATGTCATTGATAACGAGATCACATCATTAGGAGAATGATGTGATGGACAAGACCCAATCCTAAACATAGCACAAGATCGTATAGTTCGTTTGCTAGAGTTTTTCCAATGTCAAGTATCTTTTCCTTAGACCATGAGATCGTGTAACTCCCGGATACCGTAGGAGTGCTTTGGGTGTACCAAACGTACAACGTAACTAGGTGACTATAAAGGTATACTACGGGTATCTCCGAAAGTGTCTGTTGGGTTGACACGGATCAAGACTGGGATTTGTCACTCCGTATAACGGAGAGGTATCTCTGGGCCCACTCGGTAATGCATCATCATAATGAGCTCAAAGTGACCAAGTGTCTGGTCACGGGATCATGCATTACGGTACGAGTAAAGTGACTTGCCGGTAACGAGATTGAACGAGGTATTGGGATACCGACGATCGAATCTCGGGCAAGTAAGTACCGATTGACAAAGGGAATTGTATACGGGGTTGCTTGAATCCTCGACATCGTGGTTCATCCGATGAGATCATCGAGGAGCATGTGGGAGCCAACATGGGTATCCAGATCCCGCTGTTGGTTATTGACCGGAGAGCCATCTCGGTCATGTCTACATGTCTCCCGAACCCGTAGGGTCTACACACTTAAGGTTCGGTGACGCTAGGGTTGTAGAGATATGAATATGCAGTAACCCGAAAGTTGTTCGGAGTCTCGGATGAGATTCCGGACGTCACGAGGAGTTCCGGAATGGTCCGGAGGTGAAAAATTATATATAGGAAGTGCAGTTTCGGCCATCAGGAGAGTTTCGGGGGTCACCGGTATTGTACCGGGGCCACCGGAAGGGTCCCGGGGGTCCACCGGGTGGGGCCACCCATCCCGGAGGGCCCCATGGGCTGAAGTGGGGAGGGGAACCAGTCCATAGTGGGATGGTGCGCCCCCTTTGGCCCACCCCATGCGCCTAGGGTTGGGAACCCTAGGGTGGGGGGCGCCCCACCTAGCTTGGGGGGCACTCCACCCCTTGGCCGCCGCCCCCCCCCCCCTAGGAGATCCCATCTCCTAGGGCCAGCGCCCCCCCTAGGGGAGCCTATATAAGGGGGGAGGGAGGGGCAGCCGCACCCTTGACTCTTGGCGCCTCCCTCTCCCTTGCTACACCTCTCCCTCTCGCAGAAGAACGGCGAAGCCCTGCTGCGGTGACTGCTGCATCCACCACCACGCCGTCGTGCTGCTGGATCTTCATCAACCTCTCCTCCCCCCTTGCTGGATCAATAAGGAGGAGACGTCATGCTAACCGTACGTGTGTTGAACGCGGAGGTGCCATCCGTTCGGCGCTAGGATCTCCGATGATTTGGATCACGTCGAGTACGACTCCCTCATCCCCGTTCTCTTGAACGCTTCCGCTCGCGATCTACAAAGGTATGTAGATGCATCCGATCACTCGTTGCTAGATGAACTCATAGATGGATCTTGGTGAAAACATAGAAAAAAATTTGTTTTCTGCAACGTTCCCCAACAGTGGAAGGCAAGCTTGGCAATACGGATATGTAGATCTCCTTCCTTGTAATTGACTCTGTGTAACCCTAGCCCCCTCCGGTGTCTATATAAACCGGAGGGTTTAGTCCATAGAAAGAAGAACAATCATACCATAGGCTAGCTTCTAGGGTTTAGCCTCTTCGATCTCGTGGTAGATCAACTCTTGTAATACTCATATCATCAAGATCAATCAAGCATGAGTAGGGTTTTACCTCCATCGAGAGGGCCCGAACCTGGGTAAAAACATCGTGTCCCCCGTCTCCTGTTACCATCCGCCGAGACGCACAGTTCGGGACCCCCTACCCGAGATCCGCCGGTTTTGACACCGACATTGGTGCTTTCATTGAGAGTTCCTCTGTGTCGTCATCGTTAGGCTTGATGTCTTGTCTCGTTTTTAAAGACAATATTACCACCGGGGGAGCCTTGGTTGTCGGCCAAACTCTCCGGCTAGGCGGTTTCATCATGACTGCCTGTTCGGCCGCTGCACCGACGATGTCTTCTCGGGCCATCGAAAACAGCCTCCACGCCGGCTCGGAATTTGCCGAACAGATGGATCCAATGGAGCTCTCTTCCCTAAACGAACTCTTTGATCGCATCGCCGCCTTGGGAGTCGCTACGGACTATGATCGGATTGGGCTTAAACCTAATCAAAGGGAGATTAACTCTCCACCAGTCACCCATCATATTGCGGTGGTGGAGGAACAATGCGACGATTCTTCCTCTATCCCGAGGACTAACTATGTCCGGATTCCTGAGCTCTCTGAGCCGGATACCCGTTCACGGGAGGACATCACCCAAGCCCTGAACTTAGAATCAGGCAGCGGGCCAGACTTATCGGGCAACATCCCGAAACCCGAATTTCCAAGATTGGAAACTCCTCAGCCCCTGGGTATCAGATCGGGTAAGGGTTCGGACTCAAATCCACCCACCCACCCAAACATAAACGATCTTTCTCACATCAGGCAAGAGCCCCAGGAAACAGTACATCATTATTGGGCCAGATTCCTCCTTGTGATGAAGAAGGTTAAGGACCATCGTGAGGAAGACGCAATCTCATTTTTCTACAATAATTGCACGGATGAGGGAATCCTTAACGCCATAAGTCGCCGTGACATATCACGCTTCGCTGACTTGGCGTCCATAGTACGAAAGTACTGTGCGATGGAAAGCGCCTGGAAAACCGAAACAAAATTTTGGGATAATCCGGCTCCGAATATACACCTAGTCTGAAGTAAAAGGGTGCACTACCATAAGACACCCGAGTTAATTACAAAGAAGCAAAAACCCTCTACAGGGCGTGGAACCGTATTGGAGGGATGGCTCAGCGGACCCTGCAAAATCCATAGTACAGCGGATACAATACCAACACACAGCCTCAGAGCATGTTGGGTACTCCGGCAGGTGGCCAAAAGTGGTGAGGATCTTCTCATCCCAGATGCCACAGAACACCATCCCGGGGATACCAATACGGTATTAACAGTCTTTGAGACCTTTGCATCAAATAATAGGCACAAGCGAACACTCCGCGGCCTTGCCGAAATCTGCCACGTAGCAGCAATAAATCCATGGAGTGACACGGCTATTACCTTCAATGCCAGTGACGAACCTAAATTCCGAACAGCCCGAGCACCAGCTGCACTGGTCCTCAGTCCAATTGTGGACGGCTTTCGACTCACCAAAGTACTCATGGACGGCGGCAGTGGATTAAACCTCATCTATGAGGAAACTCTTCAAAAAATGGAAATAGACTGGAACCGCATTGAGCAAAGTAGCACAACCTTCAAAGGAATCATCCCTAGTCATGAAGCACGCTGTGCTGGGAAAATCACACTAGATGTGGTATTCGGCACGCCGGAAAACTATAGGTCCGAAGAAATTACATTCCAAGTGGCCCCGTTCAGTAGCGGATACCACGCCCTTTTAGGGCGGGAGGCGTTCACGATCTTCCAGGCCATACCCCATTACGGGTACATGAAGCTCAAGATGCCCGGGCCCAATGGAATCATCACTCTCGCTAGTGATCCGGACACAGCACTCCATGCCGAAAACAAAACAGCCGCATTGGCCCTCGAGGCATTATCTGAAGCCCTTGCAGCCGAAGAATTAACTACGCTACGCTCCATAGTGGACAGGGACGACGTGATACTCGACAAAAGATCCAAGTCCACCTCTTTTAAACCAGCGGATGAAATAGTCAAATTCCAAGTCCACCCAACGGACCCTACAAAAACAGCCTCGATCGGGGCACAGTTAAACCCCGCCGTGGACGCCGCACTACGAGAGTTCCTGCGTGAGAATTGGGACATATTCGCCTGGCACCCCTCAGATATGCCAGGAATCCCACGCAGGCTGGCCGAGCACAGCCTTAATATTCTAAAGGGATTCAAGCCGGTCAAGCAGACTCTTCGGCATTTCTCTGAACCTAAGAGACAAGCTATGGGAGAGGAACTAGCCAAGTTATTGGATGCCGGATTCATTAGAGAAATAAAACACCCGGACTGGCTAGCAAACCTAGTGATGATACCAAAGAAGGACAAATCCTAGCGCCTATGTGTCGATTTCAAGGACCTCAACAAGGCTTGCCCAAAGGATCCCTTCCCCCTCCCCCGCATCGACCAAATTACGTTGCTACCGCAGGACACGATTCATTGTGTTTCCTCGACGCATACTCCAGCTACCACCAAATCAAGATGGCGGAGTCCGACCAAGCCGCAACGGCATTCATCACACCATACGACCCCTTCTGTTTCAACACAATGCCTTTTGGGCTCAAAAACGCCGGCGCAACATATCAGCGCATGATCCAGACATGTCTGGAGAAACAGATCGGCAAAATAGTAGAGGCATACGTAGATGATGTGGTCGTCAAAACCAAACACGTCGACTCTCTAATAGACGACCTGAGGCTCACATTCGACAACCTCCGAACATACGATATCAAGCTCAATCCGGAAAAATGCATTTTCGGTGTACCAGCCGAAAAGCTCCTGGGCTTCATTGTCTCCAGTAGAGGAATTGAAGCAAATTCGGCCAAAATTCGAGCTCTGTCACAGTTGGCCATCCCAACGGACCTCAAACAAATCCAAAAATTAACCGGATGTGTGGCGGCTCTAAGCCGCTTTATCTCCCGCTTAGGAGAAAAGGCATAACCCCTTTATCGCCTCCTTCGGTGTACCAGACACTTCGAGTGGACGATGCTACCACAACCGGATTGGAAGAAATAAAAGCCATACTAGCAACCAACCCAATCCTGGCCGCGCCAAACATCGGCGAACCAATGTTGTTGTACATTGCGGCAACTCATCAGGTTGTAAGCGCAGTGCTCGCCGTCGAACGAGAAACGGACGAACATAAATTCCCCCTTCAAAAGCTGGTATATTATGTATCCACTGTCCTCACTCCATGCAAATCACGGTACCCACATTATCAAAAGATAGCCTATGCGGTATTCATGGCATCCCGGAAGCTGCGACACTACTTTCAAGAGTGTTCAATTACAGTAGCCTCGGAAGTGCCACTTAATGATATCATAAACAACCGCGACGCCACGGGCCGGATTGCCAAATGGGACATTGAGCTCCTCCCGTTCGACATAACATACAAACCCCGGCGAGCCATTAAGTCGCAAGTATTGGCCGACTTTGTCGCCAAATGGACGGAGGCTGAACTCCCTAAAGAGTACGGCGCATACTCCAATTGGATCATGCACTTCGACGGCTCCAAAATGTTGGCTGGTCTGGGGACTGGCATCGTCCTGACGTCCCCGACCGGAGATACAGTTCAATACGTACTCCAAATACTGTATACAGACTCCAACAATGCAGCCGAATACGAGGCCCTGTTACATGGTCTTCGGATGGCAGTTTCCATGGGCATTCGACGCCTAGAGGTGCGTGGGGATTCGAACCTCGCAATATCCCAAATAAATGGAGACTTCTATGCCAAGGATCCGAAAATGGCGGCCTATCGCAACGCCGTCCTCAAGATGTCAGCTCGGTTCGATGGGCTCGAATTCCACCATGTGGCTCGAGAAAAAAATCAGACGGCGGATATCCTCGCCCGCACCGGCGCAAAACGCGATGCAGTCCCACCCAACATCTTCCTGGAGAGGCTGTTTAAGCCATCCATGGTATGGGAAGGGGACACCGGTAACAATAGTCCGGACTTGGCCACAATACCCGATACCGAACACTCTGACGTAATCGAAGGCTCTGCCACCGATATAACACCTTCAGCCCATGTAACAATGGCCATCATCGCCCCATGGACAGAACCACTCCTTGCCTACCTAACCAGGCAGGAACTTCCCGAAGCCCAAAATGAGGCACGCTGCATAGTGCGGCGATCTAAGTCCTACAGGGTCCATGAGGGAGAGCTTTATAAGAAAAGCACTACCGGAGTCCTTCAAAGGTGCATCTCCGAAGAGGAAGGGCGGAAGCTTCTGGAAGAAATTCATGCCGGACTCGGCGGCCACCACGCCACAGCCCGGGCCCTTGTAAGCAAGGCCTTCCGTACAGGTTTTTATTGGCCGACGGCCCGGGCAGATGCACAGGACCTGGTCCAACGCTGCGTCGGTTGCCAGCTTTTTGCAAACCAAAGCCATATGCCGCCCATCGTCCTCCAAACAATCCCCATTACCTGTCCCTTTGCGGTCTGGGGTCTTGACATGGTTGGACCCCTTAAAGGGGGAACCCATAAGAAAAAATACTTACTGGTCATGGTGGATAAATTCACCAAATGGATAGAAGCCAAACCTGTCAAAACGGCCGAATCCGGACCGGTGATAGACTTCATATCCGGGGTTGTACACCATTATGGCATCCCCCACAGCATCATCACTGACAACGACACGAACTTCACTGCCGACGAGGTAAAACTCTGGTGCAAAAACATGGGCATTAAGCTTGATTATGCTTCTGTCTATCACCCACAAACTAACGGTCAAGTCGAGTGAGCAAATGGTCTCATCATGAGCGGCATCAAACCCAGATTAGTGCGGTCCCTAAAGGAATCTAACACGCACTGGGTGGAGGAGCTCGACTCTGTACTCTGGGGGCTGTGGACCACGCCGAATCGTACTACTGGATACACACCTTTCTTTATGGTGTACGGCGCAGAGGCAGTTCTGCCCTGCGACATAATTCATGACTCACCTCGGGTGCGCATGTATGAAGAAAGAGAAGCCGAGCTCGATCAGCAGGACAGTCTGGACACCCTGGAGGAGGAGCGCGACGTGGCAAAAGCCTGTTCCGCATTCTATCAACAACAGGCTCGAAGATACCAAAGTAGAGAAGTACGGGCCAAAACTTATAATGTTGGCGAGCTAGTTCTACGCCTGCCGAAGAAGAAAAAGACCAAACTCGAGCCCAAATGGGAAGGTCCCTTCATCATTGACCAAGTTCTGACCGGTGGAGCGTACCGTCTGCGGGATGCATCGGATAATCGACTTGAGCCGAACCCATGGAACGCAGCCAGGCTCCGAAGATTCTACGCCTAGTGCCGGACTCTATGTTCGTCTCCTTCCTCTGTCCATTTTTTGCATATACATTATCTGTCTTTTCTTTCTCTCTTTCCTTTTTCCTTTCTCAAGGCCTTTAAGGGCCAATTTGTGCCTTGCTTGCACACTATTAACGCGCTAACCACGCTCATTATACCTGGGGGCTTCTTACACAGAAGCTTAATTATTTATCCGGACTTCATGCCCAACACATGTGTCATTCTTCCGCATGTACCTTTTCTTCGCCATTATATGCATCGATATGACTTAAGTTTTGGCCAAGCTGGGTTGCCTGGCTCTTGTATTTATGCCCTACGTTCCTGTTAATTCGGCTAGGGCATAAGGGGAGCACCTCTGCGATTGTTACTGCCGGGTCAGCCGGATGTGTACCTCAGACTGGGTGAAGCCGAAAGCTAGCGTTCTTAAGGGAATATTCGGTCGGTGAACAAAAGATGATTTTTATTTATTTTCCATATGTGCCCCAGACGTTTTTTGCCTGCGTCTCTTCTCGCAGTCCGGACATGCACTTTAGGGCATGCGTACCCAGGGAAAGGAACCCTTAACAGAACTATTCTCCCTGGAAGATGTTTCTTACTAACCATGTAATATAAAATAACTAGTTGGGTACTTGTCTGTTCAAGTACTAATGACCCCTACGCCTGGTTTCCACGCATACCCCGGTTCTTACATAACTGAGCGGGTATTCGGATACACTCCGAACTATTGGGTCCCAAGGTTGAAGCGAAAAGGTCCGCCATGACAAATGCTTTACAATCCGGCTAGAAGGCATTATACATGTCACTTTCATTACATAGTCACTTAGACTGACTAAATTCCTCTTCTATACCATCAAACAGGCTGTCTAGCCTACAATCCTGTTGGGAATACTTTGCGGCTAATTCTACTTGCCCATACACTAAGCTAACAGGGATCTCTTTCCCATCGGGCCCCACAGGTCCGACCTCGGCCATGTGGTTTGGGTCAGCCTTGGTATACCGCGTCTTCACCATGGCCCAGGCTTCCCTGGCACCCTGACGGCAGGCCAATATCTTCCATAATCGGAAGCGCCGCCGCGCTCCCTTGAGTTTCTCCGCAAGCTCTCCAAGGCCTTCGGGCAGGGAGACGGATGGCCACAAGGCCTGGGCAATACCTTGCATCACCTGCCGGACTTGTTCGTGCAGTTGTGAGAGCTCTGGTAGAAGATCATCCGCAGACCTGGGCATCTCATCCGCTAGACGACCCGTCAGCATACCTACAGACATAACTCTGTTAGTTGGCTTCTTCGCCGAACTCTTTTTACGGTTCGCTCAAGCACTTACTGAAAATGCCGCGTCGAAGCCGCTTATTCTCCTTCACGGAGTCCGACAGCTGGCGCGAACATCCTTTAGTTCCACGCTCATCTGGGTATTGGCATCCTGGAGATTATTTTTCTCCTGCCTAACTTTTGTAAGCACGCGCTCGCCAGCCTTTAGCTGCCGTATGGCATGTTGCTCATCCGGATTTACTCCGGCGTCATCTGCAATATTTATTGTTAGAATCGCGTGCATGCTGCATCCTATATGGTACCTATCATTCTTTAAAACAGGTGTTACCGGAGGGGGCCCTCTCGGACTCCTTCAAAGCGGCCATTGCGGCCTGCAGCTGGGCCTTGCACTCTCCCAGCTCTTGAGACAATTGGGTATTCTTCTCTGTAAGAACCTGCACAAATAATGATCCTTAAATCAGTTGTGCCAACTGTTTCAAGTGTCAGGGGATACTGATATATATAATCATCAAATTTTCTTACCCGTATATCCTTTACATACTGGTTCGTGGCTCTGGCTAGACCACTTCGTGCTGCACGGACGTACGCATCTCCTGAATTGAAGGCATCAAACGCCTCTTGGGAGAAACAAGCGTCACGGAGTATAGCTCGGCAACGCCTGTGATTCATGGCGCTCTCCACCTCGGAATTCGTAGCAGATATTTTATCCACATCCTCTGTAGAAGGGGCATCCGACGTGCGCCTCGTGTTAGCTTTCGCCTCTGTGTCCGGCTCTGGAGCCCGACTGGTAGAGGCGTGATTGGCGACCTCTTCGGATATTGTCCGGCGAGCGTTATTCCTTCTAGGAAGCACGGGTGTTATTATGTTTTTAAAGACGACAACCACGGAGTGAGGTGTTGCATCATACCTCTGCGCCGGCGTCTCCGTCCGGACCGCCTTCCTCTTTAGCCTGTCCGGCCTAGGAGCCCCTTGTTGGCAAGGTGCCACGGGCTCGGCGTGGCGTCCCGAGGGCCTTCCCTATAAAACACCGTTTGTATACGGTAGGTGAAGTGCATAAAAGGAAATCATTTTCAAAGGTTGGGACTTCGGTCTCATTTACCTGCGAGGTAAATTTTTTTTGATCCAAAAGCTAAGAAAAAGGAAGAAAACCAAGAAGCCAAATAAACAAAAAAACATCTAAAACCGAAAATGCGTACAGAAGAAAAATCCAAAGGGAGCGCCCAGAATGCGACAGATAACGTGCTCCCAATCCACCCCAAATAACTCATGAGAGACTTTTTTAATTGTTTGAGTTGCTTATCACATATGTCACGTGATGATCCTTGGGAAGGCTTTCGAAGCAGTACTCCTTAATTAGTTTCTCCTGTCATGCAGACGTACTAGATTAGCTGCTATTAGACCGCTATATGTGCGCTAATGGCCGGAAGATTTAACCTGTGTGCACCCAACTTAGGTAGAAGCCCAACAGCCCATCGGCTGAGAGTTATCATCACGGCCTGGAGTTGTTTTTCTGTCCTCAGCCATACAGTTAAACGATTGCGAGCCGCTCAAAAAAAAAAGTTAAACGATTGCGATGACCAAGAAAATTAATGGCATTCACGATCCAGCAGTTCTAAAGGCGATCGCCTGCAGGAGGCACTGTCATTAGCAGAAGACTTGCTTCTACAGAACTTTGTGGTGACATTTGATTCAAAACAAGTGATTAGTGATATCCACAACGACAATCGAAGGTAATATGGCACTATTGTTAGTGAAATTACTCATAGAATTACCATGTTTAATTGTAATTTTATTTTTGAAAGTATAGAGTCGAATAGAGATGCTCATAGTCTAGCTAAGTTTGCACATTCTTTAGGTCAAGGGTGCCACTTGTGGCTTGGTCAGCCCATGATCCCAGATGTATTTCACTATCTCTGGGTTTTGATCAATAAACTTGGTTCTATGCCTAAAAAGATTGAGTCCTCTAAAAAAAGGTTAGCCGATTGGAGAACTAGATATATCGATTAGTTATCGCCACTTGTGGCTTGGTCAGCCCATGATCCCAGATGTATTTCACTATCTCTGGGTTTTGATCAATAAACTTGGTTCTATGCCTAAAAAAGATTGAGTCCCCTAAAAAAAGGTTAGCCGATTGGAGAACTAGATATATCAATTAGTTATCGCCACTTGTGGCTTGGTCAGCCCATGATCCCAGATGTGTTTCACTATCTCTGGATTTTGATCAATAAACTTGGTTCTATGCCTAAAAAAGATTGAGTCCCCTAAAAAAAGTTAGCCGATTGGAGAACTAGATATATCGATTAGTTATCAAACCATGTGTCTCAGCGCCGCTGCTAAGGCTACCGCTGTCGTCACTCGCCGTCGTTCAGGGAGGCAAGGAGATCAGAGCAGGATATGACCAAGTGCTAGCCACTCCAGGGCTCTCTCAGCGACGCTGGTGTATCATCGTGTCGAAATATGTCGGACGTACCGTTGAAGTGTTGATCACTGTAAGTATTTTATAAGATGGTCACCTCGTGTATACACCAGCTCTGGTAGATACTAGCTAGTTACCAGTTTTTCTTTGATGAGTTGACAAATTTCCACCAACCAATCTTGTTTAACTATAACATACTTAAATATGAAACAACATAATAGTTTATCAATTTGATTAGTTTTTCTTTCAATTTTATTATGCCTCAATTATAAAGAGGCTTTCGCAAAAAAAAATTATAGAGAGGAAAACAACAACGGTGTGAAACTCTTTTTACAAGCCAATTGCTTCCACCTCCAACACTCTTAGTGTTGAGACTATCAACTTTGCTTGACACGTGTGGTAGGTTGTGGCTAAAACCTATCTAAAAAGTTAGATAATTAATCTTCACTCTAAAAATATAATCTTATGGGAATGTAGCCTTGTCGTTGCGAGGCATATGTTGCCATATTTTGATATCAATGCCATATTGAGTTGAAAGTCCTAATATATTGTGACATTTTATGAGGGCTATGGTTATGTGCATCACTCGATGTAGAGACTCAAGACCTCCCTCTTTTTGAAGAAAAAAATGTGTAATGATCATTGTCTTTCTCGCCCCCTCATGCCTACATCCTGTCTCCGCCCTGCGGCTTCTGCATATTTGGTTCACATACAACTGGTAACCAGATGATTCCCCGCGCGTTGATGTGTGAAATATTGCCTAAAGTTGGTGTGTTTTACTGATCAAACCGACTCTCCTAAAAGGATTAACAAAATGATGCATAAATAATGTTGCTTTGATAATGATACTTTAGAATGGTACATGGCTAATAATACATACGTAAGATCAATCATTATACTAATATCATTAAAAGTTTAGACAACAAATGAACGATCGGAACAGAGGATATTATGGCCAATTAACCATGGAACAAATTGGTTAAAGCTTTTCAATATATGCTACTATCTTTGCTTCTTTGCAAGTGGGAAAACTATCAATTTGCATCTTAAACATCACGACCTAGCTATAACCTTTAGTCTTGATTGTGTGCAATCTGCAGCAGAACTCCCATGTACATTTACCTTAATACATCCCACAACAGGCGGTAAACATATTTTTCAACAAAGGAAATATATTAATATTATGGAGATATCAATTACACCCGGCCTCTGCAACAACGCAATATCGTAAAAACATTACGGATGCACACAGCCAAAAGATAATGAGAAGAAAAAGAAAAGAAAAAAAAAGATCCTGCAACAGTGATCAATTCCTCGTAGCTGCAGCACAAACCACCACCTAGACAACACCCGAAGTCCTAATTCTCCAAAAACGATGCCTCCAAAAAGGAAACAGTGCAGAAGCACCGTCGTCGCCCGATCCCAAAGACGGTAAACATATGCAATACAAATGCCATTTGCCCAGATAGAATCTTAAGGCTTTCACCTCCTAACATATCCGTTGTTTTTAGTTGTGACTTCATCTGAAAGACCCCTCTTCTAACTAACACTATGGATTGGGTAACATAACTCTACAGAAAAATAACAAATTGAATCCATTGATTGGTGCATTAACGTTACAAAAATGGCATCATTAAGGGAAGAATAGAGGAAATTATTGTGGAATCAGCAAAAGAAAAAAGAAAGGGATCCATCGATCAGCAGTAAACCATCTATGTTACTTACCTCAGAAACATAACTATGCATATATACCTTCAGATTGTTGCATGTGTGGGAAGTAATCTTCAGAAAGAAAATGAAAATTAGAAAAAAGTTCAGAGTTAGTGCAGCAAGTGACACATCACTTTCGAAATCGCTTGAGTTATTTTTTTACCAGCTTTCCCACACAAAAAAAAGTTGTTCCCACAATACCACTAGCAAGCAATGTGAATAATTTGTCCACCAGAAGCATGCAAAAAGATACCGACTTCAATACTCCTTTCAGGAAAGAAGCATGAGAATTTTGTATGTCCTTTGTATACATCAAGATTTGTAACAAAAATAGATTTAGATAGATAGATAGATAGATAGATAGAAGGGTGCTAAGAGTTACAGATGGCGCCATGGAGGCCTTTTTTTTAAAACAAATAAAGATTTGAACTTTCTGGTTTGAAAAAATCTGAAAAAAAATTGTGCAAGTAAACAAGGATGTTATTTGTATGTGTGTAAAATTTCAGGATGAAAAACGTTGAAATGCGATCTTTACAAAAAAGACAAATTTATGGCCTGGGAGGATGAATAGTATCATGTGTTAAAAAGTCTTAGATTTGTCTCTTTTTTGCACAGCCCTCATTTCAACGTATTTTGTCCTGAAAATTTACACACATGTGTATTATGCCTCATGTATATCTGTGTTTTTTTCAGAATTTTTTGAAACATAGAAAATATGAAATTTGACAAAATTCAAAATTTTCAAAACCGAGCTCAATGGAGCTCGGTCTCCAAAGACAATATTCGCCATTGGAGGAGTGGAGGGCCTATAGAAGCTAGAAAACAATTAGAATAACACCTTGTTAACTTATAAGACAAGGAACAATTAATATATTTAAATGCATAAATTACCTTGGACACTAATCAAATCAATCAAAATTAGTAGCTTCAGAACATTTTTAGGACATCAAAAGGGGATGAATAGTACTGGAAAACAACATTTGTATTTTCCCAAAATATCACCATAAAAATTGCTACAAAATAGGGGGGAGATGGTGTCCATGGTAGTTGAGAACAACACCCTGCCTGTACAGAATGGACGTCTGCCACCGCCTATTGACCGCTGGCCTCGCCTCTTACAGCAACTTGTGTGTCGACTGTGTCTTGCCATCTCCACCGCTGGGGAGGGTTTGCTCTTGGAAGACACCGATGTTGGCGATTACCATGGTGGAAACACCAGTCGCGATTTTACATCTGTTGTCCAATGCCATTGAGTTATTATTACCAAACGAATCAGCATGATCACCAATCGCAAAATCATTGAATGGAAATATGATGCAAATCTTATCTGCTCATCTCTGAATCCATGTAGGCGAGAAAACTTCAAATATGGCTCTCGGGGTTCCTCCCAACCTTCCACATGGCCGATGGTAGAAGTTAGCACCTCCGACGGCTTCTCTGGGTCGGGCACAGTGCGACGGTAGGTTCTCGTCAAACACTAACATGCCGCACAGAGGGCAAGAAAAGGAGGTGATGGCGAAGCCGGGGTGCGCCGCAAGGAAGAGAAGGACGCAAGGAGATGAACATGGAGGATCGAGATTCGAGAATATGAAGGAGCAAAAGAGAGGAGTGGAGACAGGGATGTGTTGGTCCCTAATGCCCATCGGCGGAGGCTGGTGGTTGATTTATGTGGTTCGGGAGATTTGGAATTAGAATCGCTTTCCAGATTGATTCTTTGGTTCAGTGGAAGAGGAAGCAAACGATCATATCTTTCCCCAGGGTGTGGCTACATATAAACAAAAGTTAATAATACAAATTTTTTTGTGGCTAATGTGGATATGCTGCATGCAAGCTTGCAAGGCTGGGAACCGGTCCTCAAACGAAACACATGGGATCGTGGAGATTTGATGACGTGGATGCATGACTGAGGTGAATAGATTGCATGTCAAGATATGATAGTGAAGATAGATCTCTTAGGTACTCCCTCCGGTTCTTTTTAGTTCGCATATAAGATTTGACTGAAGTCAAGCCTCGTAAAGTTTGACCAACTTTATAGAAAAAAGTATCAACATTCACAATCTGAAATCAATATTAATAGATGTGTCATGATTTAAAGTTTCATATTGTATGACTTTAGCATGGCAGATGTTGATATTTTTTTATATAAATACGGTCAAACTTTGTGAAGTTTGACTTCAGAGAATACTAATATGCAGAGTAAAAAGGACCGGCGGAGTATATAGGATGCAAAGATGAAAAAAGCATTTAGGAGCAAATGCAAAAAGTGTGGCGCCATAAAAAAGACGTCCACGGCTAATTGATGGATGAACTTCATTGATGTCCGTGGTCTTTAGGCGAGGTGTTCTTATTGGGGTTCCACTGCGTTGTAGAAGTGCGAGGATTTGTATATCTCGGCTTCCCGTGGGCTTCTCCTCCTTCCCGGTCGACCTGCCCGCCGTGTGCCCTGCTTTCCGTCGTGTGTTCGCTTGCTCTGACTGACGCGTGGTAGCAACAACTGTAGGAACAGAGCAAGAGCAGAGGAGTGTCTTCCGTTACATACACCTGACCTGCGCATGTGCACAGGAGCAGCTGTCGTGACACTTTACACCAATGCTAAACTTTAACCTTGCTTCCACTGCTCTGTGTTAGTGAGTGTTACCAACACAACACACACCAGTTTGATCATTATCCTGCATGCGCTCACGCACATCAAACATGCAGCAGCTGATTATCTCACATGCCTACCCCATGCACCACTCTAACTTGCAGATGTTACCTCGTCGGTTTGGCAATTAACCCCGTGGGAGATATCTTCGTCCCATCCTCCAACTAAAATCTAAGCTTGCTTTTTAACCTCGAAGTGACCGGATGGACGCATATATGATTTGTGCACAGTCAGATTCTCTCTGTCCCATGCCGAAATTCATCGCCAGCCAATTTCGCAGCATGCGCTAACAGTGCGCTAACTCGCCCGGCACGCCGTCGGCTTGGCCGCACGCCGGTCCGCAAGAATCTTGCACGTACCAACAATCTTTCCCTTCCGATGGCGCGTGTCCTGTCTCCAGGGCCGGGCCAAAAACCGGCGAGAAACGGAAACGGGACGACGCACACGTGGTTCACGACATCGCGTTACGGGGTGGATGGATGTTTTCTCCTCTTTTTTGCGAATGATTACGGCATGGATCATGGAGGGATGGATGTGATGAATTGATTGAACTTTTCAGTAAATCGCAATTCGCAAATGATGGATGAAACGTTTTCCTTTTCCTTTTGTGAATGATTACGGGATGGATGATGGATGGATGGATGGATGGATTCTATTCTTTTTCCTTTTTGTAAATGGCACACACTCATACACACATATATACACTCATCTTATGAACGCACGAATGCATATATTTCCCCGGTGAATATGGTAAGCATATTTCATCACAAAAAACACTGCAAACTAAGCTATGAATTGAGCCTAGCTCAGATAGTTAGATATTGTGGAATCGGCTCATCAGAGTTTAAGTTCTACACTTGGCACTGTTTCTTGTATTTTTCTAAATTTATTTCAGTATTTCTGACAATATTCATTTAGTATGAGGAGACGTTCTCATCAACTACGAAATGCCTGTGATAATTTCATCAATCTCAAGATATTGTGTTGGCTCGATATAGATTACCATAGAAGTTGAATGTGCGTGTATGCATTCATATGGATGAGTGTATGTGTATGTGAGCATTTGTGATTATACTGTGTAAAAAATATTTAAGGGCAGTTATGGCAGATGTATCATAAATTTTATCACCAAAATCGTTACTGGGGCGGTCGCTATAACATAATACATCCCAAGACAAGTTTGCTTATGTGGCACCTAGTTAATGAGGAGAGAGGTGTTTGGAGTAACATATTATATTACCATCACATAGCGCTTCCCAAGAAATGTTGAGTCTATAAGCTAATAAATGCAACCATATATGATACTACTGTATGACACTTTGCACTATGAAAGTAATAACATAGACTAGTGTCATATGTATGATATTAGTCTAAGTTACTCCCCACTATGACCAGCCTAAGTAATGGAGGCTTCGGAGCCTATGCACAAATTCTTCTGTCTGTGGGACCAGTATATCATTGATCAGCTCTTTCTTCCCTAATTCCCTACACACTCATGCACAACACACAGAAATATACAGATAAACTCAGGGGCGGAGCCAGAATTTTGGTATTGGGGGGGGGGGGGGGGGGGACAAGTTGAGTTGGAAAAAATTGTCCAGAGTGAAGAAATAACTTCCTTAATAATATGTCATTTTGAGGCCATAAAACATGGATACATTTGTACAGTATTAGTTTACATTTAGCTCTACCATTATCAATGAGATGAAAAAAACTAACAAATTCATCCAAAAAAACTTAGCTACTAATTTTATTCAACGTAGATTTTTATGCAATATCAAAGAAGTTGTGTCCTATTTGGTGGCTCTTAGAAAACAAATAAGCTTTAGACTTTTTGAGGGTGATTTCTATATTCATAACTGCCCAAACGCAAGCTTCAGAAACAGCCTCACAACACAAACAAAAGAACTGAATTTGATGTATAATTTTGACACATCAAAAACTAAAATCTGATGTATAATTTTGACACATACAAGAACTAAAATCCCTTATAGAATTAGCATCACGACAGAAGCATTGAGAGAGATCAATACAGTAATCTCCTTCCGGACTGAAGAATTGACAAGGGCAGCCTGAGGACATAGCTCTTTCTCGCATTGCAGCACATGCGGTTTCAATCTAATCCCCAGCAGGAAGGGGCGGCGGGGCGCAGGGAGGAGCGAAGGCGCCAGTAGGGGCGTAGGGTGGGCAGCGGCGCAACGCCAATTACACGCGTGAATGACGGGTGAGGCTAATTACGCAGGGCCTGGAAGACCTTTTCTCGAGAATTGGGCCTGGAAGACTGACGGGAGGAAGTCATCTGTCCACTTGTGGGCTGTCTCATGGGCTTTTTCTTCTTTTCTCGTTTTATTACACTTGTGATGGGAGGGGCCAAGTACGTGCAATTGTATGATTTTTACTAATTAATCGCTACCTGCTAAACGTTCCTTCGATCGTTAGGGGGGCCAGCCCCTGCTCACCCCCTGTCTCCGCCACTGGATAAACTGCCTATTGTTGTCAAAGAATTCACTGAAATAGATGTTGGGGAACGTAGTAATTTCAAAAAAATTCCTACGCACACGCAAGATCATGGTGATGCATAGCAACGAGAGGAGAGAGTGTTGTCTACGTACCCTCGTAGACCGAAAGCGGAAGCGTTAGCACAATGCGGTTGATGTAGTCGTACGTCTTCACGATCCGACCGATCCAAGTACCGAACGCACGGCACCTCCGAGTTCAGCACACGTTCAGCTCGATGACGTCCCGTGAACTCCAATCCAGTAGAGCTTCACGGGAGAGTTCTGTCAGCACGATGGCGTGGTGACGATGATGATGTTCTACCGTCGCAGGGCTTCGCCTAAGCACCGCTACGATATGATCGAGGTGGATTATGATGGAAGGGGGCACCGCACACGGCTAAGAGATCAAGAGATCAATTGTTGTGTCTATGGGGTGCCCCCTGTCCACGTATATAAAGGAGTGGAGGAGGAGGGGGGCGGCCAAGAGGAGGAGGCGCGCCCAAGGGGGGGGCAATCCTACTCCAAGTAGGTTTTGCCCCCCTTTCCTATTCCAACTAGGAGAAGGGGGAAAGAGGAGGTGGAGAGAAGGAAGGAGAAGGGGGGCCGCGCCCCCTTCCCTTTCCCAATTCGGATTGGGGCAAGGGGGGCTACGCCACCTCCTGCCGCCTCTCCTCTTCCACTACTTTGGGCCCATGAGGCCCAATAACCCCTGGGGGGTTCCGGTAACCCCCCGGTACTCCGGTATATATCCGATAACCCCCGGAACCATTCCGGTGTCCGAATATAGTCATCCAATATATCAATCTTCATGTCTCGACCATTTCGAGACTCCTCGTCATGTCCGTGATCACATCCGGGACTCCGAACAACCTTCGGTACATCAAAACTCATAAACTCATAATATAACCGGCATCGAAACGTTAAGCGTGCGGACCCTATGGGTTCGAGAACTATGTAGACATGACCGAGACATGTCTCCGGTTAATAACCAATAGCGCAACCTGGATGCTCATATTGGCTCCCACATATTCTACGAAGATCTTTATCGGTCAGACCGCATAACAACATACGTTGTTCCCTTTGTCATCGGTATGTTACTTGCCCGAGATTCGATCGTCGGTATCTCAATACCTAGTTCAATCTCGTTACCGGCAAGTCTCTTTACTCGTTCCGTAATACATCATTCCGCAACTAACTCATTTAGTTGCAATGCTTGCAAGGCTTAAGTGATGTGCATTACCGAGAGGGCCCAGAGATACCTCTCCGACAATCGGAGTGACAAATCCTAATCTCGAAATACGCCAACCCAACAAGTACCTTTGGAGACACCTGTAGAGCACCTTTATAATCACCCAGTTACGTTGTGACGTTTGGTAGCACACAAAGTGTTCCTCCGGTAAACGGGAGTTGCATAATGTCATAGTCATAGGAACATGTATAAGTTATGAAGAAAGCAATAGCAACAAACTAAATGATCAAGTGCTAAGCTAATGAAATGGGTCAAGTCAATCATATCATTCTCCTAATGATGTGATCCCGTTAATGATAACTCATGTCTATGGTTAGGAAACATAACCATCTTCGATCAACGAGCTAGTCAAGTAGAGGCATACTAGTGACACTCTGTTTGTCTATGTATTCACACATGTATTATGTTTCCGGTTAATACAATTCTAGCATGAATAATAAACATTTATCATGATATAAGGAAATAAATAATAACTTTATTATTGCCTCTAGGGCATATTTCCTTCAATAGATTCTACATATAAGCAAAGTATGAAATCCCATTCATATTTAGAGGAGGAAACTGAACTACTACAGGGGAACTTTTTCTTGCATGTCTGATTCATATCATAAGGATTATAGTATAAGTCATGTATATAACAACCTGACAAAACTGAGAAGACAGCAGAACACCAGTCTTTGCACAAAGAAACATCAACCAAGAAGGAAACATACAATCAAGACTGTCGGATCCTCTAAACTGGACACCAATGCCCGTCACCTGCCTCTGGCTCCACGATAGCAGCCACCAAAGAAAGAAAATGATGGATCGCCTTCTCACCCGAGCTCGACGTGGCTCCAACGCTGATATGCAGCTTTGCGGACCTCCAAGTTGGCTCACCAGAAGTGAAACCATTACCGTTTAATGAATCAGACCGGGCCGACACCCATACACGCCACGACTAAGACATCGGGGGAGGAAACCATACCAACCATCCATGAACCACAAACTCAGCACATGATCCACTATCTTCCAAATGTCCTTGATGCAGACCACAATTTGCATCCGCTTCTAGACTACCTCCAAAGCTCCACGTCGGCGCTGGAGCAAACATCGTCACAACAGCGGAGCGTGAGGACATAGGTCCACTACGAGGATAACGCCGCCGCCACACCATCCTTACTTGAGCAGACTGGTTTCCAAATCCATCCCCAATCATAGGACTGATCTCCTCGTCGGGGAAGGATCTAAAGAATCTTTATTCAGCACTACCAGGTCGCCCCGAAGTCAAGACGATGAACAACCTAAAAAATCTAGACTACGAGGGCCTAAAAAGATTCACATGCGTGGATCCGGCAGCCCCCCTCACCACCAATGACCAGGTATAGCGGGACTTGCCAACGTCTAAACAAACAAATGTATAAACGGACATAAACACACCTTTTTCATAAATACCTTTGAGAGACTGAGCCGACAGGTTTTGAAATTGACAAGGACACGAAGGCGTTTTGTTGTTGATGAGTACCCCTCTTACCACTAAAAGAATAAATCTAAGAGAAGTGCAAGTGTGCTTGCCAAATCTAAGACTTGAATCTGAGCAAACAAATTCCATCACAAAGAACCCAACTATAAGGGCATCTTCTACCTTAGAGTTTCGGTGATGATGACAACACATGTGTGGACTAATCGTGCGCCATAGTTTTCTCAGGTACACATAGTGTGGCGCAAGACGGTTAGGCCCTCCCTCTATCCGGAAAAGATCGAAGACGGAGTGTCCGACATTTTTATTCCTTTGGTCGTAGGGTATGTGTACTATTAAGAGGGAATCCACATCGGAAGGTATTGGGTGAATCTCCTCACATACACATTCTCTGCACCCGCCATTTGCCCTCCGTTCGAGGAGAGAGAGGTTCCCTATCGTCCCTTGTCCTGTGCAGTTCTGCCCATGGCGGTAGTACCGCTCCTTTGAGCGGTTGTACCGCTGGCCGGTAGTTCCGCTCTTACCACCGCTCCAAGTACCGCTTAGGGGTGACTCCCTTCTGTACCGGGTTCGGTGGTAGACCAGTGGTGGAACGGAAGTTCCGGCTTGTCTTGACAAACCGGTACTACCGGTGTTCAGGGCGGTAGTACCGCCTCGGACTCCACCACCCATGGACTGCTGGCCCAACGGTAGCTTCGGCCCAACCACCGCTCTAACTACCTGCCTGAGGTGTATACTTTATGGATGAGATGCGGTAGTCGAGCGGTGGTGGAGCGGTAGTTCCGGTTTATTCCGATAAAGCGGTAGTACCGGGTGCGCCACCGGAAGTACCGCCCTAGTGCCCTAGCAGGGGTTTCCCGCATTCACCGGTTGTACCAGTGTCTAGTGCGGTATTACCGCTCCTATGCATTTTTGCGCATAACGGTTGGATCTGAGGGGACCCTATTTAAGGAGGTGCTTCTCCCACCTCCCACCTACCTCTTGCCTCTCTCTCCTCCATTACTGCCATTAAAGCTCTCTTGCCCGATCTCTCTCTCTAGCCACTCAAACTTGTTGATTTTCTAGGGATTGAAGGAGGAGACCTAGATCTACACTTCCACCAAAGGATATTTGACTCCCCCATACTTCCTTGTGTGGATTTTGTTACTCTTGGGTGCTTGGGCGCCCTAGACGGAAGAGGTCACTTCAGAGCCACATTCCATTGTGGTGAAGCTCCGGGGTTTCGTTGGGAGCCTCCAATTAAGTTGTGGAGGGAGCCCCAACCTTATTTGTAAAGGTCCGGTTGCCGCCTTCAAGGGCACCAATAGTGGAATCACGACATCACGCATTGTGTGAGGGCGTGAGGAGATTAGGTGGCCCTAGTGGCTTCTTGGGGAGCATTGTGCCCCCACACCGCTCCAACAGAGACGTACTTCCCCTCAAAGGGAAGGAACTTCGGTAACACTTCCTCGTCTTCACCGGCTCCCCTCTTGGTTATCTTGTACCTTTACTTGTGCAAGTGTTGTATCCCTTGCTTGCTCGTGTGCTTGTTGTTGTTGCATCATATAGGTTCCTCACATAGTTGCATATCTAGAGAACCTACTTTGATGCAAAGTTTAAATTGGTAAAGAAAAGCTGAAAATTGTTAGTTGCCTATTCAACCCCCCCCCCCACTCTCTATTCAACCATATCGATCCTTTCAATTGGTATCAAAGCCTCGTCTCTTTATTAAGGACTTTGCCGTCCGAAGAGTATGGTTGACACCATAGACTGTGAGGAGGAGCACCCCGGTGTGATTCCGTCCTTGTCCACAGCTGATGCGGGAACCTCGGTCTCTCGTGAGGAGTTCAATGTGGCTTTGGACACGTTGAAAACCTCCATGATGGCCGAGGTCAAAGGCATGCTTAAGAACTCTCTTGATGGTCTCAAATTATCCACCGCACCGTTGGAAGTGGTCGATCCCACTAACAAGGTGACGGATGCTAACTCCGACAAGGGTGAAGCTACTAGTGAGAAAGTTCCTTTGTCTAGTGGTAAAAGTGGTAACGACATCTTTGCCCATGTGGAACCTCCTATTAATTATGGAGGACCTATTCCCTCCACCCATTTAAATCATGCCGGCTCTCCTCCTAAGATTGTGAAAAATGAGGATTTTGACGCTTGGGTTTATCGCTTTAAACATCATGTAAATCATGTTAATACTAACCTCTGGAGAATCATTGAGCAAGGTTTTTATCCGCATGACCCAAACAACTTCACCCCTCGAGAAGCCGTGAATCATCAATTCAACGAGAATGCTCTCTTCATCATCCAAGATGCAATTCCTCCCGAAGATATTGCACATCTCCGACCGTTTACCGTGACAAAGGTGTTGGGGATCGTAGCAGAAATTAAAAAATTTCTACGCATCACCAAGATCAATCTATGGAGTATTCTAGCAACGAGGGGAATAGGAGTGCATCTACATACCCTTGTAGATCGCGAGCGGAAGCGTTCAAGTGAACGGGGATGATGGAGTCGTACTCGCCGTGATCCAAATCACCGATGACCAAGTGCCGAACGGACAGCACCTCCGCGTTCAACACACGTACGGTTGGGAAGACGTCTCCTCCTTCTTGATCCAGCAAGGGGAAGGAGAGGTTGATGAAGATCCAGCAGCACGACGGCGTGGTGGTGGATGCAGCAGGATCCCGGCAGGGCTTCGCCAAGCACAAGCGGGGAGGAGAGGTGTTACGGAGGGAGAGGGAGGCGCCAAGAGCAAGGTGCGGCTGCCCTCCCTCCCTTCCACTATATATAGGGGCTAGGGGGCGCATGCCCCCTTGGAGATCCCATCTAAAAGGGGGGGCGGCCCCTGGGGGCAACGGCCCCCTTAGGGTTTTGGGGCAACGGCCCCCTAGGGTTTCCAACCCTAGGCGCCTTGGGCCCTTGGGTGCGGAGCACCAGCCCATCAGGGGCTGGTTCCCATGCCACTTCAGCCCATGGGGCCCTCCGGGATAGGTGGCCCCATCCGGTGGACCCCCGGGACCCTTCCGATGGTCCTGGTACAATACCGGTAACCCCCGAAACCTTCCCGCTGGCCGAAACTGGACTTCCTATATATAAATCTTTACCTCCGGACCATTTCGGAACTCCTCGTGACGTCTGGGATCTCATCCGGGACTCCGAACAACTTTCGGGTTACTGCATACTAATATCTCTACAACCCTAGCGTCCCCGAACCTTAAGTGTGTAGACCCTACGGGTTCGGGAGACACGCAGACATGACCGGGACGCCTCTCCGGTCAATAACCAACAGCGGGATCTGGATACCCATGTTGGCTCCCACATGCTCCTCGATGATCTCATCGGATGAACCACGATGTCGAGGACTTAATCAATCCCGTATTCAATTCCCTTTGTCAATCGGTACGTTACTTGCCCGAGACTCGATCGTCGGTATCCCAATACCTTGCTCAATCTCGTTACCGGCAAGTCACTTTACTCGTACCGTAATGCATGATCCCGTGACCAACACCTTGGTCACATTGAGCTCATTATGATGATGCATTACCGAGTGGGCCCAGAGATACCTCTCCGTCATACGGAGTGACAAATCCCAGTCTCGATTCGTGCCAACCCAACAGACACTTTCGGAGATACCTGTAATGTACCTTTATAGTCACCCAGTTACGTTGTGACGTTTGGCACACCCAAGGCACTCCTACGGTATCCGGGAGTTGCACAATCTCATGGTCTAAGGAAATGATACTTGACATTCAGAAAAGCTACAGCAAACGAACTACACGATCTTTGAGCTAAGCTTAGGATTGGGTCTTGCCCATCACATCATTCTCCTAATGATGTGATCCCGTTATCAATGACATCTAATGTCCATAGTCAGGAAACCATGACTATCCTTTGATCAACGAGCTAGTCAACTAGAGGCTCACTAGGGACGTGTTGTGGTCTATGTATTCACACATGTATTACGATTTCCGGATATACAATTATAGCATGAATAATAGACAATTATCATGAACAAGGAAATATAATAATCATTTTATTATTGCCTCTAGGGCATATTTCCAACAAAAGGAAGCATGGCACCATGTTGTATCTCTTTACAAGGGAAGCGCAAGCGTTCAACGCTCCAACTATGAAGTGGTGCAGGATGAAGCCAATGAATTTGCAATAAATGAGGGTGAAGAACCTCGTGAGCTTTATCGGAGATTAAACACCCTCGCGGTCTCACTCCGAGATCATGGGAGTAAGGATACAAATGACAATTGGATCAAGCGCAAGTTTCTCAAAGCCATGATGCCTTATCATAAGGCCATGTCCTCCGTCATCCGTCAAAGGTCGGACTTCCACACCTTGTCCTCAAGTGAAGTGTTGGATGAGTTTGTGGCAATGAGTATCTTGGACAAGACCGCCGACAATGCGGTGTTGCGTTCTCAAAGAGCAAAGAAGACCAACCTTGCCTTGAAGGCCAAGGATAGTGTGGAAGTAGAGGAAGAAGAGGAGAGCAACCCCGAAGATACAAAATATGCTTATCATGAGCACATGGCTCTCGCTTCAAGGCAATTTTGGAACAAGAAGAACACGAGGCCCAACTTCAACAAGAACAACACAAGTGGCTCGAAGGGCAAGTCACGAGTGAGGACGTGCTATAGTTGTGGCAATGTAAGCCACTTTATTGTGGAATGCCCATATGAGAAGAGGGAAGACAATGGCGGCAAGCTCATCCGAAAAGAGAAGGCCAAGTCCTTCCCCAACAAGAACAACTTCACCAAGAAGACTCCTCCCAAGGGAATGGTGGCACAAGAAGAATACAATGAGGATGATGATGATGATGAAAGTGAGTTGGTGGCTATGGCCTCCGTTGCCATTGCGACGACCCCACGGGTGTCCCTCTTCGACTCACCCAATGAGAACATCACTGCCAAGTGCCTCATGGTGAAAGCCACCAACAAGGTAACCTCCAACATCAAAACTACCATCATTGCTAATCCTTCTTTGATAGATTGCATTGATGAAAGTGAGGGGTCTAATGAGGAGGAAAATGAATTTGAGTCTTTTATGAGTAAGCTCAAGGGTAAATCCAAGAAGCACTTTGTTGCTCTCTTGGAACAACTCGGTGAAGCGAATGACTGTTGGGGAACGTGGTAATTTCAAAAAAATTCCTACGCACACGCAAGATCATGGTGATGCATAGCAACGAGAGGGGAGAGTATGTCTACGTACCCTCGTAGACCGAAAGCTGAAGTGTCGGTGTCAAAATCGGCGGATCTCGGGTAGGGGGTCCCGAACTGTGCGTCTAGGCCGGATGGTAACAGGAGGCAGGGAACACGATGTTTTACCCAGGTTCGGGCCCTCTCAATGGAGGTAAAACCCTATGTCCTGCTTGATTAATATTGATGATATGGGTAGTACAAGAGTAGATCTACCACGAGATCAAGGAGGCTAAACCCTAGAAGCTAGCCTATGGTATGATTGTTGTATATGGAGTTGATTGCCTACGGACTACAACCCTCCGGTTTATATAGACACCGGATAGGGTTAGGGTTACATAGAGTCGGTTACAATGGTAGGAGATCTTGAATATCCGCATCGCCAAGCTTGCCTTCCACGCCAAGGAAAGTCCCATCCGGACACGGGACGAAGTCTTCAATCTTGTATCTTCATAGTCTAGGAGTCCGGCTGAAGGTATAGTCCGGCTACCCGAACACCCCCTAATCCAGGACTCCCTCAGTAGCCCCTGAACCAGGCTTCAATGACGACGAGTCCAGCGCACAAATTGTCTTCGGCATTGCAAGGCGGGTTCCTCCACCAAGTCCTTCATAGAAGATTGTAAACACCAAGAGTAGTGTCCGGCTCTGCAAAATAAGCTTCCACATATTGCCATAGAGAGAATAATATTAACACAAATCAAATCTGCTGACGTATTCCGCAGTGCGTCATCACACTACAGCCAAGTCCTTCACTCGAATCATTTTCACTTTTCCACCTCAGCATGTTTTGTGAGGCGGTTTCCTTGGCACGTCTTGTCAAAGCAGAGATCGTGTGCCCCCCTTTTACGGGATTCTCATCAATACGGACGTGGGTAACCCAATCGTGCCCGTTAGCATGTTTTCTCGATTAAAGGCGAGTCCCAAACAGTTACGGGGAGGGCTCCTGGTATTCAACCTCTTATAAAGAGACCAGGGCCTTACTCCTTTTCTCCAATCCCAAAACAAGTTCGCCCGTCGCCTCGAGTTCCAACACCCTAGGCTCGAGATTCCGGGCGCCTCAGACCTTCGACAATGCCCGGTTCCGACCTTCAAGGCCGATGGACGCCCTCCTCCGTCACGGAGGAGGACGTGCTAAAGTTGAGAGAGGCTAAGTTCTTGACCGCCGAAATTCCGCACAGGTTGCCTGCTCAAAGGCAGGCTATCCCCAATCCCCAGCCCGGTGAGAGCGTAGTGTTCGTGTCTCACTTCCTTCAGGGGTTAGGCTTCCCGATGGATCCCTTTGTGAGGGGACTGCTGTTTTATTACGGGCTGGAATTCCACGACTTAGCTCCGGAGTCCATCCTCCATATCTCCTTGTTTATCGTTGTATGCGAAGCGTTCCTCCGTGTTACCCCTCACTTCGGATTATGGCTCAAGACTATCAAAGTGGAGCCGAAGATGATCAAGGGACGGCACGCAGAGTGCGGAGGCGCTGTTATAAGCAAAAATGCTGATGCTCCATGGCCCGGGGGCTCTTTTCAAGAGGAGCTGGGCTTGTGGCAACGAGAGTGGTTTTATATCACCGCTCCCCGGAGCGCCAAGTGGGTGGCGCTTCCTGCCTTTCGCTCGGGTCCCCCACCACGGCTAGCGTCATGGGTTAACAGAGGGTTAGATTGGAGTTTGCCCAAAGACGTGCCCTTGTTACAGGGCCGAATTAAGGATCTCTTGGAAGGAGACCTTAGCTTGGTCAAGGTGACGCAGGTCATGCTGATTCGCCCAATATTGCCCGGCAAACGTCGCCCCCTTCGCCTGTGGGAGTTTAATCCAGAGGGACCGCGAGCTCTCCAGAACTTTATGGGCGCAACGCCCGCGGAGATGTATAGACTGTTCTTCGGATCACAAGAGATGTGTCCGGATTTAACCGAGGACGCAGGCCTAAGCTGCAATCGCCCGGATACTCAAGTAAGCAACCTTGTGCCCGAACCTTCTATCCGTATAATTGTCATAAACTTGCTCCTAAAAGAGCCGTACTTTTAAACAGGAGTGGATAGTGAAGGCAAAGCTGATCAGGTGTCCGGCTCCCCTTCCTGAAACCAGGCCGGATCCCGTGCTGGTCAGGATGCTGGAGATAATGCCTTTGGAGGGGGAGGACAAGGAAGCTATGGCCTCCTCGAAGGAGGCTGCTCCGAAGGGAGGAACCGACAATTCCTCTCCTAAGGGGAAGAAGAGAGCCACCTCTGACGACCCGGAAACCATGGCCTCGAAGCGGGGGAGAAAATCCTCGTCAGAGGGTCCGACGCCGGGGAGTTCCTCGGCCGGACTACACCCTCAAGGGGATCAGCCCTCCAGCGAGCCGTAAGTGGAGAAAGATTTTCCTTTTGAGGGATGAGGGAAATCCTTGATTTATATCTGAGAAGATTAACCAAACCTTTACCTTGTAGCTCGGACCTCAGCCCTTCTCAGCAGAGCTCGTCTTCGGGGGATCTCCTTCCGGAGATGATGGAGAGCGGGACGCCTCCCCCTGCCATGCCGCCTAGCGAGGCGGGCGACCCTGAGGTGTCGTCGCGGAGGGTTTCTCCGAATCCGGCAGGGGGGAAGGTAGCTATGCGGCCCCCCGAGGTTCTCCGTGTCCGGCCTTCAAAAGAGGTCATGGGACGAGCCCGGCACCGTCTGGTGCTCGGCCGGAGGAGCTAAAGATTCTGCTGGGGCGAGCTTCTATCTCAGAGGAGCACCGCGCATTGATGGGCACGGTGATTGAAAGGATTTCATCCGCAGAGAGCGGATTGTATGAGGCCGTCAAAAGTTTACTGACAGGTTTTGAGGTACATTAGATAATGTATACTTTTGTCAGTTGCGCATGAATAAGACGCGCCCTGTGTAGATAGTAGCCCCTGAGACTCTGCGCGTCGTCAAGAAATGACGGCACGCGGAGGATCATAATCCCAGGTCTAAGATGTCGCCTTTGAATGTAGGCAGCAGGGTGTCCGGAATCAAGCCGAACTGACGATTCTGCCAAACTAAAGCGGCAACTGGACATGGCAGATGCTGACATCACGCTTGTCAATAAGCGGCTTGATGAGGCTCAAGGTATGTAATTCCTCGGGTGGCATCAGGTAAGAACAGTTTTATGCCTGTGTCTTATGATGTGTGTGCTTGACGCAGATGGTGCGGCCGTCGTGGAGAGTCTTAGGGCAGAACTTGCCCGAGCTAAAGAACAAGCCAGCGAAAGTGATGCGGCCACCAGGAAAGCCCTTGAAGAGCTGAGAGCCGAACAGGCTGCTCATTGCCGAAGCAAGGAAGAGATGGCCGAGATGGCCAAAATGTTAAAAAGCGCGACAGACCGTTGCAGACTTCTTGAAAAAGAAGACCAGGCGAAACAGACGGACTTAGAGAAGGCCGTTGCCAATGCCAAGGACGCGCGCTCTGCGATGAGAGCTGCGAAGGAGGAGCTGCGTCAGGCCGAACAGATTGCGGCTGGAAAGCCCTTTATGCTGCGAAGGAAATTTTGCGATCCGAAGTTTGCTCCGTTGGACCGGATGTGGAGTGTGGAGGATACCTATATGGACTTGGCAGCGAGTGCTGCTGATGCGACCGAACACTTTCGAGATCAGAAAGATCGCGAAGTGGAAAAGCTTTTCTGGTCGCAGTTTCACAATCCAGAGCATCCACTGGCAGTGGATGATCGTTTGGCTCAATGGGCCGAACTAAATAGGTTGTCTGGACTCGCCATGAAGTACGTCATGGGTCACCTGTGGCCGGGGAGATCGGAGCCGAAGAGTTATTTCAGCTTAGTGCAGCAATTCCTTGACGCGGTGCCACGTATAAATGCAATGAAGAGGTCAGCATGCATAGAGGGCACTAGGATGGCTCTTGCCCGTGTTAAGACATACTGGGCAGAGATGGAGACCACCATTGTTGCGTCCCGAGATTCAGACAAAAGCCGAGTACCCTCCGAGCACTATTTTCAGGAAGTTCTTGAAGGCGCTCGTGTAATAGAGACGCAGTGCCCGAAAGATGCTATGTTATGATAGCATATGTAATTATAAAGTAATATTTTGATAAACTGTAGTGGCCTTTTTTATACTTGTGCCTCCAAGTATTTGGAACACCTCCTGTGCGGCCGTTTTAAGATATATATATATATATATATATACAAAATCTGAAAGATGGCAGTCGTTGGCTTCAGCCCCCATGCACATAGTGCAGGGGTGCTCGCAGAAGACGCATTTTCACACTTAACCCAACGTCTTGGTCCTACAAAGGAGGTGATAGCGCAGCGGGCCAGGCAACCGGACTATAATGCTTTAACACTTTCACTTAGCCATAGGAGTTTGACAGTGAGACTATTTAGGTAGCCCCTTGGTGGCAACTGCGCTCGTCCGAGTTTGGGGCGCGTATGTGCCTGACCGGGAAGCGGCCCATTGTTAAAGCGGAGGAATCCGATAGATTCCGATAGGTCATCGAGTGGCTGACCAGTCTTACGCTACATCATGACAGTTAGTTTTCGGCTTTCTCTACTGAGGTGCTCGCCCGGCCGAACTGGGGCATAATCGCAGTAGTTCTCCTGGTGCTACCTTAGCCGATAGAGCGGAATGTAAGGTAGCCGAACTCAGGAGCCGGGCAACCCAACATTTGACCAAAGACATGATTCGGAGCTGATGCATATAATGTCAAAACTCGTGACGCCGAACACTCCCTAAGGTGTTCGGTCTTTATGAGTGCGGGCGAAACAACACTCTTTATTAAAAAAGAAAGCCCCTAGTGTCCAGGTACGTGCAAAAATTCTGACGTGGCCACATGCCAAGACGCCAGCCTCCTCCTTGGTTATATCAGAAAAAACCAAGGGATGTCTAGCAACAAGAGACAGTAAAAAAAGGTTTACGCAGGGTCTTAATCTAAAAAGAATCCTTTAGGACGGGTCCCTACTGCACGTCTGCGCATGTGTCTCCATTGTGCCGTATCCTGGACGGGCGCCGCACGACGTTCATCTGTAAAAGAGAGGAACTGAGTTGAAAACGGGTCGTGCCGAAAAAGTTTAAAATAAACAAAGTATAAAGTGAAATATATAAGATTGAGCTTTATTGTCTCTTATGCGTGGAGCCCCTAGTGCGGGGGTATATGGCTTCTAGGCCTGCATCAATGATGATTTTGCACCGAACTCGTCTATCCGCGTTCGTGGTCTTGAATGACCTATTTCGAAGTTTTTTGGCCGGTGAGGCCATTTTGCTGTGGGGCTATCAAAGCGGCCGCATAGTCCTCCGCTTGGGGAGGCGCACTTTAGTGCTTCCCCTTCAAAGAGATGATGCCTCGTGGACCGGCATCTTAAGCGTAAGAGATGCATAATGCGGTATTGCGTTAAAGCGAGCGAAAGCTTCGCGTCTCAGTAGTGCTTGATAGCGACTTGAGAACGGGACGATATGGAAGGTCAGCTTTTCGCGGCGGAAGTTATCGGCAGAGCCGAATATGACTTCGAGCCGGAGAAAACCCGTACAATGGGTGTCCGGACCAGGTATTACCCCTTGAAAGGAGGTTTTTCTGCGGCGGATTCTTGCTGGGTTTATCCCCATGTGCTGGATTGTATCCTGATATATCAGGTTTAGTCCACTGCCGCCGTCCATAAGGACATTTGAAAACTGGAGCCCGCCAATTATTGGATCGAGTATCAAGGCAGTCCAGCCTACATTCTTGATATTTCTAGAATAATCTAGCTGATCGAAGATGATCGGTTTTGACAACCAGTGGCAGGACCCTTTGGGGATGGGCCGTGTGGTGCGTACCTTTACGGGCGCCGCACGTTTTGTTATGTGAAGTGAGTTCACTGTTTTTACTTCTTGTGGGAAGTTCTTTTGTTTCCTGGTGCTCTGCTTTTGGGGTTCGTCCTCGTCTTCGCTTGGTGTGTCGAGCCCCTTGTGTTCGGCATTGAGTCTACCGGATTGTTTGAAAACCCAACAGTCTCTGTGGGTATGGTTAGCAGGCTTCCCGGGAGTACTGTGTATCTGACATATCCTGTCCAGAATTTTATTTAGGTTGGATGGATCGTCCCTGTTATCCTGTGGGGGCGATTTTGCCTGATTTTGTCGTGAGCCTTTGAATTCGGCATTGACTGCAATGCTCTTCAGACTTTTGTCCTTAGTCCGGAGATGGTCCTTATTGCGTCGCGGTTTTCCGTTTCCATCCCTAGTTTCGGATGTACTTGGATCGCTGGGGCTGCACCTTGCGAACCAGCTGTCCTCCCCTGCACAAAAGCGGGTCATGAGGCTTGTTAGTGCGGCCATTGTTCTTGGCTTTTCTTGGCCGAGGTGTCTGGCGAGCCATTCATCTCGGACATTATGCCTGAAAGCTGCTAAGGCTTCGGCGTCTGGACAGTCGACTATCTGATTCTTTTTAGTGAGGAATCTATTCCAGAACTGCCGAGCTGATTCTCCGGGTTGTTGAGTTATGTGACTAAGATCGTCTGCATCCGGAGGGCGGACATAGATCCCTTGAAAGTTTGCTCGGAAAGCATCCTCGAGCTCTTCCCAGCTTCCAATTGTGTTTTTGGGAAGGCTTTTAAGCTAATGCCGGGCTGGCCCTTTAAGCTTAAGGGGTAAATATTTTATGGCGTGGAGATCATCTCCTCTAGCCATGTGTATGTGGAGGATATAATCCTCGATCCAAACTCTAGGGTCTGTTGTTCCATCGTATGCCTCTATGTTTACGGGTTTGAATCCCTCTGGAAATTCATAGTCCAGGACCTCATCGGTGAAACATAGGGGGTGTGCGGCGCCTCTGTATTTGGGTGTGCCGGATTCTGATGATGGCTTCATAGCGTTGCTTACGAGAGCTTGCTTTCTTGGCCCATAAATGGACCTGACTGGGCCATGATGCAAATCCTTAAGTGGGTCGCATGCCGATTTAGGTGCGGCGCCGCTTGCCGCTTTATGGGGTCGTCTATCCGACCGTGTGGCTTTCTCATTTTTTGAATGCGAGGGCTCTTGGGCCTCTTCATCGAATTCAGGCAGTAGCTTTCTTTTTGGATAGCTTTTAGTGCGGCGACTGTCGCCGTATTTATCTGCGGTATTGATTACTTTGCTCCATCTAATCCGGAGTGCATCTTCCGCTGTTTTTAGCTTCCGCTTCTGCTTTTTTAGGCTGCGTGCAGTTGCAACGAGCCTCTCGTGGAGATTCTTCTGCTCCATAGGTTTATCCGGCGTGAGGTCGTCCGGAATGTCGTTTTTGCCGGAGGCGGGATGGTCGGTTTCTCTATCCGTGTTGCCCTGTTCGGACGGTTGCTCTAAGGCCTGCTCGTCGTCTACCGGCTCGTCCTGCTCTATGGCTGGGTTTTTGTCGAGGCGGGGCTTGGGTCGGCGTTTACGCCGACGCTTTGATTGTTTTTCAGGGGGTCGATCTCCCGTCCCATCCCCCTTTTCCTCGTTGTCGCTTCCTTTAGGGGTATCCACCATGTACACATCATGAGATGAGGTGGCTGTCTAATGCCCTATGGGCGTTGGTTCGTTGGTATCTCCTGCATCGTCATCCATGCTATCGATGTCTCCAGAGTCGAAGTTGAGCACGTCGTTTAAATTGTCGACAGTGGCTACCAAGTGGGTGGTGGGTGGGCTTTGAATTTCTTCATCGTCCGTATCCCATCCTCGTTGACCGTAGTTCGGCCAGGGCTCTCCTGATAAGGAGAGAGACTTGAGAGAGTTCAGGATATCGCCACAAGGCGAGTGCTGAAAGATGTCTGTGGCGGTGAACTCCATTATCGGCGCCCAATCGGATTCGATCGGCAGGGGCGCGGGGGGTTCGGAGTTCGGAAAGGAGTCCGGATCCTTGGAGTCACGGATCATGCAGAGTGCAGGGCTAGCGTTCGGCTCGATCGCCTTTGAGATCGAAGCCCCCGAGGTAACGTCCAACCGCTCATCCTCGATTGGCACAATAGGCTCCAAGTTAGGGGTCGGAACCGATGCGTGTGCGGCCTCCAGGACACTGTCCGGAGGCAGAGCTAGATCATGCCCCTCGAGATAGTGCGGCGCGCTTGGCCGTGGCTCGAATCCGTCGAAGATCAAGTCTCCGCGGATGTCAGCCGTGTAGTTTAAGCTTCCAAACCTGACTTGATGGCTAGGGGCGTAGCTTTCGATCTGCTCCAGGTGGCCGAGCGAATTGGCCCGCAGAGCGAAGCCACCGAAGACGAAGATCTGTCCGAGGAGAAAAGTCTCGCCCTGGACCGCATCGTTGTTGATGATCAAAGGAGCCATCGGGCCTAAAGGCGACGACACAGAGGAACCCTCAATGAA
This sequence comes from Triticum urartu, assembly GCF_003073215.2. Taxonomy (NCBI): domain Eukaryota; kingdom Viridiplantae; phylum Streptophyta; class Magnoliopsida; order Poales; family Poaceae; genus Triticum; species Triticum urartu. The sequence goes on along the minus strand of NC_053026.1, from coordinate 613,783,484 downwards.
AGCACCAATGTCGGTGTCAAAACCGGCGGATCTCGGGTAGGGGGTCCCGAACTGTGCGTCTAGGACGGATGGTAACAGGAGGCAGGGAACACGATGTTTTAGCCAGGTTCGGGCCCTCTCGATGGAGGTAAAACCCTATGTCCTGCTTGATTAATATTGATGATATGGGTAGTACAAGAGTAGATCTACCATGAGATCAAGGAGGCTAAACCCTAGAAGCTAGCCTATGGTATGATTGTTGTATATGGAGTTGATTGCCTACGGACTACAACCCTCCAGTTTATATAGACACCGGATAGGGTTAGGGTTACATAGAGTCGGTTACAATGGTAGGAGATCTTGAATATCCGCATCGCCAAGCTTGCCTTCCACGCCAAGGAAAGTCCCATCCGGACACGGGACGAAGTCTTCAATCTTGTATCTTCATAGTCCAAGAGTCCGGCTGAAGGTATAGTCCGGCTACCCGAACACCCCCTAATCCAGGACTCCCTCAGGAAGCGTTTATCAACGCGGTTGATGTAGTCGTACACCTTCACGATCTGTCCCGATCAAGTACCGAACATACGGCACCTCCGCGTTCAGCACACATTCAGCTCGATGATGTCCACGCCTTCTTGATCCAGCAAGAGGGGCGAAGTAGTAGATGAGTTCCGGCAACACAACGGCGTGGTGACGGTGTTGGTGAAGAACAATCTTCGCAGGGCTTCGCCTAAGCACTACGAAAACTATTACGAAGGATAAACTAGAGGGGACGGGGTTGCTGGCACACAGCTTCGTGTTTCTTGATGTTTCTTGGGTGCTAGCCCTACCCCTCTATTTATATGTTGAGCCTTGGGGTCGAAACTTGGAGTAAAAGCCTCCACAAAGTCGGTTTCACTGGAAAGACAAGAGTCCTTCTCAGACTCCAGGGCCAGACGCCAGGGTTCCCGGCGTTAGGACCCAGACACCAGGGACCCTGGCGTCTGGCCCCTGGACTCCCCAAAACTTACTTTTGCGCTTTCCAAAAACCTTGTGGGCTTTCCCCTTTGGCCTAAATAAAGTGTTCTCGTACCCAAACATTTTGGGAGACATCCGGAACCCCTTTCGGTGAATTCCGGAACCCTTCCGGAGACCAAACACTATTATCCCATATATCAAACTTTATCTCCGGACCATTCCGGAGTTCCTCGTCATGTCCGTGATCTTACCCGGAACTCCGAACAACATTCGGTTGCCAACATACATAACTCATAAATAATATATCGTCAACGAACGTTAAGCGTGTGGACCCTACGGGTTCGAGAACTATGTAGACATGGCCGAGACACTTCTCTGGTCAATAACCAATAGCGGAACCTGGATGCCCATATTGGCTCCTACATATTCTACGAAGATCTTTATCGGTCGAACCGCATAACAATATATGTTGTTCCCTTTGTCATCGGTATGTTACTTGCCCGAGATTCGATCATCGGTATCTCAATACCTAGTTTAATCTCATTACCAGCAAGTCTCTTTACTCATTCCGTAATGCATCATCCCGTAACTAACTCATTAGTCACATTGCTTGCAAGGCTTGTAGTGATGTGCATTACCGAGAGGGCCCAGAGATACCTCTCCGACATTCGGAGTGACAAATCCTATTCTCGATCTATGCCAACTCAACGAACACCATCGGAGACACCTGTAGAGCACCTTTATAATCACCCAGTTACGTTGTGACGTTTGGTAGCACACGAAGTGTTCCTCCGGTAATCGGGAGTTGCATAATCTCATAGTCATAGGAACATGTATAAGTCATGAAGAAAGCAATAGAAGTAAACTAAAACGATCAAGTGCTAAGCTAACGGAATGGGTCAAGTCAATCACATCATTCTCCTAATGATGTGATCCCGTTTATCAAATGACAACTCATGTCCATGGTTAGGAAACATAACCATCTTTGATCAATGAGCTAGTCAAGTAGAGGCATACTAGTGACGTTTGTTTATGTATTCACACATGTATTATGTTTCTGGTTAATACAATTCTAGCATGAATAATAAACATTTATCATGACATAAGGAAATATAAATAACAACTTTATTATTGCCTCTAGGGCATATTTCCTTCAATGACATGATCGAGGCTCACGAAAATACCATCTCTAAGATGGAGGGGCATAGTCATGACTATGCCGACGAGATCTCGGATCTCTCTAATGCGCTTGAGGAAGAGCATGGTCACCGTTTGGCTCTTGAGGAGTCACACAACGATGATCATGCTAGATTAAAGAAAGATCTTGATCATGCACTTGTTATGTCTCGTGTGCTAAATTCCGAGAAGGCTAAAGTTGGGGTTGATCTTGCTAGACTCAAGGAAGAGTTTGATTTACTTGACAAGGCTCACAAGGCCTTGAAGGGTACTCATGCTAGCCTTAAGGAGTCTCATGATCAATTCCAAGTGAAGCTAACTAAGGAGAAAGCCACTTTTCCTCATATGGTTTTAATTGATAATGCAAATGCTACTAACCCATGTTGTGAGCATGTGCATCTTGTGGAGGAGAATGCTAAGTTGAAGAAGCAACTTGAGAAAGGCCTTGTGTCATGCATAAAAGGTGAGAAAAGCCTCAATGAACTTTTGAGCAATCAAAAGGAAGTTGTGGCTAAGGAGGGAATTGGGTTCGCACCGAAGTCCAAGAACAAGAAGAAGAATGACAAGGCCAAACGACCTCCTCCTCTCGAGTAAACTTTTGTAAAGGAGGGAGAAGGTGCTTTCAAGGAGAAGAAGAACAATGTGAAGGGTGGTAACGTCAAGAAGGGCAATGCCACTCCTTCCAACAAAGCCGGTGACTTTAACCCTTCTTATGTGTTATGTCGTGCTAGTGATGGGCATGTCTATGCCAAATTTGTTGGTTCCCCTTATGAGTACATTGAATGGTCTATTTGGGTTCCTAAGACCCTTGTTACTAACATCAAAGGACCTATTACAAAATGGGTATCTAAAACCAAGCATTGATCTCTTGTAGGTGTTTGCTTCCGATGGGGGATCATGGTTGCTCGATATTGGAGCCACTAATCATATGACCGGAAGCAAGGATTTGGTGGTGGACGTGCACAAGATTCCATCTATGCCCACCAATGTCGAGTGGGGTGATGCATCATCTTCTAAGGATTGGGTCTTGGCAAGGTAGTCATTTCTCATGATCTCACGATCGAGAAAGTCATGCTTGTCGAGTCACTTGCATACAATTTACTTTTCGTTCGTCAACTTGCACTCATGGGCTTTGCTACCTTCTTTGATATTGATACCGTGGCCCTCTTGTGGAGCAAGACTCTTAAAGTAGCCTTTATTGGGCATGTCGAGAACGATCTCTATGTGATTAACTTTTCGGAGTGACCCACTAAGACCACGACATGCCTAATGGCTAAAGTTGACGTGGATGGCTTTGGGCTCGCCGTTTAGCCCATGTCAATATGAAATCTTTGCAAAGTCTTCTCAAGGGGGACCATGTACGTGGACTAACAAATGTTAGTTTTACCAAAGATCGTGCTTGCAGTGCTTGTATCGAAGGAAACCTTCATGATAAGGCTCACCCTCCCACGACTATCATCTACTCGAAGAGGCCTTTGGAGCTCCTTCACTTGGATCTCTTTGGGCCTCCATCCTTTGATAGTCTTGGGGGTAGGAAGTATTGCTTGATGATTGTGGATGATTATTCAAGATACACTTGGGTATACTTCTTCAAGAGGAAGAGTGAGACCCAACAAACCGTCATTGATTTTGTAAATGAAGCTCAATGCCAACACAATGCAAAGATCTTGATGATAAGAAGTGACAATGGCACCGAGTTCAAGAACTACACCTTGGATGAGTTTCTTAGTGATGAGGGGGTCAAGCATCAATATTCTGCACCGTACACCCCTCAACAAAATGGTTTCTTGTGCGGAGAAGAGTCGCTGACACATGCAAATTTCTGGTGCAAAATGTATATATTGAAACTTTTGAGGAACATTTTTGCATTCTATCGCTTTAGTATTTTTCCATAAAAGGTCGAGTCGGGAGAGGCATCCGACGGGAGAGAACCGGGCAAGCGCAGGTTTGTTGACAACATTGCAAGCATGCGGATATGGTGCGGATTTCTTTTTTACCCGAGCGGAGAAAGTTCTGGAGGAGGGTGTACGGTGGTGGGAGGTGTGCGGGCGTGTGATTTTTGGATAATGTGTTTTTCAATTACGTGATATATGATGTGACGATTTATTTTCTAATAGAAGTGTATTAAGGTGCAATGATTCCTAATTAAGGTGTTCTAGAAATGATACATGCTATATGGTGTGACGATTTGTTTCCTAATAAAGATGTAATTAAGTTGCATTGGTTTCTAATTAAGGTGTTGTGGAGATGATTAACATTAATAATTGTTAAAAATGTGAATTTTGATGTGATACAAGATTGGGACAATCTGGTCCATCGATGAATGATGGATTTGTGGGTGAGGTATAATGTTTCTGCCTCAACTTGCTTGTTTAACAATAGTGCAGATAAGACACATTTTTATATTTTATATATTTGGATATTGTGGATATAGATAGTTTTTTTTGTAAGTTTGATCAAAGTTTACAAAGTTTGACTCATCAAAAAAAATTACAGGCAGTGATCTGCGCCGGCCCAACAGTTGGGCCGGTCGAGCCTAGGCCATCCGATGCATTGCCTCCCAACCGTCAGATCGAGCCCTTCTGTATCGTCGTCTACCTTCCGCATCGTCTTTTCCCTCGATAATAAGCGCGATTGAGACGAGCCACGACAAGCGCCATGGGCCATCCCACACCCAGCCGTGGGCATCTACCTCACCGTTCGTCGCTCGCCGTAGCCGCTCGCCAGTTGGAGCACAGGTGCTCCATGGCCTGCCCCCTCTTATGCAGCAAAAAAATGGACCCAACAAAGAAAATCAACCCTGCCAGTCCTTGGAGTTTGTCGCCATTGCAGCTCTGTCGGGAAGCCACCGCAGTAGTCAGTTGCATCAATGGTGAGGTGCCGACTCAAGCTTTTTGTCGCGGTCTCTGGTTGAAGCTTTTCAGAAATAGAGTTGAAGCTTTTATGTCAACAATTACAACTTTTTACTTGTGTACTCGTAGGGGTGAAGCTTTCTATACAATTGATTGAAACTTTGTATAAAGCGGGTTGAAGCTTTTCAATTCACGGTTGAAGCTTTCCAGTTCGACGGTTTTAGCTTTTTTGTTTCTTCTGTAGTGGTCGCATGAAACTTATCTATTTCATCGGTTGAAGCTTTTTCAAATACAGTTTGAAGCTTTCCCATAAACGGTTGTAGCTTTTCCAGTTTGTATGGGTGGTCTGTTGAAACTTTTGCAAACTACGATTGAAGCTTTCATATGAATGATTGTAGCTTTTTCCAGTTATGGTGTCCAGTTGAAGCTTTATATACGAGTGATTGAAGCTTTTGAATCAATCGGTTGCTGTTTTCTGGGTCATCGGTTGCAACATTGGTGCAGGCGCCGCCGAGCTTGTAGCATCTCCGATGGATGGTTCCAGCACATGTGCAGCTGGTCGCAGATGGCATATCCATGGCGGCTTCCATCGGGGCGGGAGGAACTTGCGGTCGGGGGGCGGCGGAGAAGTGGGCAAGGACGCTGAGGTTGGAGATAGGGACCTGCATGGGATTGGTGCTAGCCGGCGGCGGGATCCAAAGGAGAAGACAAGGAGTGTGGCCACCAGCGCGCTAGGCTGAGAGAGAAGGGGATTGGGAGAAAGAAGAGGGATAAGGTGGGCCATGGTGATGCACAAGGCGTACAATCGGGGCTCATCGCGTGGCTGGCGAGCGACCGGCCGAATCATTCAACCGGCCTACCGCGCCCAAACGTTTACCTAGTCAAATCACCGTTTGATTGATTTAATTTAGTTCGTGCAGTCAGTCCCATCGTGCCCGTGCTCTACATATCCGCGGGACAACGACGGACCGCATCCAGGCCCTACCCGCCTCTCCGATTTCCCACATCGTACCCTCCCTCAGGCCCAGTCTCTCTCGCCACACAGTCAACCGCATCATGGCGGCGGCCGGGCTCGCGCTCTCGGTGCGCCCCGCGCAGCCGTCGACGCGCGTGCCGCGGAGGACTCTCGCGCCGTCGCTGCCGCACGGGCGCCTCGCCTTCGCCCGCCGCGCGAGCGCCCCTCCTCCGTTGCTGCCGCCTCGCGCGCGCCCCGGCGTCGCGTGCCGCGCCGCCACGGCCTTCCAGAAGCTCGACGCCGTCGGTGAGTCCCCCACTCCCGCCCGCCCCGTGCTACGCGCGGGCTGGACATTCTGCTCTGCAACCTCGCGGCGCTGATTCTCTGCGGCTTTGCGCGACTGACTGGCTGACTGAATGCGGATTGTCTGTCGCGCGCGCGTGCAGCGGTGCGTGAGGAGGAGGAGGCCTTCAGGGAGGCGGCGGCGGCGGGGCACACGCTGCTGCCCCTCCAGCGCTGCATCTTCTCCGACCACCTCACGCCGGTGCTCGCCTACCGCTGCCTCGTCCGGGAGGACGACCGCGAGGCGCCCAGCTTCCTCTTCGAGTCCGTCGAGCAGGCCTCCGAGGGCACCAACGTGGTTCGTCCCTGAACCGACGGCCTCACGATTGGCTGATGTTTATTATCCATTCGTATCCTCCCAAGAGAAAATCGGAATCATTTGAATCTGTCGCGTGCCGGGTTGTTGGTTGGCCTGCAATCTGCAATCTGCAGGGGAGGTACAGCGTGGTGGGGGCGCAGCCGGCCATGGAGATCGTGGCCAAGGCCAACCAGGTGACGGTCATGGACCACGAGATGAGGACCAAGGAGGAGCAGTACGCGGCTGACCCGATGACCGTCCCAAGGGACATCATGGAGCAGTGGAATCCGCAGATTACGCTTGATGGCCTGCCTGATGCCTTTTGTGGTAAGAGTTATATACGTGTGTCACTTTCACCTTATTGCTCTACAAATTCTGTGATGTAGTGGGGCATGCAGTTAGTGCTTGCTAATTAAGCATATTAACATGGTCCTTTTTGGCCATGCCACATTGGGTTGAACAGATCCATTGTGGATGCCTTTTTCATCTACAGAGTGTGATCTTCATCCTTTGTTGAGCGCTGGTTATGTTTTTCAGAAGAATCTTAATTGTGTTTGGAAAATATATAGGAGGATGGGTTGGATTCTTCTCATATGATACGGTGCGTTATGTTGAGACAAAGAAGCTTCCGTTTTCTAAGGCGCCAGAGGATGATAGGAACCTTCCTGACATTCATTTAGGCCTCTACAATGACGTAGTCGTTTTTGATCATGTTGAAAAGGTATGGGTAATTACGGAACACGTTTATGCATTTTCCTTAATTTCATATCATTTGATTTCTATATATATTTGTTGTATATCCAATTTTCCTTATTCTAAATATATTTGCGAGACTGAAGCAAATTCTTGATAAGAATGCATATCAGTTATGAGCTTATATAAAATACATCTCAAATAAGCTAATTTCTTCAGATATTTCAAGGCATTTGCCTCATATGATGTGTTTTGTTCGATGCAGAAAACACATGTTATTCATTGGGTGAGGTTGGACTGCTATCACTCAATTGATGAAGCATACGAAGATGGGAAAAACCGGTTGGAAGCTTTGTTATCAAGATTGCATAGCAGTAATGTGTGAGTTGTGAAATTTGGCCAACTCCTTTTATATGTGTTAGTTCCTTTTCTTCTAATTTTCTATTTCCCACTGATCTAGTTCAATGAAATATTGATGTAGCCCAACCCTTTCTGCTGGATCTATTAAGCTTAACGTTGGGCAATTCGGCTCAGCGCTACAAAAATCAACAATGTCTAGCGAGGACTATAAGAAGTCTGTTGTGCAAGCAAAAGAGCACATTCTAGCAGGTGATATTTTTCAAGTAGTACTAAGCCAACGTTTTGAGAGACGTACATTCGCCGACCCTTTTGAGGTGTATCGCGCGTTGCGTATTGTCAACCCTAGTCCTTATATGGCCTATCTACAGGTAATGTGAATATTGGCAGTATTCTATGCGGGAAAAGTCATGATCGTGACACATAATAATCAGTAAGGTTAATCTCCTGTAACATTATTGCAGGCACGAGGTTGTATTCTTGTAGCATCAAGTCCTGAGATTCTTACTCGGGTCGCAAAGGTAAGCCAAAATAGGGAGTTTTATCTTTTGCATCTTTTGTTATGGGCTTGCTTCCAAACCTTGTTTGTAACTGCAATATGTAGTGGAAGTTAACCTTTCGTATCGAATGTGTTATCTATTTGCTTTACAAGATGGAGACAATTTTATAGTTATCATTCTGTTGTCGTGTGCTAATAATTCAAGAAAGATATTGCAGGAACTCTTTGATATTTGCATGACCACAATCTTCTAGAAAAGTTGTAGGTGCCAAATGAACAACATGACCTGTTATTTTTCCTTTTCTCAGAGGACAGTTGTCAATCGGCCTCTTGCTGGAACAATCCGTAGAGGAAAAACAAAAGCTGAAGACAAGGTTTTAGAACAGCTCCTGTTGAGTGACGAAAAACAGCGTGCCGAGCACATTATGTTAGTAGATCTAGGTCGGAATGATGTTGGAAAGGTTTGTCTTTCACCCATTTATTTTATAGTTTCCATTCAATTCAATCTCTAATACATTTCACAATTTGCCAAATAAAGATTGGTAAGGTACCCATGTGCCATCAAGTTCCGCCTGGCCACCATTTATTCCGGCTGGCAACTATTGACATCCATTTCCATTTTGTTAGTGGCGCATTAGTGATAATAAAATCTATACTTAGTTAGATCCAGTGGAATTTTATCCTAATTTCAAGCAAGCAATCTTGTTTGATCAAAACCTGTTGGCTGTTTTGGTACACTTTTGACTTCATCTAGTTTGAGTTGTGTTCAACTTCGCCATTTTTTCCAGGTGTCCAAACCAGGAACAGTAAAGGTGGAGAAATTGATGAATATTGAGCGATATTCTCATGTCATGCATATTAGCTCGACGGTAAGTCAGTCTAATTCTTCAGACAAACAACTTCAAAGTCATTTGATGCAATATCATAATATACACAATCAACATTGTATATCTTCTCCATTTTCTTGAAGCAAATAGATCTAACGATATCCATTTGTTTTTGATGAAATTGTGTTATTCTCATAATGTGTGGGTCTACTTCTGTAGGTTACTGGGGAGCTGTGTGATGATCTTACATGTTGGGATGCCCTGCGAGCTGCATTGCCTGTTGGAACCGTCAGTGGTGCTCCCAAGGTAAGTGCATGCTTGCTGCTATCACATCATCATCTAGATGCATTGAAACTGAAAAACTGTTTTGGAAAAAACAACGGCGATGCAGTATAGATAAGTGTCAAATCAATCATATTTCTTCGAATTCTAGAAAGCTGTTGTTGAAATTCAATTCGTCCATGATTCAACCCTGAATTCACTGAGCAAGCCCCCACATGCTTCCTTCTGAAACTCACCAGGTGAGAGCGATGGAGCTGATCGACGAGATGGAAGTGACGATGCGCGGTCCATACAGCGGCGGCTTCGGTCAGATCTCCTTCCATGGCGACATGGACATCGCCCTCGCGCTGCGCACCATCGTCTTCCCGACGGCGTCCCGGTTCGACACCATGTACTCATATGCCGCCGACAGCAGCAACGCACGCCAGGAGTGGGTGGCACACCTTCAGACCGGCGCCGGGATCGTCGCCGACAGCAAGCCGGACGACGAGCAGCAGGAGTGCCAGAACAAGGCAGCCGGCCTCGCTCGTGCCATCGATCTTGCCGAGTCGACGTTCCTGGATTTCTCTGGCATGTAGGGCATGTTTGCTTTCATTTCTCCGCTTTTGAAGCCTGTGGCAGAGACCTTCAGAGCGTGCGTGTTTGCTATGGGTTCTTTGCTGCTCTGAATAAACAGTAGTAGCTAGTGTAATAAGTTCAGTCAATAAAATGTACAGCAGACTGGACACTTGCTTTTCTGCCATTCCATTATATTTATGTTTCGTGATATTTTGTTTAACAGAATTGTTCAAGCATGATATCTTTGCTCTGATGGTGTCAGTTTTCTGGTAATTTTACAGGTAAAATTTACCACAAGTGTTACAAAATTCGCCAGATAGTTGTTACTATGACAATATAAAGAACATTACTGTGTGAACCAATCATGGATTGAGTTAATATAGCCTGCAAAATCACCCATGGGTTAGTATGTTCAAAAACTTTGTAAGGAAAAGAACAAGCAGATGTCACCTGAATATCTAGCACCAAACATACAAAGGACTAACAAAATTGTTCACCTTGTACAAGTACAAACATCAACCCAGACTAGAACAGCAACGGCAGTGCATGCCCTGACAAAAAGTGAGTTTTATCTCCGTGATTTCCGGTACCGTTCTTCCTCTTCGTCACCCCTTCTTTCGTGACGGCCACCAGAGTCTCTGTCGTGCCTAGACCGTCTGCTCTCTGATCTATCTTCTCTTCCCCTGTCATCGCCTCTCTGCCTGTCGCCTCTTGATCTCTCAGGGGATTTCTCATGCCTGTTCCTGTCCCTATCTTTTGTGTCTGATCTATCTTCTCTTCCCCTGTCATCGCCTCTCTGCCTGTCACCTCTTGATCTCTCGGGGGATTTCTCGTGCCTGTTCCTGTCACTATCTTTTGTGTCTCTATCGCCGTGTCTCAACCTAGAATCTCGGTCCCTGTGCAACTCTGATCTTGAGGATTGACCATCCCTATCCCCTGATCTCGTCTCTTCTTTATTCCTGTCAGGGAAATTTTTGTGGCTCTTTGGTGGATCGTGGTCATGCTGCCGTCTTGCATTGCTGTCCTCCCAAGAACCTCGATCAGTGTTTGCATTCCTCTGAAAATAGAATTCATGAAATCAGAATTAGCTGTCAAGCAATGGCTTACTGGAACGACTGAACAACATTACTGATGAACCATACGACCAAGTATAAAGGACATATTTCCAGCCAGGCAACAATAAAAATGCGCACCCATAACCATAAATTGGTGAGTTATTATTACAGTACATTCAGTGAAGCATGTAGCATGCTGCAAAAATATCATAAGTCATGCCCAAAGCGACAATCTCTAGCATACAGCCATATCTAGCGCAATGCAATAAAAAAAAATGGTGCTTGTGTTTCCAACAACAAATGTTAAAACCTCTGGCAATGTGGGAATGTTCTCCGAAACGACATATCTGCTACGGACTTCATGAAATATATTTTGCAGGTAATGGCTCATCCAACTGAAGTACAAACACTAAAGGCCTAACTGTTATAAGCACAAGTTTTCAGCATATTTCCTTGATAAAATATCAATATAAATACTCTAAACGGACGTCGTGGCGAAATGATAAGCAACTCATTTTCTATTAATAACTAAACTGGCAATATAACACGTTCATATTGCGAGAAAACTTATCATGGAAATTAACACAAACTATGTAGTCTGTTGCCATGTGTGCTCTCCTATATAACTACTTGGTAGATGCACAAGCAGGACAGTTACCTTCTCATCATGTGAAAATCTGCAGGAAGCTCCGCGACTGCACTCGCCTTTCTGGAAAGCGTAGCAGACGCCACGGCCCTGGACAGCTACCTGCTCATCATGCGAAAATCTGCAGGAATCTCCCCGACTGCATTCGCCTTTCTGGAAAGCATAGCAGATGCCACGGGATTCCCCCTTATTTTGTGGACCACGGTGCCTGTCATGCTCCCATTTTGGGTCATCCTCCTTAGAACCCCAACCAGTGTTTGCATTTCTCTGAAATATAACCATGAACACCAGAATTAGTTGGCAATCATGACGGTTCAGTGGAAGTACTTAAGAAGGTTACCGATAAACTATAGGGCCTAGTACAAAGGGCAAATGTTTCCAGCCAAGTAACATTATAATAACACATTTGTAATCCAATATTAGTGATTGGTTTGTGCATTTGGAGAAGCAGATAACTATTGCGGAAATAACAATAAAATTGTCCGAAAGTAAATAATCTATAGCATGTAACCAAACCTAGAACAAGTCAACAATGGCATAAATGGAGCATGTACTTGCAACAACTACTGGTCGTTCACCCCATTCTTTCATTGAATTCTGCAACATATGCTTTGGAAGGTTATAAGGTTATTTGACTGAAGTAAAATGATGACCACAACAAATGTAAAGGCCTTACTGTACAAGTATAAGTTTCCAGCATATCTTTATCTTGAGAAATGCAGGTGTACATTATTACCACAGACTGTTATTTCACAGACGATTGGAATGAACTGTCAGGAACTAATTTTCTACTCCCTCCGTAACTTGATATAAGACGTTTTTGACACTATCGTGAAAGAACTTCTCTCGTGCAAATTACTACGAGGCAGGTTGTGAATCGCTTGTGTGCATTCCTAACGAATAAGCAGTAAAGCCCTTGCTTTTACACTGGACCAGTACCCTGCCATGAACCCTGGTTGTATTTATTTGTATATAGTCCTGCTGCAATTAGGCAACAGACTCTGTTGTCCTTGTAACTATTCTAGATAGCCTAGTTAGTCTAGTTAGTCTAGATAGTCTAGATAGTCTAGTTAGTGTTTTATTTCTGTAAGACCTTGGTGCTCTGTTTTTCTAATAAATGGCTGTGGGTCTTTTTGCCTCACAGTGTTCAGTCAAAAAAAAAAATCACTGCGAGCACGATGGTGAATAGGTTGTGTGTATTGCTAGCAAAAAAAATTGAATAACAATTTGAAAATTTGAGAAGCAGGATAGATACCTGTTCATCATGGGAATATTTGCAGGCATCTCCACGGTTGCACTCGCCTTTCTGGAAAGCATAGCACACGCCGCGCTCCTCCCTCTTCTTCTGCAGCTCCTCCTCGTCCTCCTCCTCCTTCTTCTTGTACTTCTCCACATGGTCAACCCTGATGATCCTCCCAAGAACCTTAGCCCCATTCAAATTATCTACACAGCCGAGACGAAGCGAAACAAACATTAGCAGTTCAGCAAAGCACCATTCGGAATCACACACAGAAGCGGCCTGGTAGGAAAGGGGAAAGGGGCCTCACCGACGGCAAGAACCGTGCTCCTCTGATCCTCATACGCGACGAACGCGAAGCCCTTGGACTTGCCGGTGGCCTTGTCGCGCACGAGGTTCACGTCGACCACCTCGCCGTACCTGAGATAGGAGATCGGAAGCCGGTCAGAACCCTGCCAAATCCGTCGGGAGGGGGGAACGGGCGGAAAATCTAGGTCGGGGGGTGCGGTCTGATACTCACTGCGCGAAGACGGCGAGGAGGTCGCCCTCGGTGAGGTCGAAGGGGACGCCGCCGACGAAGACGTAGGCGGAGCCCCTGAACTTGGCGTGCCACGAGGCGTCCTCGCTGAGGCCCAGCGCCGCCTCCTTCTGGTTTATCACCTGCGTCCGCTTCACCTGCGTCAGGGGATTCATCTTCCCCGACTCGCCGCCGCCGCCGCCGCCGCCGAGATGGGTCGGACCCCTCCCCTCCCCTCGCTGGAGGGAACCGGCGGTACTCGTGCGGAATCTTGGGCAGAATTTCTCGAAGGGGCAGCGGATTGGGAGATTTGGAGGGGAAGAAGGTGGGGATTTTTTTGGTTAGGGTTCTTGGCTAGTCCAACCGCCTGGGGTTGGTCCTAGGGTGCAATCTCCACCGTAGATTTTATATCTAACGTCGGTGGTAATGTCACCCCTTTCCAGTCTACGCTAACCCAAAGGGGGAATGAGATTTTTGAACGTTCGATAACCCAAAGGGGGAATGAGATTTTTGAACTGCGGCCTAACCGGCGTCTTACACAGAGACTGCGGCCTAGCCAGAAAAATCACTATCGCCGCTGCAGATCCATGCCCTTTGCCTCAAGTCGCTATCCATAGACCTCACTCTGAAGCAACGCTAAACAAGCTGCTCTGGCTATGGTGATCGAGTTAGCTCCAAGACAATGTCTCCATGAAGGTCAACGACGAAGTAATCGCTGCCATTTTCTATCCCAGAAGGGGAGCACGGGTTTCCTCCAAAGCAAAGACCATGAGCGGAGGAGAGGAACAATGATGCAGCTCCCCCGACAAGGATTACAACGCCCAGAGGTGTCATTGCCGCTGCTCATGGCACGAAGCCGAGACAAGGTTTCCCCAACTCCCCTCACACCCTCCCCTACACATCAACCACCAGGTCCAAAGACGTCTTTCCCAACAACCGCTGCCACCTCGAACTAGCTTTTCTTTGAGGTACCTATAGGGGTACGAAAAAGATTGGAATTATATCGATCTCGATTTTTCTGGCAAATTAATGAAAACAAAACTAAGTATAGGTTGGCCAAATGGGACATGATTTGTAGACCGAAGGACCAAGGTGGCTTGGGTATCGAGAATCTGAAAGTGAAAACTAGGTGTTTACATAGCAAATGGCTCTACAGACTGGTGGTAGAGAGGGATGGGGTGTGGTCTAACGCACTCGATGCAGCTATATCTCCTACGTGTCGAAGCATGACTTAGAGGCATAACCGCATTGAAAGCAATATCGCAAGTAAGGTAATCTTCATAACAACCCATATAATAGATAATAGGGGGAAAAGGTACATAGTTGGCTTACACTCGCCACGTCACACAAAGTACATAAATAACATTACAATCATCCAATACACTCATGGTCCGATACGGTACCAAAATAAAAGATCAACCCCAACATGCGATACGGTCCCGATCGCCCCAACTGGGCACCACTACTGATCATCAGGGAAAGACACATAGTAACGGCGTGAGTCTTCATCGAACTCCCACTTGAGCTCAAGCGCATCATCTGGAACGGAGTCATCGGGCCCTGCATCTGGTTTGGTAGGAATCTGTGAGCCACGGGAACTCAGCAATCTCGCACCCTCGCGATCAAGACTATTTAAGCTTATAGGTAAGGCAAAGTAATATGTGGAGCTGCAGCAAGCGACTAGCATATATGGTGGCTAACCCGTTCGCAAAAGAGAGCGAGAAGAGAAGGCAAAGCATGAACGAAGAACTAGAGAACAACCAACGGCAAACATTACTCCAACACCGTGTTCACTTCCCGGACTCCGCCGAGAAGAGACCATCACGGTAACACACGCGGTTGAATCATTTTAATTAAGTTAAGGTTCAAGTTATCTACAATCGGACATTAACAAATTCCCATCTGCCCATAACCGCGGGCACGGCTTTCGAAAGTTCAAATCCCTGCAGGGGAGTCCCAACTTAGCCCATCACAAGCTCTCACGGTCAACGAAGGATAAACCTTCTCCCGAGACATTCCGATCAGACTCGCTATCCCGGTTCTACAAGACAACTTCGACAAAGATAAAACAAGTCCAGCAACACCGCCCAAATGTGCCGACAAATCCCGATATGAGCTGCACATATCTCGTTCTCAGGGCACACTCAGATGAGACATCCTACGAGTAAAACCAAACCTCAAGTTGCCCCGAGATGGCCCCGCAGTCTGCTCGGTCGGACCAACACTCAGAGGAGCACTGACCCAGGGGGGTTTAAATCAAGATGACCCTCGGGCTCCGGAAACCCAAGGGAAAAAGAGGCTAGGTGGCAAATGATAAAACCAAGGTTGGGCACTGCTGGAGGAGTTTTATTCAAGGCGAATTGTCAAGGGGTTCCCATTATCACCCAACCGCGTAAGGAACGCAAAATCCGGGAACATAACACCGATATGACGGAAACTAGGGCGGCAAGAGTGGAACAAAACACTAGGCAAAAGGCCGAGCCTTCCACCCTTTACCAAGTATATAGATGCATTTAAGATAACAAGATAATATAGTGATATCCCAACAAAAAAACAATGTTCCAACAAGGAACGGTCTCCAATCTTCACCTGCAACTAGCAACGCTATAAGAGGGGCTGAGCAAAGCGGTAACATAGCCAATCAACGGTTTGCTAGGACATGGTGGGTTAGAGGTTTGACATGGCAATTTGGGAGGCATGATAAACAAGTGGTAGGCATCGTAGCATAGGCATAGCAAAAGAGCGAGCATCTAGCAAGCAAAGATAAAAGTGATTTCGAGGGTATGATCATCTTGCCTGCAAAGTTGTCAGAGTTGACTAGATCCTCGAAAGCAAACTCAACGGGCTCCTCGTTAGCGAACTCGTCTCCCGGCTCTACCCAAACAAGACAAACAAGCA
Organism: Triticum urartu; assembly: GCF_003073215.2. Taxonomy (NCBI): domain Eukaryota; kingdom Viridiplantae; phylum Streptophyta; class Magnoliopsida; order Poales; family Poaceae; genus Triticum; species Triticum urartu. The sequence goes on along the minus strand of NC_053026.1, from coordinate 613,767,356 downwards.
AAAGGAACACAATCAACCACTTGCAAAGCTCAAACAACATGATGCAAACATGGTATGCTATGCGGGATGCAACATGTGATGCATATGCAAGATTTGACAAGGAATGATTGAACCTGGCCTCAACTTGGAAATCCAAGAGTGCCACTGGAAAGGTGAGGTGATTTTGGTTGAAATCGATATAAAGATCACCGGAATCGGATGCACGGTTTGAAAATGGCAAGCAAAACAAATATGACATCGGTCTGCGATAAACAGCAAGTAGCCATCTAAATGCATTAAGTTAATTATGCTACAACACTCAAACATGGCAACAAAATACATGGCAGGGATCCACTCATAATGCTTGACAAAAGATGAACACTGAGCTATGGCCAATTCATCCATTAACAGGTTCAAACAAGCATGGCAAAAGTGCAAATGATAAACAGGTTTCAGACTTGGTGAAATTAACACAAGTATGGAATTTCAGATCAGGTAGCACACTTTGGAGCACGAAAACTATATGCTACAGAAACTTAACATGGCAAAGCAAGGCATGACATGAAGCTACTCAAAGCACTTAACAAAAGTCCCTTAGTGACCTTGAGCCAAAAGGGATCAGAAAATACAATTGCAAGCGTGTGAACATGGCAAAAACATAATCAGGTTACAGACTTAGTGAAAAACTGGAGCATGCAAATATGTTAACGAGTAGGCATGTTCACGAGCTCGATGCACTCACTACAGAGTATGGCATGACAATATAAGCATACACCCATCAAGAATACATATTATATAAGCTAGACATGGCAAGAACAACAACATAGCATGCACGGATCAACAACAACATCCTCGGCAAAATCGCTAACAAGTAAACAATCTGCCAGGATTCACGAAATAGCAAAAGTAGAGCTCGATTGACTCAAGCTAGGGTGCTCCATAATTGCAAACAAAGACATGGATGGATATAGCACCACAATATTAACAAATCATCCTTACTGATCATCCTCAAAAGAGGCACGGATCACTAGGAAACAACATGAACATATGGCATATTGATAAAAAACAGATCAAGGACTTAGTGAAATTCTAAGTCCCTGAAATCAGCATTAACGAATGCACTACTTTGCAAGCTTGTGCTAGTCACCACACATATCACAAAAATACATGGTAAGCACCTCTGTAAAGATGGCAAAGCATATAACAAAACTCATGTAGAGCTCAGGAGCATATCATGCACACATTAATCATGGCAAAAATGACAAATAGCTAATTGATGCAGCAGATCTGACAATTATCTCAAATAGCTCTCTTCCAACAGCATTTCGGGCATCAAGATGAGCTCAAATGAAAATGATGTGCTCTCTGAGGCGAACATTTTGATATGCTACACGCCCAAAACGGAGTTACGGATGCGGAGTTACGGCATGATGAAAAACGCACAATATCTAGGGTTTCGGGGATAAAAAGTCAACCGTCCGGATCTAGATCTGAGATCACTGTAGCAGCACGGGAAACGAGGTTCGCCGGGGTTGAGGAAGAACTCGCCGGACTTGGCGCTCGCCGGAGTTCGTCGGGAGACTTGGTGAGGAGGGCGTCGGCCGGAGCTCCTCAGGCGGCGAGGTGGCGGCGCCGGCGCGGCAAGGTGCGGCGGCGACCGGGCGGTGGAGGTGGCGCGATGTTGGGGCGGAGGCGGCGCCAGCGACCGGACGACGACTGCGGCGCGGCGAGGCTGCTTCGGGCGCGGGCGGCGCTCGGGAGGAAGAAGCGGGCGCGGGGCGGCGCGCTCCTTCGGGCCACGGGGGCTCGCAGCAGGCCGCGCGGGCCGGCGTGGCTGCGGGTGGCGGCGCGCCACGTGGTGGCCCCTGGTTGGCTGCGGGCGGCGGCGGAGATGTGTCTGATTAGGCGGCGGACATGTCCGGCGGCGGCGGGGCGATTTTTAGGGTTTGGAAAGGAGGGGATCCGGGAATTTCGGAGGGGGGTCTATATATAGGCATAGGAGGAGCTAGGAGAGTCCAAATGAGGTGCGGTTTGCGGCCACGCGATCGTGATCGAATGCTCTAGATGATGGAGAGGGTTTAGGTGGGTTTTGGGCCAAAATGGAAGGGTGTTGGGCTGCAACACACACGAGGCCTTCTCGGTCCCTCGGTTAACCGTTGGAGTATCAAACGAAGTCCAAATGGTACGAAACTTGATAGGCGGGCTACGGTAGTAAACCAAGGCCGCATGGCAAGTCTCGGTCCAATCCGGAAATGTTTAACCCCCACACATGAAAAGAAGGTAGAAAGGACCACTGGAGGAGATAAGAGCGCCGGAATGCAAAACGGACAACGGGGAAAATGCTTGGATACATGAGACGAACACGTATGCAAATGCAATGCACATGATGACATGAAATGAGATGCATGACAACGACAACAACACACGGAGACAAAAACCCGAACCCGAGGAAATAAAATAACTTAGCGCCTGAAACAGCAAGAGTTGGGATACATATAAGGTAAATTACATCCGGGGTGTTACAACACTCCACCACTACGAAAGGATCTCGTCCCGAGATCTAGGACTGGAAGAACGCCGGGTACTCAGAACGGAGGTGATCCTCGCGTTCCCAGGTGGCTTCACGGTCGGAATGGTGCGACCACTTGACTTTGAGGAATTTGATTGACTTATTGCGAGTCTTGCGTTCAGTCTCTTCAAGAATAGCAACGGGGTGCTCACGATAAGAGAGATCTTCTTGGAGATCAATGTCTTCAAAGTTGACGGTGCGGTCAGGAGTCTTGAAGCACTTGCGGAGCTGAGAGACATGGAACACGTCGTGCACATTTGCAAAGTTTGAAGGAAGCTCGAGTTGATAGGCGAGATCGCCTCTCTTGCTGACGATCTTGAAAGGACCCACGTATCTAGGGGCAAGCTTTCCTTTGATACCTAAGCGACGAGTACCTTTCATTGGAGAGACGCGGAGGTAAACATGATCTCCGATCTCGAAGGCCAAATCACGATGCTTACTATCGTAGTAGCTCTTCTGGCGCGATTGCGCTACTTTGAGGTTATCACGAATGACTTTGCACATCTCCTCTGCCTCTGTGATCAAGTCATTTTCCAGAAGTTGACGTTCACCGGTTTCTGACCAGTTAAGAGGAGTACGACACTTCCTGCCATACAAAATTTCGAATGGGGCCTTGCCCGAACTTGCTTGAAAACTGTTGTTGTAGGAGAATTCGGCATATGGAAGACAATCTTCCCACTTCATGCCGAAAGAGATAACGCAAGCCCTGAGCATATCTTCAAGAATCTGATTGACACGCTCGACTTGACCGCTAGTTTGAGGATGGAAAGCTGTGCTGAAGCGGATATTGGTGCCCATGGCCTTCTGAAAAGAATCCCAAAACTTGGAGGTAAAGATGCTGCCACGGTCTGAAGAGATCACCTGTGGAATGCCGTGCAGCGAGACAATTCGAGAGGTATAAAACTCTGCCAATTGAGCTGCAGTGATAGACTCTTTGATAGGCAGAAAGTGAGCCACTTTAGTGAGTTTGTCGATGACAACGAATATAGCATCATTGCCACGTTTGGACTTTGGAAACCCAGTCACGAAGTCCATCTCAATGTGGCCAAACTTCCATTCTGGAATGGCAAGAGGTTGGAGGAGACCAGCTGGTCGTTGGTGTTCTGCCTTCACTCTTCTGCAGACATCACATTCATTCACGAACTGAGCAATCCCGCGCTTCATTCGAGTCCACCAATAAGCCTGTTTGAGGTCCTGACACATCTTCGTACTCCCAGGGTGGATGAAGAGGAGTGAATTGTGAGCCTCATTCATGATAACTTTACGAAGGTCACCTTTGGGCACAACAATACGATCCTCGAAGAAGAGAGTATCCTTGTCATTAGGGCGGTAGCACTTGTACTTGGGTTGCTCTTGGCAATCCCAATCTTCACCTTCTTCACCATAGCATCAAGAAGTTGAGCCTCGCGAATCTGATCTTCCAAAGTAGGAGAGACTTGAAGGTTGGCAAGGAAACCTTGAGGAACAACTTGCAGATTGAGTTTGCGAAAAGCTTCACAAAGCTCGGGTTGGTAAGTCTTGATAATCAGACTGTTGCAATAAGCCTTCCTGCTCAAAGCGTCAGCAATCACATTGGCCTTGCCTGGAGTATACTCGATACTCGGATTATACTCTTGAATCATTTCGACCTAACGAGTCTTCCTGAGGTTGAGATTAGGCTGAGTGAAGATGTACTTGAGACTCTTGTGGTCAGTGAAGATGTCCACTTTTCTTCCCAATAAGAGATGTCTCCAAGTCAATAGAGCATGCACAACTGCCACCAACTCGAGGTCATGAGTGGGGTAGTTCTTCTCGCTGGGCTTCAACTGGCGAGAGGTATAAGCCACAACTTTCTTCTCTTGCATCAACACTGCACCAAGAACTTGAAGAGAGGCATCGCAGAAGACCTCGAACGGTTTGGATTCATCAGGAGGAGTAAGAACTGGAGCAGTGACCAATTTCTCTTTCAAAGTGTTGAAAGTGATGTCACATTCCGGAGACCAAACATACTTGACGTGCTTCTGGAGAAGGTTTGAAAGAGGCTTCACGATCTTTGAAAAGTTCTCAATGAACCTTCGGCAGTACTTGCGAGGCCAAGGAAGCTGCGGAGTTGCTTCATGTTCTGAGGTGGTTCCCAATTCACAATTGCAGACACCTTCTCGGGATTCACCGCTATGCCCTTGGCAGAGATGATATGCCCAAGATAGAGAACCTCATCGAGCCAAAACTCGCACTTTGAGAACTTGGCGTAGAACTGATGTTCCAAGAGCTTATCGAGCACCAAACGCAAGTGCTTGGCATGATTTTCCTTGTTCTTCGAAAAGATCAGAATGTCATCGAGATAGACCAAGACAAAGTCATTTGTGTAGGCGTTGAAGATGAAGTTCATCATGCGAGAGAAAGTCGGAGGAGCGTTGACGAGGCCAAAAGACATGGCGATGTATTCATATGAACCATAGCTTGTTCTGAAAGCCAGGGTTGGGTGGGTGGGAAGATCCACTGCCACCTTTTCTCTCTACTGATACGGCTGACGGAACGGAGGAGGAGGAAGCCAATACTTCTGCTGCTTAGCCACTTGAGTTGAGGAAGAAGGAGTAGCATCTCTGACTCGCTTCTTGGAAGCATCACACTTCAATTGAGCAGCCTCTTGCTTCTATGCCATGTTGTAAAACTCATCGTACCTCATGGGCTCAAAGAGAACAAGAGCTAGCTGGATTTCTTCTCTGAGACCACCCCTGAACTGGTATATCATGCTCTTCTCGTCAGGGACGTCCTGCTTAGCAAAGCGGGCGAGCTTCTGAAACATCTTGTTGTACTCATAGACAGACATAGAGCCTTGCTTTAGGTTGCGGAATTCCTCACGCTTGCTTTCAACCACGCTCTGAGGAATATGATGAGCTTTGAAGTCTTGACGGAATTCATCCCAGGTAATCACATGGCCTCCTCTGGAATCTTTGTACTGCTGAAACCATTCTGCAGCTTGGTCTTTGAGTTGGAAGGAAGCGAACTTGACAAAGTTCTCAGGCCTGACGTTACTACACTCGAAATGCTTGCACAAGTCCACGAGCCAATCATCAGCGTCAGTTGCCTCAACACAATTGCTGAAAGTCTTTGGCTGGTTAGCAAGGAACTGGTTGAGTGTAGCAAAGTGATTCTGATTGTTGCCTTGGTTGCCTTGGTTCGCTTGGTTGCGCTCTTGAAGAATTTGCATGATCAGCTGTGTGTTTGCATTGGTAGCGGCCATCACAGCTTGCCATGCCTCCGGAGGTGGAGGTGGTGGTGGCGGATCAGAATTCAGAGTCGTGTGCGTTGGAGGAGCCATCTTGAAAAGGTTGACATCCATTAGCACACAGATAGACAAATATTGAAGCTGAACCAAACGGGTTGAAATTGCAACATATAGTCCAGGTGGCAAATGGTAAAACCAAGGTTGGGCATTGCTGGAGGAGTTTTATTCAAGGCGAGTTGTCAAGGGGTTCCCATTATCACCCAACCGCGTAAGGAACGCAAAATCCGGGAACATAACACCGATATGATGGAAATTAGGGCGGCAAGAGTGGAACAAAACACTAGGCAAAAGGCCGAGCCTTCCACCCTTTACCAAGTATATAGATGCATTTAAGATAACAAGATAATATGGTGATATCCCAACAAAAAAACAATGTTCCAACAAGGAATGGTCTCCAATCTTCACCTGCAACTAACAACGCTATAAGAGGGGCCGAGCAAAGCGGTAACATAGCCAATCAACGGTTTGCTAGGGCATGGTGGGTTAGAGGTTTGACATGGCAATTTGGGAGGCATGATAAGCAAGTGGTAGGCATCGTAGCATAGGCATAGCAAAAGAGCGAGCATCTAGCAAGCAAAGATAAAAGTGATTTCGAGGGTATAATCATCTTGCCTGCTAAAGTTGTTAGAGTTGACTAGATCCTCGAAAGCAAACTCAACAGGCTCCTCGTTAGCGAACTCGTCTCCCGGCTCTACCCAAACAAGACAAACAAGCAAAAGGAACACAATCAACCACGTGCAAAGCTCAAACAACATGATGCAAACATGGTATGCTATGCGGGATGCAATATGTGATGCATATGCAAGATTTGACAAGGAATGATTGAACCTGGCCTCAACTTGGAAATCCAAGAGTGCCACTGAAAAGTTGAGGTGATTTCGGTTGAAACCGATATAAAGATCATCGGAATCGGATGCACGGTTTGGAAATGGCAAGCAAAACAAATATGGCATCGGTCTGCGATAAACAGCAAGTAGCCATCTAAATGCATCAAGTTAATTATGCTACAGCACTCAAACATGGCAAAAAAATACATGGAAGGGATCCACTCATAATGCTTGACAAAAGATGAACACTGAGCTACGGCCAATTCATCCATTAACAGGTTTAAACAAGCATGGCAAAAGTGCAAATGATAAACAGGTTTCAGACTTAGTGAAATTAACACAAGTCTGGAATTTCAGATCAGGTAGCACACTTTGGAGCACGAAAACTATATGCTACAGAAACTTAACATGGCAAAGCAAGGCATGAAACGAAGCCACTCAAAGCACTTAACAAAAGTCCCTTAGTGACCTTGAGCCAAAAGGGATTAGAAAATACAATTGCAAGCGTGTGAACATGGCAAAAACATAATCAGGTTACAGACTTAGTGAAAAACTAGAGCATGCAAATATGTTAACGAGTAGGCATGTTCACGAGCTCGATGCACTCACTACAGAGCATGGCATGACAATCTAAGCATACACCCATCAAGAATACATATTATATAAGCTATACATGGCAAGAACAACAACATAGCATGCACGGATCAACAACAACATCCTCGGCAAAATCGCTAACAAGTAAACAATCTGTCAGGATTCACGAAATAGCAAAAGTAGAGCTCGATTGACTCAAGCTATGATGCTCCATAATTGCAAAAAAAGATATGGATGTATAGAGAACCACAATATTAATAAATCATCCTTACTGATCATCCTCAAAAGAGGCACGGATCACTAGGAAACAACATGAACATATGGCATATTGATAAAAACAGATTAAGGACTTAGTGAAATTCTAAGTCCCTGAAATCAGCATTAACGAATGCACTACTTTGCAAGCTTGTGCTAGTCATCACACATATCAAAAAAATACATGGTAAGCACCTTTGTAAAGATGGCAAAGCATATAACAAAACTCTTGTAGAGCTCACGAGCATATCATGCACACATTAATCATGGCAAAAATGACAAATAGCTAATTGATGCAGCAGATCTGACAATTATCTCAAATAGCTCTCTTCCAACAGCATTTACGGCATCAAGATGAGCTCAAATGAAAATGATGCAATGAGATAAAATGATGTGCTCTCTGAGGCGAACATTTTGATATGCTACACGCCCAAAACAGAGTTACGGATGCGGAGTTACGGCATGATGGAAAACGCAAAATATCTAGGGTTTCAGGGATAAAAAGTCAACCGTCCGGATCTAGATCTGAGATCACTGTAGCAGCACGGGAAACGAGGTTCGCCGGGGTTGAGGAAGAACTCGCCGGACTTGCCGGGGTCGTCGCCGGACTTGGCGCTCGCCGGAATTCGTCGGGGGACTTGGTCAGGAGGGCGCCGGCCGGAGCTCCTCAGGCGGCGAGGTGGCGGCGCTGGCACGGCAAGGTGCGGCGGCGACCGGGCGGTGGAGGTGGCGCGACGTCGGGGCGGAGGCGGCGCCGGCGACCGGACGACGACGGCGGCGCGGCGAGGCTGCTTCGGGCGCGGGCGGCCCTCGGGAGGAAGAAGCGGGCGCGGGGCGGCGCACTCCTTTGGGCCACGGGGGCTCGCAGCGGGCCGCGCGGGCCGGCGTGGCTGCGGGTGGCGGCGCGCCACGTGGCGGCCCCCGGTTGGCTGCGGGCGGCGGCGGAGATGTGTCCGATTAGGCGGCGGACATGTCCGGAGGTGGCGGGGCGATTTTTAGGGTTTAGAAAGGAGGGGATCCGGGAATTTCAGAGGGGGGGTCTATATATAGGCATAGGAGAAGCTAGGAGAGTCGAAATGAGGTGTGGTTTGCGGCGACGCGATCGTGATCGAACGTTCTAGATGATGGAGAGGGTTTTGGTGGGTTTTGGGCCAAAATGGAAGGATGTTGGGCTGCAACACACACGAGGCCTTGTCGGTCCCTCGGTTAACCGTTGGAGTATCAAACGAACTCTAAATGGTACGAAACTTGACAGGCGGTCTACCGGTAGTAAACCAAGGACGCATGGCAAGTCTCGGTCCAATCCGGAAATGTTTAACCCCCACACACGAAAAGAAGGTAGAAAGGACCATCGGAGGAGATAGGAGCGCCGGAATGCAAAACGGACAACTGGGAAAATGCTTGGATGCATGAGACGAACACGTATGTAAATGCAATGCACATGCTGACATGATATGAGATGCATGACAACGACAACAACACACGGAGACAAAAACCCGAACCCGAGGAAATAAAATAACTTAGCGCCAGAAACGGCAAGAGTTGGGATACATATAAGGTAAATTACATCCGGGGTGTTACATGTGGATACAGCTGTTGCGAAATAAATACTTACATTCTAAAACATCGGCACAAGTCACGGCACATCCACCTAACTCTCCTTTTTAGAAGGGGCTTATGAGGACAAAGACCGCCTTCTTCAACAGGAGCAAATTTATTGTAGGGAATGGATAGGGCACTAGGTTGTGGGAAGACACTTGGTTGGGAGAGACCCCATTAGCCTTGCAGTATCCATCCTTATATCACATCGCACAATGGAAAGAGGTTCTCGTTAGTACAATATTGGGGTCTGTTCCACTTAATATTCAGTTCAGACGATCGCTAGTGGGTGAACATTGGGATAGATGGTTGCTTCTTATGCGTAGGTTAATGGAGATTAACCTTTCCGATGCAACGGATTCTTTGCATTGGAAGATGTCCGTGTCGTCGGGAGTCTTCTCGGTTAAGTCTATGTATACAGACTTGATAAATACCGGGCCTATCCCGAGGTCGATTCATATTTGAAAAATTAAAGTGCCGTTGAAAATCAAGGTGTCTATGTGGTTTGTACATAAGGAAGTTATTTTGACAAAAGATAACTTGGCAAAGCGTAGCTGGGAAGGTAGTAAACGGTGTTGCTTTTGTAATCAGGACGAAACAATAAAACATCTTTTTCTTCATTGCCCACTTGCTAAGTTACTGTGGCGGACCATTCACGTGTCATTTAACATTGCACCGCCCGTCTCGACTTTGCACCTATTTGGGACTTGGTTAACAGGTACAGAGCCTAAAACTGCGGCACATATTCGAGTAGGAGTGTGTGCATTACTTTGGGCCATATGGAATTGTCAGAATGATGTTACCTTTAACAGACAAACCATCATAAATTTTTTACATGTTATTTTCAGGGCGTCAGCTTGGATCCATACGTGCAGTGGCGGAGACAGGCCCCAGGCCGGGGGGGCCTGGGCCCGGGGCGTGAGGATTTATTCCTTTGTAGACTGTAGCATTTTTATACTGTTGATCACTGTTATTCACTGTAGCAATGAAGCAGGCCCGGGGCCTGATGCTAGCCTGGCTCCGCCCCTGCATACGTGGTCCTTATTCAGCCATGCGGACCACGGAGAGCTTATGGATATTGGATGCAACCGATGAGAGATGATTGCACGGGATACTTACAACCGGTTTGAATGGCGGTTCAACAATATGATAAGTGTTTAGTCATCTTCTATTTTCGCCGGTTGTGGCAGATTAATTATTTTTTATGAGTTTGGCACTACTGTTTGAGACTTTGTTCTGAACCTGGATTTTTAATAATATGGTTATGTGCATCAAAAGATGCAGAGACCGGGGATATCCTTCTTTTCGAAAAGAAAAATCACTGGCTATCTATAGGGTGCATCGATATTAATAGATTGTGGAATCTGCATACCTAAACTCACTCACTGGATTGCTAGTATATAAAGCAAGCTATTAGCGACTAAGGTGAGGCAGAGAGCTAGCTAGCAAAAGTAGGGCAAGCATACAATGGCGTTAGATCAACCCAAGCAGCTTGTCCCATGTCTTCTCCTCCTGTTGATCATGCTGTCCTTGTCCCAGGCGAAGGCACAGCAGTGCAAAACCCCTGATTCCGGCCAGGATCGGAGGACCGTAACCATAGAGGATGCCCCTTTCGAATTTTATCTGATCAACAAAGCATCCAGCCGGGCCTTCAGCTTCTTCCCTAACATCTCCGACTACACTGCGAACAACACGGCTGGCCTCAGGTTCCTCCGTAACCTGCCCAACTCGGATGTGAACAACACCGTGGTGTTGCCCACGTCCGGATTCTGGATTGGTTCGTCGGGAGTTCACCGGAGCCAGCTGGGATCGTACGGCCTCACCATCGTCTATCAGCCGCCGCCGGACCAGAACCGTAGTGGGCTCGCCTTCCTCATCCTCCCTTACTCCGCGCGTAATGGCCTCTTAGCGAAGCAACTCGTGGCCAGCGATGTCGGCTCGCTCGGCCTTTTCAATCCTACATCTAGAAGCGCTCCCGTCTCCGGCAGCTCGGTCTCCGCCACCGCCAGGATTGGTGCGCTGGATAAACTCATGGCCATAAGCTACTACAGTAGTAGCATCAAAAAGTGGATTTGATTTTCGGCCATTTCGGCCATCTCGGCCTGGGTCGAAAAGCATATTTAGACCGAAATTACTCAAATTTAGCAAAATTTGGTCAAATTTAAGTTCAAATTGTAGTCAAATTTTGATCAAATTTCAGCCGAAATGTTTGAAAATGGCCGAAATTCGGCCATCTCGGCCTGGAACGAAAAAAAAGCTCAAACCGAAAATCAAAACACAGGATGGTAGCGTCATGGTTGTCGATATCAATATCGATCATGTGTTAGCTGCCATCTCTAACTCTAACTATTCAGTGTGGATCGACTACGACCGTGTGGGGCGTAGCCTGTCGGTGTACGTGGACTTTGAAGGCAAGCCCAAGCCTGACAAAAGCATAGTTGGGTCGCAAAACATCAGCAGCCTTGGTTCCCCATTCTTCTATTTTGGCCTCCTCTCCACGACCGAGCAGCTGGTTCGCGCCGGGTACATCAAATGGAGCGCAACGGTCGAGGACTTCACTGTCTACCCCGACAAAGACAGCTTCCTCACAAGGAAGGTAACCATCATATCATCCGTCCTCGGGTCTGTAGCCGCCCCAGCGGCGATGGCGGCTGCCGTGGCGTGCTACTTGAACTCAAGGTACCAGCGGTGGCACAAGGATTTGGACCAGCTCGCTAAATCCATGGAACGCCTCCCCGGAGTCCCAATGAAGGTCGACTTCACCGACACCAACAAGGCCACCCGCAACTTCCACGAGGACATGAAGCTTGGTGGAGGCGGGTTTGGCACCGTCTATAGGTGCACGATCCCCACCACCGGTTCCAAGACGGAGCGACGGATGGACATGGCCATCAAGAGGTTCACGCGTGACGTGCAGAACCGCCGCTATGACGACTTTTTTGCCGAGGTTAGCATCATCAACCGGTTGCGGCACAAGAATATCGTCCCCCTCATCGGTGAGCATCATCCAAATAATACATTTAATCTAAGTTGGCTGTGAATTTAGCTCACAGCTACTCTTGGTGTTGGATTGGCCTTTGTTTCGTTTATTATGCTCTGTTTTTATTCGGATTTAAAATATTCTGTTCGTGGATACATGTTGTATTTGTACATAACCTAAATATTTCAGATAATTCCCTGTAGGATACTATATTGAGTTATGTATTGCAATGGAGGTCATATATCTATATTGCGTGTAGGACCCTATATATATGGAGTTAGGATAATTAATTGTGGTTAGAGGTCAAATGCGACTGGCAATCCATTCTAAATTTCTAGCTATGCACTTGTAGAAATACATAAACACTAGTTTTCATAACTCCGCAAGTAAACAAATTTCAGGATGGTCATACAACAAAGGAGTGCCGCTGCTTGTGCTCGAGTTCATGACAAACGGTAGCCTAGACCAACATCTCTTCCACAGAGGCGGCAACGACACCAGACAACGAAACACCAATGGCGCCATCCGGCAATGGGCAACCCGCTACGAGATCATCAGGGGCATAGCCACCGGCCTGCACTATGTGTCTATGTCCACCACGAGTACGAGCCCATGGTGCTCCACCGTGACATCAAGGCGAGCAACATCATGCTGGACTCGAGTTTCCAGGCCCGTCTTGGTAACTTCGGCCTGGCCTGCACCGTCTCTGTCGACAGGAACTCCGTCACCGGTGTGGGTGGTGTTGGGTTTCGTAGTAATTTCAAAAAATTTCCTACGCACACGCAAGATCATGTGATGCATAGCAATGAGAGGGGAGAGTGTTGTCTACGTACCCAACGCAGACCGACTGCGGAAGCGCTGACACAACGTAGAGGAAGTAGTCGTACGTCTTCACGATCCAACCGATCAAGCACCGAAACTACGGCACCTCCAAGTTCGAGCACACGTTCAGCTCGATGACGATCCCCGGACTCCGATCCAGCAAAGTGTCGGGGAAGAGTTCCGTCAGCACGACAGCGTGGTGATGATCTTGATGCACTACAGCAGCAGGGCTTTGCCTAAACTCCGCTACAGTATTATCGAGGACTATGGTGGCAGGGGGCACCGCACACGGCTAAGGAATAGATCACGTGGATCAACTTGTGTGTTTCTGGGGTGCCTCTGCCTCAGTATATAAAGGACTAGAGGGGGGGAGGCTGGCCGGCCATAGGAGGCGCGCCAGGAGAGTCCTACTCCCTCTGGGAGTAGGATCCCCCCCCAATCCTAGTTGGAATAGGACTCCTTGAGGGGGGAAAGAGAGAGAGGGGGGCCGGCCACCTCTCCTAGTCCTAATAGGACTAGGGGAAGGGGGGAGGCGCGCGGCCACCTTGGGCTGCCCCTTTCTCCTTTCCACTAAGGCCCATCAAGGCCCATATGGTTCCCGGGGGGTTCCGGTAACCTCCCGGTACTCCGGTAAAATCCCAATTTCACCCGGAACACTTCTGATATCCAAACATAGGCTTCCAATATATCAATCTTTATGTCTCGACCATTTCGAGACTCCTCGTCATGTCCGTGATCACATTCGGGACTCCGAACAACCTTTGGTATATCAAAATGCATAAACTCATAATATAACTGTCATCGAAACCTTAAGCGTGCGGACCCTACGGGTTCGAGAACAATGTAGACATGACCGAGACACGTCCCCGGTCAATAACCAATAGCGGGACCTGGATGCCCATATTGGCTCCTACATATTCTACGAAGATCTTTATCGGTCAGACCGCATAACAACATACGTTGTTCCCTTTGTCATCGGTATGTTACTTGCCCGAGATTCGATCGTCGGTATTCCAGTACCTAGTTCAATCTCGTTACCGGCAAGTCTCTTTACTCGTTCTGTAATACATCATCCCGCAACTAACTCATTTAGTTGCAATGCTTGCAAGGCTTAAGTGATGTGCATTACCGAGAGGGCCCAGAGATACCTCTCTGACAATCGGAGTGACAAAACCTAATCTCAAAATACGCCAACCCAACATCTACCTTTGGAGACACCTGTAATGCTCCTTTATAATCACCCAGTTACGTTGTGACGTTTGGTAGCACCCAAAGTGTTCCTCCGGCAAACGGGAGTTGCATAATCTCATAGTTATAGGAACATGTATAAGTCATGAAGAAAGCAATAGCAACATACTAAACGATCGGGTGCTAAGCTAATGGAATGGGTCATGTCAATCAGATCATTCAACTAATGATGTGACCTCGTTAATCAAATAACAACTCTTTGTTCATGGTTAGGAAACATAACCATCTTTGATTAACGAGCTAGTCAAGTAGAGGCATACTAGTGACACTCTGTTTGTCTATGTATTCACACATGTATTATGTTTCCGGTAAATACAATTCTAGCATGAATAATAAACATTTATCATGATTATAAGGAAATAATAATAACTTTCATTATTGCCTCTAGGGCATATTTCCTTCAGTCTCCCACTTGCACTAGAGTCAATAATCTAGATTACACCGTAATGATTCTAACACCCATGGAGCCTTGGTGCTGATCATGTTTTGCTCGTGGAAGAGGCTTAGTCAATGGGTCTGCAACATTCAGATCCGTATGTATCTTGAAAATCTCTATGTCTCCCACCTGGACTAGATCCCGGATGGAATTGAAGCGTCTCTTGATGTGCTTAGTCCTCTTGTGAAATCTGGATTCCTTTGCCAAGGCAATTGCACCAGTATTGTCACAAAAGATTTTCATTGGACCCGATGCACTAGGTATGACACCTAGATCGGATATGAACTCCTTCATCCAGACTCCTTCGTTCGCTGCTTCCGAAGCAGCTATGTACTCCGCTTCACATGTAGATCCCGCTACGACGCTTTGTTTAGAACTGCACCAACTGACAGCTCCACCGTTTAATGTAAACACGTATCCGGTTTGCGATTAAGAATCGTCCGGATCAGTGTCAAAGCTTGCATCAACGTAACCTTTTACGACGAGCTCTTTGTCACCTCCATATACGAGAAGCATATCCTTAGTCCTTTTCAGGTATTTCAGGATGTTCTTGACTGCTGTCCAGTGATCCACTCCTGGATTACTTTGGTACCTCCCTGCTAGACTTATAGCAAGGCACACATCAGGTCTGGTACACAGCATTGCATACATGATAGATCCTATTGCTGATGCATAGGGAACATCTTTCATATTCTCTCTATCTTCTGCAGTGGTCGGGCATTGAGTCTTACTCAATTTCACACCTTGTAACACAGGCAAGAATCCTTTCTTTGCTTGATCCATTTTGAACTTCTTCAAAATTTTGTCAAGGTATGTTGTTTGTGAAAGTCCAATTAAGCATCTTGATCTATCTCTATAGATCTTAATGCCTAATATGTAAGCAGCTTCACCGAGGTCTTTCATTGAAAAACTCTTATTCAAGTACCCCTTTATGCTATCCAGAAATTCTATATCATTTCCAATTAAAAATATGTCATCCACATATAATATCAGAAATGCTACAGAGCTCCCACTCACTTTCTTGTAAATACAGGCTTCTCCAAAAGTCTGTATAAAACCAAATGCTTTGATCACACTATCAAAACGTTTATTCCAACTCCGAGAGGCTTGCACCAATCCATAAATGGATCGCTGGAGCTTGCACACTTTGTTAGATCCCTTTGGATCGACAAAACCTTCTGGTTGCATCATATACAACTCTTCTTCCAAAAATCCATTCAGGAATGCAGTTTTGACATCCATCTGCCAAATTTCATAATCATAAAATGCGGCAATTGCTAACATGATTCGGACAGACTTAAGCATCGCTACGGGCGAGAAGGTCTCATCGTAGTCAATCCCTTGAACTTGCCGAAAACCTTTTTGCGACAAGTCGAGCTTTGTAGACAGTAACATTACCGTCAGCGTCAGTCTTCTTCTTGAAGATCCATTTATTCTCAATTGCTTGCCGATCATCGGGCAAGTCAACCAAAGTCCATACTTTGTTCTCATACATGGATCCCATCTCAGATTTCATGGCTTCAAGCCACTTTGCGGAATCTGGGCTCACCATCGCTTCTTCATAGTTCGTAGGTTCATCATGATCTAATAACATGACTTCCAGAACAGGATTACCGTACCACTCTGGTGCGGATCTTACTCTGGTTAATCTACGAGGTTCAGTAGTATCTTGTTCTGAAGTTTCATGATCATTATCATTAGATTCCTCACTGACTGGTGTAGGTGTCGCAGAAACAGTTTTCTGTGATGTACTACTTTCCAATAAGGGAGTAGGTACAGTTACCTCGTCAAGTTCTACTTTCCTCCCACTCACTTCTTTCAAGAGAAACTCCTTCTGCAGAAAGTTTCCGAATTTAGCAACAAAAGTCTTGCCTTCGGATCTGTGATAGAAAGTGTATCCAATAGTTTCATTTGGATATCCTATGAAGACACATTTCTCCGATTTGGGTTCGAGCTTATCAGGTTGAAGCTTTTTCACATAAGCATCGCAGCCCCAAACTTTTAGAAACGACAACTTTGGTTTCTTGCCAAACCACAGTTCATAAGGCGTCGTCTCAACGGATTTTGATGGTGCCCTATTTAACGTGAATGCGGCCGTCTCTAGAGCGTATCCCCAAAACGATAGCGGTAAATCAGTAAGAGACATCATAGATCGCACCATATGCAGTAAAGTACGATTACGACGTTCGGACACACCATTACGCTGAGGGTTCCGGGTGGCGTGAGTTGCGAAACTATTCCACAATTTTTCAAATGTACACCAAACTCGTAACTCAAAAATTCTCCTCCACGATCAGATCGTAGAAACTTTATTTTCTTGTTACGATGATTTTCAACTTCACTCTGAAATTCTTTAAACTTTTCAAATGTTTCAGACTTATGTTTCATTAAGTAGATATACCCATATCTGCTTAAATCATCTGTGAAGGTGAGAAAATAACGATATCCGCCACGAGCCTCAATATTCATCGGACCACATACATCTGTATGTATGATTTCCAGCAAATCTATTTCTCTCTCCATAGTACCAGAGAACGGCGTTTTGGTCATCTTGCCTATGAGGCACGGTTCGCAAGTACCAAGTGATTCATAATCAAGTGGTTCCAAAAGTCCATCATAATGGAGTTTCTTCATGCGCTTTATACCGATATGACCTAAAAGGCAGTGCCACAAATAAGTTGCACTATCATTATCAACTCTGCATCTTTTGGCTTCAACATTATGAATATGTGTGTTACTACTATCGAGATCCAACAAGAATAGACCACTCTTCAAGGGTGCATGACCATAAAAGATATTACTCATATAAATAGAACAACCATTATTCTCTGATTTAAATGAATAACTGTCTCGCATCAAACAAGATCCAGATATAATGTTCATGCTTAACACTCGCATCAAATAACAATTATTTAGGTCTAATACTAATCCCGAAGGTAGATGTAGAGGTAGCGTGCTGACTGCGATCACATCGACTTTGGAACCGTTTCCCACGCGCATCGTCACCTCGTCCTTAACCAATCTTCGCTTGATCCGTAGTCCCTGTTTCGAGTTGCAAATATTAGCAACAGAACCAGTATCAAATACCCAGGTGCTACTGCGAGCATTAGTAAGGTACACATCAATAACATGTATATCAAATATACCTTTGTTCACCTTGCCATCCTTCTTATCCGCCAAATACTTGGGGCAGTTCCGCTTCCAGTGACCAGTCTGCTTGCAATAGAAGCACTCAGTTTCAGGCTTAGGTCCAGGTTTGGGTTTCTTATCTTGAGTAGCAACTTGCTTGCCGCTCCTTTTGAAGTTCCCCTTCTTCTTCCCTTTGCCCTTTTTCTTGAAACTAGTGGTCTTGTTGACCATCAACACTTGATGCTCCTTCTTGATTTCTACCTCCGCAGCTTTCAGCATCGCGAAGAGCTCGGGAATAGTCTTGTTCATCCCTTGCATATTATAGTTCATCATGAAGCTCTTGTAGCTTGGTGGCAGTGATTGAAGAATTCTGTCAATGACGCTATCATCTGGAAGATTAACTCCCAATTGAATCAAGTGATTATTATACCCAGACATTTTGAGTATATGCTCACTGACAGAACTGTTCTCCTCCATCTTGCAGCTATAGAACTTATTGGAGACTTCATATCTCTCAATCCGGGCATTTGCTTGAAATATTAACTTCAACTCCTGAAACATCTCATATGCTCCATGACGTTCAAAACGTCGTTGAAGTCCCGATTCTAAGCCGTAAAGCATGGCACACTAAACTATCGAGTAGTCATCATCTTTGCTATGCCAGACGTTCTTAACATCCGGCGTTGCTCCTGCAGCAGGCCCGGCACCCAGCGGTGCTTCCAGGATGTAATTCTTCTGTGCAGCAATGAGGATAATCCTCAAGTTACGGACCCAGTCCGTGTAATTGCTACCATCATCTTTCAACTTTGCTTTCTCAAGGAACGCATTAAAATTCAACGGAACAACAGCACGAGCCATCTATCTACAATCAAACATAAACAAGCAAGATACTAATCAGGTACTAAGTTTCATGATAAATTTAAGTTCAGTTAATCAAGTTAATTAAAGAACTCCCACTTAGATAGACATCCCTCTAATCCTCTAAGTGATTACGTGATCCAAATCAACTAAACCATAACCGATCATCACGTGAGATGGAGTAGTTTTCAATGGTGAACATCGTTATGTTGATCATATCTACTATATGATTCACGCTCGACCTTTCGGTCTCCGTGTTCCGAGGCCATATCTGTATATGCTTGGCTCGTCAAGTATAACCTGAGTATTCCGCGTGTGCAACTGTTTTGCACCCGTTGTATTTGAACGTAGAACCTATCATACCCGATCATCACGTGGTGTCTCAGCACGAAGAACTTTCGCAACGGTGCATACTCAGGGAGAACACTTCTTGATAATTTAGTGAGAGATCATGTTATAATGCTACCGTCAATCAAAGCAAGATAAGATGCATAAAAGGATAAACATCACATGCAATCAATATAAGTGATATGATATGGCCATCATCATCTTGTGCTTGTGATCTCCATCTCCGAAGCACCGTCGTGACCACCATCGTCACCGGCGTGACACCTTGATCTCCATCGTAGCATCGTTGTCGTCTCGCCAAGCTTATGCTTCCACGACTATCACTACCGCTTAGTAATAAAGTAAAGCATTACATCGCGATTTCATTGCATACAATAAAGCGACAACCATAAGGCTCCTGCCAGTTGCCGATAACTCGGTTACAAAACATGATCATCTCATACAATAAAATTCAGCATCACGTCTTGACCATATCACATCACAACATGCCCTGCAAAAACAAGTTAGACGTCCTCTACTTTGTTGTTGCAAGTTTTACGTGGCTGCTACGGGCTTAAGCAAGAACCAATCTCACCTACGCATCAAAACCACAACGATAGTTTGTCAAATAGACTCCGTTTTAATCTTCGCAAGGACCGGGCGTAGCCATACTTGGTTCAACTAAAGTTGGAGAGACAGTCGCCCGCAAGCCACCTATGTGCAAAGCACGTCGGGGGAACCGGTCTCGCGTAAGCGTACGCGTAATGTTGGTCCGGGTCGTCTCGTCCAACAATGCCGCCAAACCAAAGTATGACATGCTGGTAGGCAGTATGACTTATATCGCCCACAACTCACTTGTGTTCTACTCGTGCATATAACATCAACATAAATAACCTAGGCTCGGAAGCCACTGTTGGGTTTCGTAGTAATTTCAAAAAAATTCCTACGCACACGCAAGATCATGTGATGCATAGCAACGAGAGGGGAGAGTGTTGTCTACGTACCCAACGCAGACCGGCTGCGGAAGCACTGACACAACGTAGAGGAAGTAGTCGTACGTCTTCACGATCCAACCGATCAAGCACCGAAACTACGGCACCTCCGAGTTCGAGCACACGTTCAGCTCGATGACAATCCCCGGACTCCGATCCAGTAAAGTGTCGGGGAAGAGTTCCGTCAGCACGACGGCGTGGTGACGATCTTGATGAACTACAGCAGCAGGGCTTCGCCTAAACTCCGCTACAGTATTATCGAGGACTATGGTGGCAGGGGGCACCGCACACGGCTAAGGAATAGATCACGTGGATCAACTTGTGTGTTTCTGGGGTGCCTCTGCCTCAGTATATAAAGGACTGGAGGGGGGAGGCTGGCCGGCCAGAGGAGGCGCGCCAGGAGAGTCCTACTCCCTCTAGGAGTAGGATTCCCCCCCAATCCTAGTTTGAATAGGACTCCTTGAGGGGGGAAAGAGAGAGAGGGGGGCCGGCCACCTCTCCTAGTCCTAATAGGACTAGGGGAAGGGGGGAGGCGCGCGGCCACCTTGGGCTGCCCCTTTCTCCTTTCCACTAAGGCCCATCAAGGCCCATATGGTTCCCGGGGGGTTCCGGTAACCTCCCGGTACTCCGGTAAAATCCCGATTTCACCCGGAACACTTCCGATATCCAAACATAGGCTTCCAATATATCAATCTTTATGTCTCGACCATTTCGAGACTCCTCGTCATGTCCGTGATCACATCCGGGACTCCGAAAAACATTCGGTATATCAAAATGCATAAACTCATAATATAACTGTCATCGAAACCTTAAGCGTGCGGACCCTACAGGTTTGAGAACAATGTAGACATGACCGAGACACGTCTCCGGTCAATAACCAATAGCGGGACCTGGATGCCCATATTGGCTCCTACATATTCTACGAAGATCTTTATCGGTCAGACCGCATAACAACATACGTTGTTCCCTTTGTCATCGGTATGTTACTTGCCCGAGATTCGATCGTCGGTATTCCAATACCTAGTTCAATCTCGTTACCGGCAAGTCTCTTTACTCGTTCTGTAATACATCATCCTGCAACTAACTCATTTAGTTGTAATGCTTGCAAGGCTTAAGTGATGTGCATTACCGAGAGGGCCCAGAGATACCTCTCCGACAATCGGAGTAACAAATCCTAATCTCGAAATACGCCAACCCAACATCTACCTTTGGAGACACCTGTAATGCTCCTTTATAATCACCCAGTTACGTTTTGACGTTTGGTAGCACCCAAAGTGTTCCTCCGGCAAACGGGAGTTGCATAATCTCATAGTATAGGAACATGTATAAGTCATGAAGAAAGCAATAGCAACATACTAAACGATCGGGTGCTAAGCTAATGGAATGGGTCATGTCAATCAGATCATTCAACTAATGATGTGACCTCGTTAATCAAATAACAACTCATTGTTCATGGTTAGGAAACATAACCATCTTTGATTAACGAGCTAGTCAAGTAGAGGCATACTAGTGACACTTTGTTTGTCTATGTATTCACACATGTATTATGTTTCCGGTTAATACAATTCTAGCATGAATAATAAACATTTATCATGATTATAAGGAAATAAATAATAACTTTATTATTACCTCTAGGGCATATTTCCTTCAGGTGGCACATGGGGCTACATCGCGCCAGAGTACCCGATTAGCCGCAAGGCGACGCGGCAGACTGATATCTATGCGCTTGGGGTGCTCATCCTTGAGGTTGTCACTGGGCTATGGGCATTGGCTGATCACGAGGTGGTGGATGACGATGACATGCATATCACCGATAGGGTGTGGCGCCTTCACCATGAGGTGGATGACGTCTGCGGCACGGATGGTGAGAACGAGATGGGCGACGCATTTTTGTGAGCCCGTCACGGCGCGGTGGTCGGTGTGGTTCGCCGCCGATCTGAAATTGGTGACGACCCCCAAGTACCACTGGGGCGTGGTGGTGCTACACCCGCACACCACGACGGTGCGCCTCATCGACGAGCGCGGGTGCACGATTGATAGGCGATCGGGGGCGGGTTCGTGTTGGCCCTTGGGGCTATGGTTGTGTTCCCTTGTCATGTTGCGCACATCGAGAAGGACATCATCGGCGGGATGGCATCTCGGGAGACAGCGAAGGAGGAAATGCGACCGGTGGGAGAGCAATTAAGGCGGAGGGGGGATTAAGATCGAAGAAATCCGCGCAGGTTATTCCCCTTCCCACTCTTCCTCTCCCGCACACCTCATCCACTGCTCTGTCTGCTCGAGCTCGCGGCGGAGATGGTGGAGATCAGCGAAGAGAAGATGCAGAGGTTCGCGGGCAGGGATGCGCGCCTGCAGATCCGCCTGAGAGAGATCGGGTCCTGGTACTTGAGCAAGCGCGAGATGTATGCAGAGGCGGAGGCGATTATGGAGAATCTGACGGAGGAGGAGGAGAGATCGATGTTCAGGCGTGGAGGGCGCAAGCACCCGCTGCAGGTGCTGCTGTGGGCGGCGGATCAGGCAGACTCGCCGGTGCGGGCGGTGGCGAGGAAGTGGGTGACCTTCACCATCTTCGTGATGGCGAACCTCGCGCCCCGCCATGAGGGAATCGGCGCTTCGCCCTCGAGAGGGGGTCTTGGCCCTCCCAGCTCCAGGGTCGGCCATGGCCCCGATCGAGATCCATGAAGATCCGATGGATCAGGCGCCGCAGGAGGCGGCGGGGGCGTCGCGCCGCTCTGCTCGTCTCACCGCAGCACCATCAACCTCGGAGACTCCAGAGCCTCGTCGTTTAGCATGCCTCGCCGGGAACAGAGTCTGAGTCCTTCGCTGGATGGCAACCGCTTTTGGGTGCTAGCTAGTGAAGATTCAGATGACGTTTCTGACGAGGATCTCGCTAATTCAGGTATGATCTACCCTTCTGTTCTTAAGTATCTGACACACACTTGCGATTGTGAGGGTGATCAGGGAGATATTGATACTCAGCATCGAATTAGACGAGTTAATCATAGATTGAAAGAGAGGATGAATACTTATGTTTAGAGCCTTTTGCTTAAAAATGAAAAAGTTGGGGATGAAAAAAGAGAGGTGTAAATCAAAATGAATTCATTCACATTGATTCACGGGGAAAGTTTCATAACCAAAAAATTGATATGGCGTTGATAAGGATTAGGGATAAGATACCCAAGATATGGATCTGCCCAGATTCCCTGAGTATTTGTCAGATATAGATACTGACTATGAGGGGTGTGAGGTTGATGATAATAGAATTGATAAGAGAGACATGATTCTCTGTGAAGAAATATTGGTTGATAGAAAAATTAGGGTGAACAATATCCCAGAAAATTTTATGCTGGAAGAAGTAATGGAGGAAAGTCTAGATTATAAAAGTGGATACGATTCAGGAGCAGAAAAGTTGCAGGTGGGATGGGGGGACAATGTGGGGAAAAAAAGGATGACCAGGTGGGCTCTGGAGGAAAGTGGCCCAGTAGTGGGATGTGCGAAAAAATCCCAGCTACAGATAGTGGGAGAGTGGGCCTATATATAGGGGGATCCCATCCTTCATCCCTGATCCAGATTTCCTCCACCTACCAAACCCTAGCAAACCCTCGACGGCGACTAACGAAGAAGAGGAAGAGGTGAAGAGAGATCTACTTTGGGAAGGAAAAGAAGCTATGGCTGGCAGACAAGAGGGTTGGAGGCCAAGGCCTGGAAGAGGAACCAATCCAGGAGCGAGAGGTAATTTCTATGGCAGATCTGAGAGTTTTGGGAGAGGTTTCAATAGGCAAGAAGAGAGAGAGTTGGATGAATACGACTGGAGGAACAAAGAGGAGAGTTTCATAGGAGGATCAGGGACCAACAGTAGTGGTTCTGGTGGGGATGGAAATTCCATCGGGAGTGGTAGAGTTGGAGACAATAAGTTTGGCAGATTTGCATCAGGCAGAGGTGGTAATTAACAGGAAAGATACCAGGCTGGGATGACTGAAAGCAGGCAGGAGAGTGGATCTGGGAAACACAAACATTGCATAGCTGGGGCCGCAGGGAGGACCAGTTCAGTTGGCAGGAGGGTTTCCCATGATGAGCAGTAGTGGTTTCCCTCAGCTAGTGCCAATGGGGATGGGGCTTGGGCAGTTTGGTTTCGTTCCACAAGAGCAAATGGCACAACAGTATCAGTTCCTCTTGTCCAATATGCCAAAACAGGAAACTCTGCAGCCACAAGTTGGTGCTAGGGTGGAGGGAGCTAAAGAGACAACTAAAAAGAAAGAGATAGGAAATCCCAAGGAACTTTTCTGTGTTAAATGCAAAGAACGGGGGCATGTAAAAAGTGACTGAAAAAATAAGGTCTTCTGTGTGGTATGCCAGAGGCCATCTCACAATACTGAAGAATGCACCCTTCTGAAACAGCCAAAACCAGTTGCCAAATATGTTGGATATGGAGCCAGGGGGCTGGGAGGTCTTCCGGTGCAGAACACCAAAGAGATTGTTGCTACAGAGCACATTAATCCCATGGCCTTGGTTACTGTACAGGAGGTACAACTGAATGACACCACAGTGGCCTATGGGTTTAGCAAAATGTTTGATTGGGGGTGGACTTGGAGAGCCAAGTTTCAGAGCCCAAAAACTTTCCTTAGGAGATTTCCTAACAAGGCCAAATTGGTGGAGTTGAAAAACTTTGGAAAATTCACTCTGCTTGGCACAGGGGCTATGGTGGAGGTTGACTTCTGGAGTCCAGATGATAAAGCAAAAGGGAAACTACATTCAGTTTGGATCAAGATGTGGGGTGTCCCTGTAGGGGAACGTAGCAATTCAAAAAAAATTCCTACGCACATGCAAGATCATGGTGATGCATAACAACGAGAGGGGAGAGTGTTGTCCATGTACCCTCGTAGACCGAAAACGGAAGCGTTATGACAACGCGGTTGATGTAGTCGTACGTCTTCATGGCCCGACCGACCAAGTACCGAAACTACAAAACCTCCGAGTTCTAGCACACGTTCAGCTCAATGATGATCCTCGGACTCCGATCCAGCAGAATGTCGGGGAAGAGTTCCGTCAGCACGATGGCGTGGTGACGATCTTGATGTTCTACCGTTGCAGGGCTTCTCCTAAGCACCGCTACAATATTATCGAGGATTATGATGGAGGGGAGCACCACACACGGCTAAGAGATCAATGATCAATTGTTGTGTCTGTGGGGTGCCCCCTGCCCCCGTATATAAAGGAGCAAGGGGGGAGGCGGCCGGCCTAGGAGGAGGGCGCGCCAAGGGGGGAGTCCTACTCCCAGCGGGAGTAGGACTCCTCCTTCCCTTGTTGGAGTAGGAGAGAAGGAAAGAGGGGGAGAGGAACAAGGAAAAGGGGGCTGCACCCCTTGTCCAATTCGGACCAGAGGGGGGGGCGCCTCCTTCCTTTTGGCCTCTCTCCTCTATCCCCGTATGGCCCAATAATGCCCATATACTCCCCGGCGAATTCCCGTAACTCTCCGGTACTCCGAAAAATGCCTGAATCACTCGGAACCTTTCCGATGTCCGAATATAGTCATCCAATATATCGATCTTTACGTCTCGACCATTTCGAGACTCCTCGTCATGTCCCCGATCTCATCCGGCACTTCGAACTCCTTAGGTACATCAAAACTCATAAACTCATAATATAATTGTCATCGAAACCTTAAGCGTGCGGACCCTACGGGTTCGAGAACAACGTAGACATGACCGAGACATGTCTTCGGTCAATAACCAATAGCGGAACCTGGATGCTCATATTGGCTCCCACATATTCTACGAAGATCTTTATCGGTCAAACCGCATAACAACATACGTTGTTCCCTTTGTCATCGATATGTTACTTGCCCGAGATTCGATCATCGGTATCTCAATACCTAGTTCAATCTCATTACCAGCAAGTCTCTTTACTCGTTCCGTAATACATCATCCCGCAACTAACTCATTAATTGCAATGCTTGCAAGGCTTAAGTGATATGCATTACCGAGAGGGCCCAGAGATACCTCTCCGACAATCGGAGTGACAAATCCTAATCTCGAAATATGCCAACCCAACAAGTACCTTCGGAGACACCTGTAGAGCACCTTTATAATCACCCAGTTACGTTGTGACGTTTGGTAGCACACAAAGTGTTCCTCCGGTAAACGGGAGTTGCATAATCTGATAGTCATAGGAACATGTATAAGTCATGAAGAAAGCAATAGCAATAAACTAAACGATCAAGTGCTATGCTAACGGAATGGGTCAAGTCAATCACATCATTCTCCTAATGATGTGATCCCGTTAATCAAATGACAACTCATGTCTATGGTTAGGAAACATAACCATCTTTGATCAACGAGCTAGTCAAGTAGAGGCATACTAGTGACACTCTGTTTGTCTATGTATTCACATATGTATTATGTTTCCGGTTAATACAATTCTAGCATGAATAATAAACATTTATCATGATATAAGGAAATAAATAATAACTTTATAATTGCCTCTAGGGCATATTTCCTTCAGTCCCTAACACCCTGAGGCATTATATGGGGGCATGTGAAATTGGTTCAGCTCTGGGGCCAGTGGTTGAAGTAGATGTGGAACACATTTATTCTAAGGAAGAAATTAGAGTGAAAGTGGGAGTGAGGGACTTACACAAAATTCATGCTGGCACTGAGATAACTACTAAAGATTTGCTGCTTTATGATATTGGTTTTGAGTTTGATTCCATAGCAGAACAGGGGTGGTACAAGTTCGAAGAGGGGAATAAAAAGAAAATCTTTGACTACCTTGATTTGGAAAGCTCTGAAACACAGACGGAGAATGAGATGCGGAAAAAAAAGTAAACAAGCTGAGTTTGGGAAGTCCTTGGTGAGCCTGGGGAGTTTGGGGTTGAAACAATATGAACAAGTGGTGCTTAAAGCAGGAGACACGGGTCAAAAAAATGAGATACCCAAGGAAAGGATAGGAACATGGTTAGCTGGAGAAGGCCAGGGTGAAGAAGAAAGTTTGAAGGCTAGGCTTCAAAAAGCAGAGAAACTTGTAGCAAGGCAGACTGCTCAACTTACGCTGGAGGAAAAAAAGGAAGGAAATGGAAATTATAAGAAAAACCTTAGAAAAAGAGGTCAAGAGACAACATGAACTGCTGCAAATCAATATGAAGGCAAGTGAAGAGGTGAGAGGGTCACAGTCAGGGGAGAAAATTATTGGAGATGAAGATGAAAAAGAGGTCACTGAGGGAGGGGCAGTAGCAGAAGGCAGGCTGGAAGAGGAAGAGGGAATGACAGACTTGGAACTAATGGAACAGGCTGTGGGGCTAGGATATATGGAGCCTGTGGATTACACTGCTAGTCAGGAAATTGAATCTTTTGAAACAAAGATCAAGAAGGCTGCCATAGGAGAACTGGAATCCGAAGAAGAAGAAGACTTGAGAAGATGTGCTAGACTGAAAGGCAAAGAGGACAAAAAAATCACTGATTTGGCTAAAGAGAGAGTAGCACAGAAAAACAACTATGGTGAGTTTACTCCTTCTGGTATTGTTTCTAGATCTAATAATATCTTACAGCAGATTGCTGAGGGGGTTGGGGTTAGTTTGGGAAATAAACCTGACATTGTTAATCATAATTTGGAATTGATTAAAATGGCTGAACAGGCAAGGGTTGATATGTGGTTAGCAGACTAAAATAATAATCAGAAACAAACCTCTCTACCTGAGGAGCATAATATCATTGATGCTGGAGAACACTCTCTGGAAGATTTGCTAGAAGTTGGGGAAAATGAGAGAGAAGAGGAAGAGAATGAAGAATGGGAATTATTTAAAGAGCTTTTCTCATCAAAAAAAGAGAAGAAAAAAGGTAAAACTACCAGAGGTTCTGGAGTTAAAATTGCCTCTGCTATCAAAACCTTAGAATCTTCTGATAGGAAAAAAAAGAAAAAAAGATGAGGGGTATCTTTTGGAATATGAGAGGATTTGGGGGTGATATCAAAAAAGGTTTTTGAGGGAGATGATCATGGATATGAGAGTTGATTTCTTGGGTCTGCAAGAGACCATGAGACAACAATTTTCTAGAAATGATTTACAACAAATTTGTGCAGGAAGGGATTTCCACTGGCATTTCACTCCAGCTAGGGGGAAATCTGGTGGCCTTCTGTTGGGAGTCAATTATACCACATTAGATGTGATTTCTCAGGATGAAGGAGATTATCACATAAAAATGGCTGTTCAAGATGTTAAAAATAGGTTTATTTGGGATTTAGTAGTGATCTATGGAGATGCACAACCAGAAATGAAAGCCCTATTTCTGGCTGAGTTATCCAGAGTATTTCAAACCTGTGTTAATACAATTTTGATTGGAGGTGACTTCAATATTATTAGAAAAGCTAGTGAGAAAAATAAACCAGAATCCCCTGGGCATTGGAGTTTTCTTTTTAATGCTATTCTGGAACAAGCTGGGGTGAGAGAGCTTGATATGAATGGGAGACAATTCACTTGGGGGAATAATATGCACAACCCTACTTTTGAAAAACTAGATAGGATACTTTGTAGCGCTGAGTGGGAAGAGGTATACCCCTTAACGCAAGTAACATCTTTGACTAGAGAGAAGTCTGATCACACTCCTCTTTACTTGGATTCTGGAGATTTCCAAAAAACTGAGCCAATTTTCAGATTTGAAAATGCCTGGTTTTTGAGAGAAGGGATTGATGAAATTGTACAGAAAGTTTGGAATGATCCTAACATTAAGGGAGACAACATAGATAGATTGTTGGGAAAGTTTAGAAAACTAAGACCTAAACTTAAAGGGTGGAACAGAAACATGAATGCATGGTATTTTGAACTAAAGAAAGATATCTTGCTTAAATTGGATATTATTGATAAAAATAGTGAGGTTAATGGCCTTACATCCGCTGATAGAAAAGAGCAGATAGATTTAAGAGCTCAGCTTGATAGACTTCTTAAGCAGGAAGAGGCTAAATGGAGACAGAGAGCCAAAATTGATGAAATACTAGAGGGGATAGTAATACTAAATTCTTTTCATGCCAAGGCAAATGGGAGGCTTAGAAGGAACAAAATCAACAGATTAGAGCAAGCTGAGGGGATAATAGAAGGGGATAAAAACTTGATAGACTATATCACTACTTTTTACAAAAATTTATTTGGTTCACCAGATAATTCTTCTGTTTAAATTAATATTGATAATCCCATTATGATTCAAGAGGGATGTGAAAAAAATTAGAGGAATTCACTTTGGAGGAAATTAAGAAGGTTGTCTTTAAAATGGCACACAATAAATCCCCTGGACCAGATGGCTTCACTGCTGAATTTTATCAGCATTATGGGGATCTGGTGAAACTTGTTTTCAAAGCTTTGTTGGATGACTTTGCCAATAGGAAAATTGATATTAGTAGACTAAACTATGGGACTATAGCCCTAGCCCCAAAAGGGACAGATGCTAATCAAATACAGAAATTCAGGCCAATTTGTTTGCTAAATGTCTACTTCAAAATCATCACAAAAGTGTTAATGAATAGGCTGGATTTGGTAGCTGTTGATGTTATTTCTCCTGTTCAAACTTCTTTTATTAAGGGCAGGTATATTATGGAGGGAGTTTTGATCCTTCATGAGGCTTTGAATGGCATAAAAAAGAAAAAAATAAAGTGCTATGCTTTTGAAAATTGATTTTGAAAAGGCCTATGACAAAATCAAATGGTCCTTTCTTTTTCAAATGTTGAAAGTGAAGGGATTCCCAGATAAATGGATTGATTGGGTCATGGAGACTATTAGAGGGGGGAAAGTTTGTGTCAAGGTTAATGAGAACCTAGGAAAATACTTTATCACTGATACGTCCATTTTGCATCATGCTTTTATATCGATATTTATCGCATTATGGACTGTTATTTCACTCTATATCACAATACTTATGGCTATTCTCTCTTATTTTACAAGGTTTACAAAAAGAGGGAGAATGCCGGCAGCTAGAATTCTGGTCTGGAAAAAGGAGCAAATATTAGAGACCTATTCTGCGCAACTCCAAAACTCCTGAAACTCCACGGAATGTCTTAGAAGAAATAAAGAAAAATCCACGCCAAAGATGAAGGCCAGGGGGCCCACACCCTGCTCACGAGGGTGGGGGGCGCGCCCCCCTAGGGCGCGCCCCCCTACCTCGTGGGCCCCCTAGTGGCTCTCCGACGCCCATCTTCTCCTATATGAGGTCTTTCAATGAGAAAAAAATAAGAAGGAATTTTTCGGGACGAGACTCCGCCGCCACGAGGCGGAACCTTGGCGGATCCAATCTAGAGCTCCGGCGGAGCTGTTCTGCCGGGGAAACTTCCCTCCCGGAGGGGGAAATCATCACCATCGTCATCACCAACGCTCCTCTCATCGGGAGAGGGCAATCTCCATCAACATCTTCACCAGCACCATCTCATCTCCAAACCCTAGTTCATCTCTTGTATCCAATTCTTGTCTCAAAGTTTGGGATTGGTGCTAGTAGGTTGCTAGTAGTGTTGATTACTCCTTGTAGTTGATGCTAGTTGGTTTAATTGGTGGAAGATCATATGTTCAGATCCTATATGCATATTATTACCCCTCTGATTATGAACATGAATATGCTTTGTGAGTAATTACGTTCGTTCCTGAGGACAAGGGAGAAGTCTTGCTATGAGTAGTCATGTGAATTTGGTATTCGTTTGATATTTTGATAAGATGTATGTTGTCTAGCCTCTAGTGGTGTTATGTGAACGTCGACTACATAACACTTCACCATTATTTGGGCCTAGAGGAAGGCATCGGGAAGTAATAAGTAGATGATGGGTTACTAGAGTGACAGAAGCTTAAACCCTAGTTTATGCGTTGCTTCGTAAGGGGCTGATTTGGATCCATATGTTTCATGCTTTGGTTAGGTTTACCTTAATACTTTTGTTGTAGTTGCGGATGCTTGCAATAAAGGTTAATCATAAGTGGGATGCTTGTTCAAGTAAGAACAGCATCCAAGAACCGGTCCACCCACATATCAAATTATCAAAGTATCGAACGTGAATCATATGAACGTGATGAAAACTAGCTTGACGATATTCCCATGTGTCCTCGGGAGCGCTTTTCCTATTATAAGAGTTTGTTCCGGCTTGTCCTTTGCTACAAAAGGATTGGGCCACCTTGCTGCACTTTATTTACTTTTGTTACTTGTTGCTCGTTACAATCTATCTTATCACAACACTATCTGTTACCACTTATTTCAGTACTTGCAGAGAATACCTTGCTGAAAACCGCTTATCATTTCCTTCTGCTCCTCGTTGGGTTCGACACTCTTACTTATCGAAAGGACTACGATAGATCCCCTATACTTGTGAGTCATCAATCACCCATAAAGGATTGAGACAGGGGAACTCTCTATCCCCTCTAAACTTTGACCTGGCTGCTGATGCCCTGGCAATTATGTTAGACAAAGCCAGAGAAAATGGGCTGGTGAAGGGGGTCCTGAATGAATACATACCAAATGGGGTCAATATGTTGTAATATGCAGATGATACCATCTTCCTATTGCAAGATGACACAGAAAGTGCACACAATTTGAAATATATTTTATGTCTATTTGAGCAAATGTCTGGTTTAAAGATCAATTTTCATAAAAGTGAGCTTTTTTTGTTTGGAGAGGCTATTGATAAGAAAGATGAATATGCTAGAATTTTCACATGCCCAGTGGGTGCCTTGCCCATGAAATATCTAGGGCTGCCTATAGATAAGAATAGAATTTGTAACAAGCATTGGAAACCTCCAGAGAGTAAGATGGAGAAAAAATGTACAACTTGGCAAGGTAGATTGCTTGCCAGTGCAGGGAGAGTTACATTGATTCGGTCAACTCTCACAGGCATCCCATATTTTATGATGTCCTTCTATGGGCTCCCCATTGGGGTTGAAAAACGCATGGATTTTTTCAGGGCCATACTTCTATGGAAAGAAGATGATCAAAAAAGAAAATACCATTTGGTGAAATGGTCTGAGGTGTGTAGGCCAAAAGATATGGGGGGCCTGGGGATCCAAAATCTTGCATGCATGAACAAAGCATTGCTGAGTAAATGGTGGTGGAAATTATATATAACTGAGGGGCTGTGATAGGACATTATTTGCAAAAAAAAATATTAAGAATAGAAATCTGGGCACTGTTCAGGCCAAACAGGGAGATTCCCAGCTTTGGAGGGATATACTAAAACACAGAGACCATTTTGTTTCTTTGTGCAAATTCAAAATTGGGAATGGAGATAGAACTCGCTTTTGGGAAGATTGGTGGATTGGCACTGCTCCATTAAGCAAAAAAATTCCTAGGCTTTATGATCTTTGTTTTGATAAGAAGAAAACAGTTAAAGAAGTTTTTGACAATGATCTAGATAATGTGCAATTTAGAAGAACTTTATCGGGAGACGCTAGAGAGCTATGGGGACATATTAAAGAAGCATGTAGATCGGTGACTTTGAATGAGGATAAAGACAAAATAAAATGGTCTCTGACTAAAAAAAGAGTGTATACTATAAAATCTTTCTACAGGCATCTGATTGAAAATGATGTCAAATATCCACACATGTATATGTGGAAGATTAAAACGCCACCCAGAATCAAGGTGTTCATGTGGTTGGCTCTTAGGAAAAGTATCCTTACAAAAGATAATTTGCTTCGTAGGGGGTGGAAAGGAGATGATAAATGTCCTTTTTTGGACGTAAAGAGAATATAAATCATCTTTTTCTATCCTGTTCAGTTGCTAGACTATTGTGGAACATTTTAAAATGTGCTTTCAATCTGAGAGACATTCCAGAAACCCTGGAAGCTATTATGAAAACCTGGGTAAATACATTTGGGAAAGATGAAAAAAGTTTGGTCATTATAGGTGTTTCAGCGATTTGCTCGATTATCTGGAAATTAAGAAACAGTGTTATTTTTGACAACAATAGGGTAAATGACCCCTGTGTTCTTGTTACTCTGTTTCTCAAAAATTTAAATGATTGGAATATTTTCCAGACAAATCCCGCAAGAAGTAAGATGATGGAGGCTAGAGTGAAGCAAGTAAGTATGGTGGCGGAAGAAGTGTTCAAAGCAGCCTATGGGTGGCGCCTGAAGACTGGGAGAATCCAGGGGTGATCACAGGAAGACCCCATTGCTGCGATGAAAGAGCTTCTGCCATTACTTCTAGCTTGCTTTCTTTTGCTTTTCAGACAATTTATGGTCTTGTATGAATCTTTGATAAGACTGTAGTCCTGATGTATGCCTCTGTTCCTAATAACAGAGTTGTAAGTGTTCCGGGGACTGGATTTCTCTCTGAATTCAGGCCTCGGACCACTCCCGTAGGTTCTTTTTCCTTGAGGGTTTCAGGAGGGGAAGGGATGGCTTTTCCTCCTTCCTTAGTTTGGCAATTGAAATTTTGTAGGGGAGTGGAGTGTTATGCTTTGTCTTTTAGTTTCTCTTTCTGCTCTGTAGTAAGACATGGTGATTTCTTTTAATGGAAATCGGAGAGAATGCTCTCTTTTGTCAAAAAAAATTGGAGTGTGTGAATCCCATGTTGATCGATGGTTCCACTCCGGACACCGAGGAGCAGCTAGATACTACTGACGATGCGGAATGCCTGCTTCTCCTAGGCCTGGCCTGCAGCAACCCAAATCCGTCAGACCGTCCAACCATGCCTGATGTGGTGCGAGTCATCGCCAAGTCGGCACCGCCACCACAGGTGCCTCCTCAGAAGCCAAGATTTGTGTGGCCGCCTCAGGAAGAGGGACGTTTAGTGGCCTCCGATGATGGTGGTAGCACGGGTACATCGATAATGAGTAATCTCGACAATAGTATGGCAAGCGCCACCGGAGGACATGCCTCATTTCAACTCCAACACTCGGTCTATGTCACGGCAGGCAGTGCCTCTGGTCCATGAGGAAATGCTGAGGAGCATATAGTAAAAATGAAAATTCACTTGTTGCCTTTAATGTTGATGTGATTTTGCTTAGTAATTTAAG
Organism: Triticum urartu; assembly: GCF_003073215.2. Taxonomy (NCBI): domain Eukaryota; kingdom Viridiplantae; phylum Streptophyta; class Magnoliopsida; order Poales; family Poaceae; genus Triticum; species Triticum urartu. Next base: position 613,733,505 of record NC_053026.1, on the reverse strand, counting down.
AAGCTTGAGTATTTGTTATGTAGTAGTATAAGTTATTGTCACGAGTCATATGTATGAAAGAAATAAATATATCAGATTAGATTGCCTTTGCTGTAGACAGCTTGGAAAGTCATAGTTTGATGTCCAACAAAATATGATGAACATCATCAAGCCCTTAAAGTTATGTTGATGTCCAATCCATTATCGTAGTATCTAAGAAATTTTGTGTAGCTTTATAATCTTCAGAAACCTGCTTCACACCCATATGGTCTCATCTCATGAGCTGATTTCTTAGAGCGCACGGGGCAATAGTGATATTATTTGGAGAGTTGTTCTCTTGGTCCGTTTTAGTGAAGTTTAGAGGGCCGTGTTTGCTAGGTGTAGGACTGCCATTCTGTCGTGTTGCTGTTAACAGTCTTGCTCGTCGATGCTTGCCGCAGCCTGACATTTGTTGCCAGCAGAACGATGGCGTGAAGTATAATTATCAAAAAGGAAGTTTTAGTTTTGACTGTTGACTCTTGACCTGTTGGATAGAGACATGCATTATGCATGTGAGGTTTGATCCAAGGACTAAGGGCATGTAGAATGGTGGTATATGAATACATATGCTTCGTGATAAGAAGTAATTTAAAGCACCCACTAGTAAAAAACAGGGATTTGGTTCGGGTCTGGTCAGCCCATTAGTTCCGATTCTTCATGAACCGGGATCCATGGAAGGCATTAGTCCCGATTCATGAGCCCAGGGGGCCAACCGGGGCCTTGTGGGCATGGGTCCCGGTTCGTATGGATCCATTTGTTCCGGTTCTAGGCACGAACCGGGACCAATGGGCCTCGCTCCCGGCCCACAGCCATTGGTCCCGGTTCTTGACTAGAACCGGGACAGAAGGGAGGGCCTTTAGTCTCGGTTCCAGTCACGAACCGGGACCAATGAGTTGCCTATATATACCCCCTCGCCGGCGAGCAGAGCAGTCCACACTGCACTGTTTTTTTGGTCGGCGAGGGGGGGGGCATTTGGGTGCTCTAGCTCACCTCCTATGCACGTGAGGTGTTCGATGAAATGCCCGAGCCACGCTAGTTAAGCTTTCTCCTCTCGAAGCTCGACCTCGGAGCTCCATTTTCCCGAGATTTGTCTAGATTTAGCGGTCCGTCACGCCCCGCCCCCGTTTTCACCGCCGTCGATCGCCCCCGCCGATCTCGTCGCCGGCACCACTGTGGTGAGCCTCTTGTTCTTATCTTCTTTCTGATTTTTTTTACTTTAGATAGATACTTGTCTTATTTTCTTACTTTAGATAGATACTTGTCTCATTTTCTTACTTTAGATAGATACTTGTCTGATTTTCTTACTTTTGACACACATAATTATATATAATGCACGCAGATGAACCGGCAATGGATGTATGGTAACAGACACACCTCCGAGTACATTAAGGGTGTGCAATGGTTTGAGCTCTCTACGAACGATACGATCAAGCTACTCATCGAGAGCCCCCCTTGATAGTACGACAATCGATCCTATAACCCCGTCTCCCAACTACCTCCATGAGACCGGTAAAATAGAAAACCTATCAAGGGCGAACCTTTGCCTTGCACATAGTCCACTTGAGCTAGATGATGATGATCTTGACTCCTTCAAGTTGGACCACCTTTCTTGATTGCGTTGGCTTGATGAAAACTAGTTGATTGCTCCCCCATACTCCACTATGGGTGAGCCACTCTTTGGCACATCTTCACAAGTCCATTGACACCACAATGGACGACAGGCTTTAAGCACTTGATCTCTTTGTGATGCTCCACTTGATCTTGCACAATACAACCTTGATTTGATGTCATCCTCCATGGGTTATATGTGATCTTTCTCTTGACGCAAGCCCATGGAAGCAAACATAACCCCACATAGAACTCTCACAAAGACCATGGGTTAATACACAAGGCGTAATGGACAATGCTTATCAAACTGTGAGATCACTTGATCCCACTCGGTGTATACGCTTTGTGTGATGATCAACTTGAGTCACTCTCTATACTTAGTCTTGATCAACCTTGACTCTTTCCAACCCTCTTCATTTGGATGATGTCTTGAAGGTAAATATGAATGATCACACAATCTTCTTCTTCAAGACATGCTTGCAATAAACTCAATACTCACATGACCAATCTTTGGATAATTCCTTAATAGCACCTTGGTCAACTCATAAACTCCTTGAAACCAACACATGGACTTCAAGAAATGCCTATGAACAAATCCTTCAAATATAACTCAATGCAACCATTAGTCCATAGAGAATGTCATCAATTATCAAAACCACACATGGGGGCACCGCATGTCCTTTCAATGAATTCTACCACTATCTCGAAAAAGAAGAATAGAATCACATACGGTGCAGCGGGAACAGCACCGCCGACGTTGACGTTGTCGCCCATGTCGTTGAGGATGAGGTTGCCGAGGTCGGGGAAGAAGTCGTCGTTGGCGAAGTCGTCGATGCAAGCATTCCCACGAGTGCGCTCCCCCAAAACCTGATCATCAGGATCACGAGAGGCGGGGTTCCGGAGGCCTGTTGTCCCTTCTCGCGGTGCACGCCGAAAGGAGGGATTGAGAAGACTCGGTTGGCGGCGCAATGATCTGGAACGGTGGTGCGAAACCATACGATACGGCGGCGGCTAGGGTAAACGTCTGCGTGACTATATAGTGCAGGCCGGATAGGTCGTGGGAGTAAACCCCACGGTTCAGTAATTAACGTGTCCGTTAATTATTAATTAATGAGATTAGACAATGTGCATAGCTCTGTCCTTGGCGCGGTGTGGCGAGCGAGGAGGAGGAGCGCGCGTGTAGGTCTCCTTTTCTCATGCTCATACAAGTGGTAGAAGAACTCACCTTATAAAGAGATGCAACTCTCACTCAACTTACATGGTGGGACTAAACTTTAGTTTCATTCATTTCATTCACATGTGTGCATAAATGGGCCAAGAGAATTTCAGAATTTTAGTTGGGATTTGGGCCAAAGGCCTACTAGCAAAATTCCTACAATCACAGGCTCTAAATATAAAGGGTGCATCGATGTTAATAGATTGTGAAATCTGCACACGTAAGCTCACTCACTGGATTACTAGTATATAAAGCAAGCTATTACCGACTAAGGTGAGGCAGAGGGCTAGCTAGCAAAAGTGGGGGAAGCATACAATGGCGTTAGATCAGCCGAAGCAGCTTGTCCCATGTCTTCTCCTCCTGTTGACCCTGTCGTCCTTGTCCGAGGCCAAGGCGCAGCAGTGCAAAAGCCCCGATTCCGACAAGTATCGGAGGAGCAACTACACCATGGACCACGCCCTTTCCAGTTTTCATCTGATGGACAAAGCATCCGGCCGAGTCCTCAGCTTATTTTTCGGTAACTGGTCCCACCCAGATGTGAACAATACGGTTGGCCTCAGCCTCCTCCGTTACCAGCTGGCCGGCTCCGATGTGAACAACACCGTAGTGTTGTCCACCTTCGGATTCTGGATTCCTTTGTCCCGAGTTCGCCAGGACCAACTGGGGACCGACGAGGCGTCCTTCAGCGTCACCGTCGTCTATCAGCCGCTACCGGACCAGAGGCATAGCGGCATCGCCTTCCTCATCCTCCCCTATTGGGCCCTAATTGATCTCGAATACAACGGGGCAAATAGCTCCTTAGCGAAGCAACTGGTGGCCAGAGACATCGGCTTCGTCGACCCCAAATCTGTAACCCGAAGCGCCTCCTTCTCCGGCAGCTCCGTCTCAGTCGGGATGGGCGTGCTGGCTAACCTCACGACCGCAAGGTACAATGGTCGCGCCATGGTAGTGGAAATCATCATCCATCAGGAGGTGGCAGATGCCATCTCTAACTATTCAGTGTGGATCGACTACAACCGCGTGGGGCGCAGTTTCTCGGTCTACGTGGACGTTGAAGGCAAGCCAAAGCCTGATTACAACATAGTCGAGATGCAACAGAACATCAGCATCGATTTCCCGTATGCTAGTTTCGGCCTCGTCTCCACGGCTGCACAATTGCTTCAGCCCCGAGGCATCACATGTAGGGCAACGGTTGAAGGCCTCCCTCCCCACTACCACGACAAAGGAGGCACCCAGTCAAGGAAGGTAACCATCCTGTCATCCGTCCCCGGGTCCATAGCCACTGCCACCGCAATGGCCGCCGCCGTGGCGTGCTACTTGAACTCGAGGTACCGGCGGTGGCACAAGGACCTGGACCAGCTCGCCAAGTCTATGGAGCGACTCCCAGGGGTCCCATTGAAGATCGACTTCGCAGACATCAACAAGGCCACCCGCAAATTCCATGAGGACATGAAGCTCGGCAGAAGAGGTTTTGGCACTGTGTACAGGTGCACGCTCCCCGCCGCCGCTTCCAAGATGGAGCGGTCCATGGACGTGGCCATCAAGAGGTTTACGCGCGATGTGCAGAATTGCCGTTACGACGATTTCCTCGCCGAGGTCAGCATCATCAACCGGTTGCGCCACAAGAACATCGTCCCCCTCATCGGTGAGCATCATCCAAACAGTACATTTAATCTGCGTTGGGCTGTGAATTTAGCTCATTGCTACTCTCGCTGTTGGTTTGGTCTTTGTTTTGTTTATTATGCTCTGTTTTTATTTGGATTTGAAATTTTGTATTGGTGGACAGTGGCGGAGCTTGAAACGAAAAACCGGACGGGCCGGGCAGGCTAATTTGAAGGGAATTGCTCTTGAGCTGGCCATCACTTCATGCACAGTGTGAGTGTTTTGCTCTTAGGATGGGCGGGCCATGGCCACCTTTTGCCCTCACGTAGCTCCGCCACTGTTGGTGGATATACATACATCACCTAAATATTTTCAGATAATTTCCTGTAGGGTCCTATATGGAGTCATGTATTGCATGGGTGGTCATATATTGTCCTATATTGCCTGTAGGGTCCTATATGGAGTTGAGGATAACTAATTGTGGTTAGAGGTCAGATGTGACTGGCTTAGCAACGGGGATCCATCGGTTACAGACCCATTCTAAACTTCTAGCTATGCACTTGTAGAAAAACACCAATTTCATAACTCTGCACATAAACTAATTTCAGGGTGGTCATACAACAAAGGAGTGCCGCTGCTTGTGTTCGAGTTCATGGCAAATGGTAGCCTAGACCAGCATCTCTTCCATAGAGGCGGCAGCGGCACCAGACAGCGGAACACCGATGGCGCCATCTGGCAATGGGCAACCCGCTATGAGATCATCAAGGGCGTAGCCCCCGGCCTGCACTATGTCCACCACGAGTACGAGCCCATGGTGCTCCACCGTGACATCAAGGCGAGCAACATCATGCTGGACTCGAGCTTCCAGGCCCGTCTTGGTGACTTCGGCCTGGCCTGCACCGTCTCCATCGACAGGAATTCCGTCACCGGCGTGGGTGGCACCTGGGGCTACATCGCACCAGAGTACCCGGTTAGCCGCAAGGCGACACGGCAGACTGATATCTATGCGCTTGGGGTGCTCATCCTCGAGATTGTGACTGGGCTGCGGGCATTGGCTGATCACGAGGTGGTGGATGATGTTGACATGCATATCACCGATAGGGTGTGGCGCCTTCACCGTGAGGGGAGGCTACTGGAGTGTGTGGATGCCATGTTGACCGACGGTTCAACTCTTGACACCGAGGAGCAGCTAGATACTACTGACGATGCGGAACGCCTGCTGCTCCTAGGCCTGGCCTGCAGCAACCTGAACCTGCCAGACCGTCCAACCATGCCTGATGTGGTGCGGGTCATCGCCAAGTCGGTACCGCCACCACAGGTGCCTCCTCAAAAGCCAAGATTTGTGTGGCCACCTCAGGAAGAGGGACGTTCAGTGCCCTCCGATGATGGTGGTAGCACGGGTACATCGATGATGAGTAATCTCGACAATAGTACGGCAAGCACCACCGGAGGACATGCCGCATTTCAACTCCAACACTCTGTCTACGTGATGGCAGGCAGTGCCTCTGGTCCATGAGGAAATACTAAGGAGCATATATAGTAAAAATGAAAATTCACTTGTTGCATTTAATGTTGATGTGATTTTGCTTAATTTAAGAAGCTTGAGTATTTGTTATGTGTAAGTTAATGCCATGAGTCATATGTATGAAATAAATATATACTGTATATCAGATTAGATGGCCATCACCATCGACTTAAATATAGAACAATCGAATCAGATATAGGCACTCATATTGACAACGTGTATAGTTGCCTTTGTTGTACACGGCCTGGAAAGTCAAAGTTTGATGTCCAAAAAACTACGTATGACATCATCAAGCGCTTAGTTTATGTTGATGTTCAGTCCATTCTCGTAGTATCGGGGCAATAGTGATATTTTTTGGAGAGTTGCTCCCTTAGTCCGTTTTAGTGAAGTTTTTTTTTGCGGGTGCGTTTTAGTGAAGTTTAGAGGGCCGTGTTTGGTAGGTGTACAAGTATCAGTTCTGTCGTGCTGCTCTTGGCAGTTTTGCTCGTCGATGCTTGCCGCAGCCTGACATTTGTTGCCAGCAGAACGATCGCGTGAAGTATGGTTATCAAAAAGGAAGTTTTAGTTTTGACTGTTGACTCTTGATCTGTTGGATAGAGACATGCATTATGCATGTGAGGTTCGATCCAAGGACTAACGGATGGCCAACTTAAACTATGCCTTTAAGAGAGCGTCTGGCCAGACAGTTCTTCATGTGCAATACAATATGCTTAAAGGTGAGTACAGATCTCGGTAAGACACTTGCTGAACAGGATAGGGACATGTAAATTCAAAGTAGTACTATGAAGACCAGGAATACCGGGTAATTGACTGAACGCTAATGATTATGCTATGCAGGCTGGCCGTTTGTTCCACATGACATACGTACGCAGGTAATGTAGCTACTCTGCCCGGCCAGCCAATCACACATGGAGGGGGGAAAGACTCAGGCAAATTGTTCCCCAGTTGAGGAGGCTCTACTATGCCGACAAATGGTGGGGGCAAAGGCTCAATGTTTCATGCAGTTACAACATTGTTTCATCCTCCTATTTGGCATCTTCCCGGAAGAAAAGAAAACTCCTGTTTAGCTTTGGGAAAACTATGAGACCTAGGAAAATCAACACGATATGGCGTTAGATCAGCTCAAGCAGCAGTTTGCTCCATGTCTCCTTCTCATGTCGACCAACGCCTTCTTCTCTCGCGCGACGCGGGGCTATGGAAATGCCTCGAAGACTCCACCTAGATCGAAGGAGCAACCAGACCTTTGGACGACACCATGTCTCACATTTTTAGGAGAAGTCCCACATTTCATCTGATCGACAAAGACGCCGGGCCCGTATGAACGTTGCCGGACCTTGACTACGCCTATAACAAACGGCGTGTGTGTGGAACAAACGGCCGGCCTGCATACTCGAGCATGACAATTTTGTTTTTAATAACATGTCAATTTTATTACTAAGAGCATGGCAGTTTTATTTTTATTTTTATCATGAAAATTTCATGTGTATGATGGCTGAAAAAAAAGCTCGAAGCTCGCGAGCTAAACGAGCTCGCGAGCTAAACGAATAGCTCGTGACTTGGCTCGAATTGACTCGAACTCGAAGAATAACGAGTCGAGCTGAGCTTTGGTTTAAGATCGTTTATAGACCGAGTTAAACAAGCCAATCTCACGAGTACCCATGTAAGTCGTTAGGCTCGGTATAAAAGATCAGCCACTCCCAATCTAAAAAAAATCAGTCACTCACCATGCGTCATAGGCGCACAACGCAAGGCCCAGCCATTGAAGCCCAGCGTCCCAAGAGACTCATGTGTTACAAGAAAATTACAATTGTTTGGTATGTATATGTTTAGAATATATACATAATCATTTTTTCATATTTGAGGTTTAGTGTTCATATCTTTAACGAGTTTAACAAGCTAAACGAGCCAGCTCGCGAGTTGTACGAGTCGAGCCAATCTTGGGTTTGAGCTCGTTATAGTAACGAGTCGAGTCGGGCTAGCTCGTTAACAAAACGAGCTTTAGCGAGTCGAGCCGAGCTGGCTCGACTTGTCTCGAATTCCAGCCCTAATGATTTCTATGTTTTTAAAATGAAAATATAAAGCATGGCAAATTCCTTGTACGTCTTTTTTTAATTAATATGCAAATTTGTTGTGCATCATCTTCTTTATCTGCATTTTGGTCCACAATATTTGTTTTTGTATGTTTCTTATTTTTTTAGATTTAGTATGGTCTTTTTTCCATGTAGGTATTTTCATTGGTAGGCTACCGTGGCAATTTCCAGTAGGTGTTTATAGTGCCAATGTTTCTGCAATAAAAAAAGTTCTATCAAATGTTGCTTTTAGCGGGCCCAACAAAGAAGCGAAAGGGGCGTGTCTGGGCTGGTTCGCCGTGGAGTGGTTCTCCTTGCAAACGTTTTCGTTCGCTCGATCGAACCACTCCTAGTGAATGATTCGTTGGCCGGACGCACCAACCAGCTGACGTCCCATGTATATTTTGGTCATTTTAAAAAAAGAATTAGATCGATAATAGATGGAAAGCGGAATTTTTGGAATGAAATCACAAATAAAAATATCTCCCAAAAACCAAAGTGGAACCGTCTTTCCAGATGAAACACCATGGAAATGGAGCAATAGTTTTCATGCACCTTTTTAATACCCTACTCTAGTCCAACCCATATACGATTTTGGCCCAACTCAATCCTAGCACCCAAAAACTAATCCGTTCGGTCACATGTTCCAAAAAAAAAGACCCTGAAGGAAAACTTGTTGGAAGGGCAGAGTGGTTCGTTTGACAACATAAGGAGGAGAGTGCTTGGATATCTCTCTGGAAGATCACCGTGCCGTAGAAAATCAAGGTTTTTCGGTGAAGGTTGGCAAGGCTCCCAGACATTCTAAAATGTAGGAGCATGTCCTTGGCCGATATTAGTTTTGACCACATAATAGTTCATAGGAATGTTTCCATGAATCAAACCTATGGTATACATGTATCGATCAAAGAGTCATCTCTATTGCAGTATTACCAAACATGTCAATTGTTGGATACACCAAACCCCACCAAAATGTGATGAATCGCTCACCACAACTCCAATACAAATGTTTCACTAGCCCACAACAGCCACCATCTACGTTGATTCTGATGGCACCTTTCGGCAACCGAGTCCATGGATTGGTTACCGCCAATATAGCCCGAATACTTGGCGTATTTTCCTATCGCCACCCTAACAAACATCGTTGCCTTAGCTAGAACAAGTAAAAAAACTGTCATTGTTCGACGGTTTATTTATTTTCCTTGATTACCGTTGATCAACATACGTCTAAAATTAATATTGTCTTACCCAACTAAGTTCATTAACATACGCTTAAGATTAAATACTCTCTTATACCTAGCTAAGTTCATCAAGGAACGTTGAGGATTAAATACTCTCTTACCTAGCTAAGTTCATCAACGAACGTTTAAGATAATTACACTCTAACCTACCTAAGTTGGAGCATCCTAGAAGAGCTCTTAGCACAATTATGTGGTCAATTTATGGCTCGAGGAATCGTCGGACAAAGGATGAGAATGGTTTTTAGTTACATCTAGGGCAATGATGTTTGTTAGGTAGATGATGGAAATGTCTGAAGTGCAAACTTAAATTGGAAATGCAGATTCTTCCCACTATACTATCCCATGAGATTTATATTTTTGTTTCCTGATCTATAATTCAAATTTGAATTTGAATCATGATACATATAGTACATACATGCCGTATCAGGTATTTGTATGGTGAGATTTCCAGGTTGTGAATTTTAAAAGGTGTTCTTCTGCAAGCATCATGATTTTTTAAGGAATAAGTGGAGGTTGCTAGGGTCGTCTGTGCGGCTCACACGTAATAACATGGGGAAACTAGGCTTGATCATTATCGGGTTTTTTTTGTCTGGTGTCCATTTTTTGCATATGATCTTCCTTTTTGCGAAATAATTCCAGTATTACTCAACCAGGTGTACAATCACGCATGACCGCGTCCAAAATGTCCTTTGGTCCATAACAAAGCCATACCATATAGTTCGGCATGAATTCTACCAAAGTTTGCCAATGAATGATCAGAAAATCAAAGCTAGCAGCACAAAAATGATCCATACACATGCTTTTTTATATATAGTACACAAGTTTTTTCGTGAATTTCATATCATAAAGGATGCTAGGGTATTTATGAAAAAATGTAGGGTGTTTAGAAACACTTTTAGAACACCGACGACGAGTTGCATAATCGAGGTGTGAGTTAGTTTACAGAAAATGAACTACGGTTTACACTTTCCAGGACGTACATACAAACTACACCAGAGAATATTGTCACATCCAGTCTTTAGTTTTGGTTCTAATTTACGGGAACATAATGATTCAAAGGAGTTACAAGAAAATAACCAGGTGAATTGCCAAGAGGCAGACTGTATTGTATTTAGAGAAAAGTTGGAGGGCCAGTTCTCAAGTGAAGCTGCAAGAGGACTTGATACTTTCGTGGTAAAAAGCAACCAGGAGGGACCTAGTTGCAAGCGTGCGCAAAGAAACAAAGGTGCGCAAGTAAGTCTCCAGGGGCACGTCTGAGAAGAAAAAGGAGCTGCGCGCGAAATCTCAAAAAAATTTGGACCATTTCTCGATTTGTGCGTGTCATCCTTGCGCAGGGGCCATGCTAATCTTCTCTGTATCGTTCCAATTTTATCGGATGTCCCCGAAGGGACGAATCAGCTGCGGCGAGCGGGTTTATAAGCTGGTCGAAACCACACTCGCTAGCCGAGGTGGTACTAAACATCTGTCCCAGCACCAGCCTCGCGCGGGCTGCATCCACTTACGCGGCCCAGTTTAGTAGACAGCCCAGCTATTTAAATCACACCGTCTTAAAAAAAAAGACATTAGCAGCCGATCGATCTTGGTTTCGATCTACCGACGATGAGGGGGCCTACTCCGCCGCCGGAATCAGCAGAGATGGTCTGGGAGGTCCTGCTCAAGCTGCCGACCAGGGACGTGGCCCGCTGCTGCTGCGTCTGCCGGCTGTGGCGCAGCGTCGCCGCCGAGGCCACTTTCCGCAGCCTCCACGCCGAGGCCGTGGCCAACAACGTCTCCGCCGCGTCCGAGGCCCTGATGGTCATGGAGATCCGGGAGCACGGCAGGCCCCACGAGGCCAGCTTCTCCATCGTCTCCTCGTCGTCGACGCCCAAGCCCATGCCGCACCGCATCACCATCCCCGGCGGCTACAGCCTCTCCAACGTCTGCAACGGCCTCCTCTGCTTCGCCCTCGACCTCGCCGAGGCGCCGGCGTTCATCTCACGGTTTTGGGTACCTTCGACTCCAGCTGCCGCCAACGCCATGGAACTGCAAGTGGAACATTATCGGGGGCTATCGACCCAGCCTGCTCTCGCCTCTTACCTTGGCCGCGCCGCCGTCGTCTTGGGACGGCGAGGAAGAAAAACGAGAGTTCCAGCATGCAATGTTCCATGCACTGCGACGACACGAATGAAAACATCACGCACGTATGCTGAGCTGTCTCAAATATGCAAGCAAAGCATCCACACCACTCTCGGGGCAGGGCAGCATGGTCGAACTCGATCACATGCATGGCACAGAGCTCCATTTGTATTCCTTCTAAACAGGTGCGTCGCTGACTTGGGAATTCAGTCGGATGATACTCCACAAAATTTCTTACATAGCACTAGTGTACAAAACACTTTATATTATGGGACTGAGGGACTTGAACACAAGTCTTGACATGGTCTTCAAAGATAAGTTTTTTTATTAACCTAATATGTTCTTTTCTTCGAAATGTCAACAGAGGAAAAATATCAACTTAAGGTAATGATCAGAAAGGAAAATGCCAACAACCAAATTGTCTTCATTCTACTAAACTACAACAGCAAATATAGAACATAAGTACAAAATATCTTTACATCTAATCACAGTATTTGTGGGAAAACAATTACGACATACAATATACATATACAACAAATACAGTTACAAACTTATACCTTAGGCCGTCTAACCCCGAGAGAGCAATATACTCTAGTAATTCTCCAATGTTCTTCGGCTCAATGTAAACCGATCCTATGCAATGTGCAGTTGAAAATGTCGACAGGTTGATGAATTGCTATCAACAGTTTGTTGACAGCTGGAGGGGCAATGCAAGAACATATAAGCTCATTATGCCGTCATTCAAGGAGTTTGTTGCATGTGCAGACGCCTAACGCTGCGGCTAGATGCCATGCCGCATGGATGTAGGGGGTCTGCGGGAAGACATCATCGGCGATGAACAGCGCACCACCCAGCAGAGACGACATCCTGTGGAGGTTATGTGCCGTCTTGAGCTCTGGTTCTGTTGATGCTCGTTTCGCAAATGAAACCTGTGGCAGAAGAGAACTCTTGTGTGTCATTTCAAGGGAAAGGCCATAGATGGGTATGTTAAGAACTGAAGAAATAAATCCTCCCTAGGATGGTCTATTATTCTGAAAAAAGTAACATGGCAGGAGAGCTTGGAAAAAAAATACTTGCCTCCATCATCCCAGTGTGAAGGGCTGTGACCATCAAGGGCTGGAATGGCAGGAGCAACGTTGATGCCGCCATTAGTAATCTTGGATGTTCATCCCGAAGCGCTCTTGTTAGGCACTGTGTGAAGAAGATCAAATACTTCATATAGAAGTTGCAGTCATGATATAACGCTAAAAAATGCAAGGCATAATCTATAAATCAGACTGACAGAAGTGCTGATGTAGCAAACATACATACAGAAAGAAGGTTATCACATTCAGATCTCGGAATATTCAAGTAGTAGTTCATTTGATTACAATTTTACAAGACACTGGGATGCTGCTGATAGCCTGATAGCTTATTAAGCAGAATGAACACATCAAGTTTGGTTACATTGAATTCACAGTTCTTCTTGCTTAATATGCATTGATGAAGGTAACATATATTCCGATGTACCCATTACCCTATAAACATATCTTACTTACCAGTGTTGTGGTGGCGATCATTGTGTAGTCTGCCCACCGCATGTATTTCCTGATTTCTCCTCGTGAAGTATGATACAAGCTAGATGCAACTCCAACTCCAATTAGTGAGTTAGCATAAAGTGCAGTATTCAAGGTCTTTCTGCAGAACTGGCACATGACCGTTAGTTGAAAAATGGCTATGCATCAAAAATGCAATAAGGAGGCAACCTTTGAAGAAGCAATCTTATTGTTCGTAGATGTACTTGCCTTGGTGTCTGCAGTCCAAGAAAGATGAAAGGAAGTGACGTGACAACATTAGCAACAGTTTCAGCTACATTTTTATCACCTGGTTCAAAACAAAATTTTATTTTTAGCAATTAAGTTACCAAAAGAGATACTATGTTGATTGTCTGAATTGCGTGATTACTTGACCATACATGAGAGACTACAGTGGATAGGCTTCAGGCATGGGGGTCTCTGTCGCCAGAGTTGCCTGCAATTACAAGACAAAGCATTAGGTGATGCACAACTATTTTATACTAGACACCATTCTAACAATTGTCTGGATGGTGCTCATAATGATGGGACCGAAAACCGAAACCTTACTTGATCTTCAAACTTCGAGTCATGCCGACACCCCCCTGCTGCTCCATAGCTGACGAATCCATAATGCTTGTTTTGATAACTTCATCATCACTGTACGGTGACCGGCCCGCAAGTTGTACCCCATAGAGGCCATCCAGACCCCCAGGAGGTCTTCGATCTGCCTGAACTCCCATTTACTTGTCCGGCGCGTACTTGTTCAACTAAGCAGAACAAATAATTTTCCTGTGGGGAAAATAGTTGCACTGAGATATTGTTTAGAGATGCAATTTTCTGACACACCATGCACCTACACCCTTTCATCTAGGCGTCAAGTTTTGTGTTGAGATCTACGCTAGCTCACTACCTGCTGGAATTTAGTCTATTTTGCTATTTTGGGCAGCCCAATAACTATTTCAGAAATTCCTAATAAATCCTAGAGGCCCACTTAGCCCATTTGTGCAAGGCAAGGGATACTACTAAAGTTTAGTCCCACATTGCTAGTTTAGTGGGAGTTGGACCTCCTTACAAGGGAGGTTCTTTCCCCACTTGTACGAGCATGAGAACAAGAGGGATATCCACGCGCGCTCCTCCTCCGCCGCCCGCCTCGCCGCGACGCGCCGCGCCGCGCCGCGCCGCGGGTTGCGGGAATGAGCCGAGCCGATATCTAAATTTTTGCCACGCACGACGGGTATACGAAAGGTCACGTGGGAGTTGGAACGTTTTCTGTAGTGGACATTGAATTCGAACGAAGCGCCTCCTGCCGCAGCCTCTTCGCGTCCTTCTCCTGTGCCTATATACGAGAGGTCGCTCCTCTCCAGAGAGACACAACAGAAGCTCCTCTTCCTCTCGCCACAAAGTTTCGACCACTGCGCTGCTGCTACGTTCTTCCCCATCCCGTCTTGCGGCGTGCACCGCAGGTCGGGACAGTATGCCTCCGAGACTGCACCTTTTGAGTCCTGTACGGGAGAAGGGTGATAAGGTTTTTTGGGAGCGCTCAGCGCGACTACTGTCTGCTTCATCACGGACGATCCGGTCGCTGACGACTACTTCCCCGACGACGACTTCTTCCCCGACGTCCACGACCTCCTCGACGACATGGCAGGCGAGGACACCGACCCCAAATCCAGCGCTTCTGTTGCTGCTGTCCCGTACGTCTTCTTGTCTTTCCTGTTAAAGGTTCTGCCACAGTTCCTTGTTCTAGTCCTTGTCCTACACATGATAGGTTCTACTTCATATATGCTACTTGCTATACTGTCTGCTTTAGATATGATAGGATACGGTTCATATATGCAAAAGCTATTTACCTTCTCTCTGTCAGAACGCATGACTTGTTTTATCTCTACTATATTAGTCATGCTTTATCTAGTATTTCTGTTAATAAAATCATTTGGTAAATTGCTCATATTTCCAACACTATCTTCACTTCATATAAAATTCTCTCTTTTGTTCTGACCAAATAAATCAAACATATACACTTGAAGAAAACACTTGAAACTTTTCACAACAACAACACATGGGTACTACAATGTGTAGAATATTTTTTGGTGTGCCACAAATAATTAAAATGATAAGGCTGATCTTATACTATCATTTTAGGTAGAAGGTTATTCGTGATCCACTCCACCTTCAACATGACCCCTTTCGGCGTGAAAAAAATGGAATTATGGTTATCCTGTTCTAGTATGTCAAGTATCAGATTATTATCAAAGTGCTATCAGGTGCCAATACTAAAATGTCTTGTGGCCACTTACATGTTTTTTTAGCAAACAATGACCACCATATGTTGTTTATGTAACTACCAGATTAGCTGAGTGACATTACCAGGCCAGTCTGTTAGGATTTACCATATTGTTGCTGCTATCAGACTAGAAGATAACTACTCCCTCCGTTAGTACAAAGTTGGGTTATCTATTTTGGAACGGAGGGAGTAGATATTACCTGATTGTTCCTTAGCAGTCAGCCAGTCACCATGTTTTTGCAACCAGCAGATTATGTAGGTGATATTACCAGGTTGTCTAACTAGCAGTTATCATCCAGTCTGGATATCTAAGCAGATGAAAAAGGCAACACAATTCCATACCCTCTAATGGCACCGGTAAGAGAAATGAAATAAAATCCGTACACACCACACCATGGAAGCTAACCGAGTTTGCAGGCATGGACATAAAAAAAACTACTTGGTGGCGTATGGCAACAGGGGCAGCGAGGTGGCATATTTACCTCCGAGAGGGCTGTGCCGGCTGTGGCCTTGCACTGCCGCTGGGGTAGAGCTCCTCCCAGGGGGGGTGGGGCGTGGCAGGGCGAGCCGACGCTGCCTCCTGCAGCTCACGCGCCTGCTCAGCGCGCGAACCGCCGCCTCTCCCCTCTCAGATCCAAGGAGAGCTGCGCTTATTCGCCCGGATCTGGTTAAGGAACGGGGCCGGCGGCAGCTCTGCTCTGCTCTGCTCAGGTCAGGTCGGCCAAGGTGAAGGTTCAAGAAGCAAGCAGGATGTGTGTGAGAGGGAGGGAGAGAGAGACGCGTCCCCGTCACCGGTTTGGTGGAGCGCCGAGGTGGCGGAGGTTTGGGTGGAGGAGAGGGCGCGGGAGAAAGGAGGCCGACAGACACACGGGAGCGCTGGCAGGCGGTGTCCGGACGCGGGCGGCGGGGTCGGCGTGCGCGGTGGACCTTGGAGGCCGACGGGAGGGAGGGAGAGAGGGGAGTACGGCGCAGCTTCATCGGGACCCGGCGCTTCGTGGGACCCGCTGTCAGTCTCACAAGAGACGCGGGCCCGGTAACTTGGATCAGATGCGTGGTGCTCACCAGCCAAAAGTTTGGCTGCCCCACCAAATTTTGGTCATCCTTTCATCTCGCAGATTTTTTTTTAAATGATCAAATCAGGTCGAGTGATTCGCTCGCAACAAATTGGCAAGCCAACTCTGGCCGACATTAGAGGTAGGCCCAGTCTAGTCATCAACCAAACACACCCAAACTCAATCGAGCTAGCTCAAAAAACATTTCTACAACGAGTAATTTGAAACGGAGGGAGTAGGTTCTAATAGTCCTATGAATTAAAGAACTCGCGTAGAGAAAAAAAAACCTAAGGATTAGAATCCTCCAACCTTTAGAAATCCTTTGAATCAAAGAAACCCTAATTCATTTTTTACATGAAGTTGGCCAACTCATGGACACACAAATTTTGCACTAATGTTGTGTGGAGCCATGGAACCATCAAGAAAAGTTTACAAGACCTACAATTGCTAATTAAACCTAGTGCAGACTAACACCATAGGGAATAAAATATCTGGTCTGCCTTGGACAATGCGAATGACGTCTCCCATGCAGCACTACTGTCTGTCGGGGGTATGATTTTTGGTGCATGCGATGATTATAATTGCTGGATATCCAAAAAATGTAGCATAGAAAATGTTTTAACTTTCTTACTCATGAAATGACGCATCAGGGTATAATAGATGAGCAATATTTTTATGGAACTGAAAATGGGTCATACATTCTGCATGGAATCTTTTTTCCTTGTAAAACTATCATACACCTAGGTTTACATGGTTTGTACAAGAATATGTTACGTTAAGAATTACTTGTATACAGAAAAGTACTAGTATACATCCATATGTATGTCTCTACTTTTTCAGAAAATTTTAAACCTAAAAATCAATCTTTTAAAGAATTAAAACGATGCTTGAGCCCGTATACAAAGGAGTGAACGCCGTGAAAAAGAACAGACTTCACCAAATTGAGAGCATACTTTACATTGATCACAATTAGTTGAATTCACATTCTGCAATAAACAAATGTGTCATGGCCGGGGGAAAATATGCTAGATAAGATGAACAGCCGACAGGCCTGGGCAAAATAATTTTCTTCTTGTGCTACGTAACATAGGGAGGTGTGCATGTCCATCTTGTAAAAAAAGTCAGACCCGTGCAGGCCTACGAGCAACCAGCCACAGATAATGATTAAGGTGGATAGGATCTGCCACATCATAGGCTTGGACTAATTTATCTTTTTAAGTTGTAACACGATTTTTTTTTGGGGTTGGTTAGGTTTTTTGGTTGTGTGCATCGAGTTATGCAGAGGCCGGGCATTTTTTAGATGCGATTGTATCATCTCAATATATCAATTCAATGAAATGTCATTTATCGTAAAACTAGATCATTGAGATTTAAATGCTAATCAGACCCGAATCCACATGGGACCTGTGATATATCTAACGGCACTGAGTGTAGGTGCGGCTGAGCCATGGTCCCAAACTTCGTCTCTCCAAGTTTTGTTGAGTAACCTTAGGCTCAAAGCGAATATGTCGTTCGTTTTGCGGGAGCGACATGAGCTGCATTTAAAGAGACTAGTGTGGCAGGCACTACAGTGTAGAGACTAGTGAGTCCCTTGCTCAATGGACTAGGGTCGGGAGAATTGGACGGGGAAAGGCGGCAAATTGGACATAGGAGGCATCTTATGAAGACAACATGTCGCTCATGGAGCTCTCCTCTCCCCCTACATTCACGACGCCTCATCACCATCGATTGGAGGAGAGGTTATCACCCTTGACGTCGCCCCCGACGATCAATAGGGAGGAATTATGCGCCACACATCCAGGCTGGTGGACCACCGTTATTGTGGTCAACCATTTATGAAGAGGGGTTGCGGGTTTGACCCACAAAGAGGGTGGTGTGGAGGAGGGACGCGGGAGGGAGGAGGCACAAAAGGCATGTCAGTTAGAGAAGAAGACGTCGTTGAAGAACGAGCAATGCAGGGCATCTACACTGGCGCAAGGTTGGACAAGAGGACTCGATAGGGAAAGAGGCACTTTACTCTTTTTTTTTTCTCAATGACTTGAGAGTTACCATTCACTGTGTTGCAGGCCTAGATTTCGGCGAGGCCTGACGGACGAGAGAAAATAGACCCATCCAAAGTAAAGAAAATGGTCCACTACATTGATCCAATCTGAAAATGTATCCCGTTAGGAGTGAGTACATGAGAACTTAAAATTGTAATGAGAAGACACCAAAACCATTGACCATTAGCCTTCCGTGAGACATGGTGGTATTTTCTTATTCATTGAGCAGCAGACGTGCCACGATGCCAGAATTTTCCGACACCATGGTCGCATCGCCGAATATGAAGTCGATTGTGCCTTGTATCCAACACTCGTGATCGAGATGCTTGTGATGCATAATTTCAAGGGGTTGCAGACAAAATATAAAGATCTGAGGGGAGCAAACACAAAAAATATTCCCCATCCAAGAATATTTCTTTCTCAAATTTTTTCCAAAGTTGTTGTCTATGTGTGGATGAGGGAGGAGGGGGGCAATGGCCCCCTTCATTCACATAAGCTCCCTTGGTGTTCTTGATGGTCACATTGTGGGTGATGAAACCTTGCCCTAGACAGTGGAGGAGGTAGGATCATTGAAATTCTGATGTTGGGAAGGGTCGGCTTAAGGGAAATTTAAAAAATAATTATTGTTCACATGCATAGTAAACACAAGAGTAACACATGGTTCAGGCACACAAGTTACATTATACATGCACGTAGACATGTATTGTTGGGTGCGACTATAGTTCGACTAAGATTTACTAAGTCTCAATCGACTGAGGTCGTCCTGATAACTGATCGGATATAGCTATGTCAATTACATAAATCTTTAGGGGTTTTCCCGCAAAGCTGGTATTTGATTTGTTCTTCATACGCTGGTTCTTTTGTCCATTGTGTGTGTTGGTATTTAAACTGCACCATAAGATAGACCCAGTACACGGATGAGGTCTTTTGGGCTGGGCTTTTTTTTTTTGAAGGGATGCCATCATGGCTCACTTTATTAATTTGGCAATAAGGTTACATCGTTCACTAACACATTACCCAGGAAGTCTTGGGATTCATCGATCCAATTACAAGTCTTATTATTTTCATAAGCAAATTTAGCTAAACTATAAGCTACTGCATTCGCTTTCCGGTTACAATGCAAAAGGTGTATTAAACCTATCAAGCCAGCCATGATGAAGCATTCTGCATAAACAGCTGAAGCGGGTCTTTTGGGCTGGGCTTACCACTATATATGTGCTTGTTCTGTCATTTTTTGGTTGGGATCTTCTCACCTAGAGCTCCTTTTTGATTAATTTTATTGAAAAAAAACTATGTCTTATCTCGTTGATGCTTTTTCAGAATCTAGTACAAACGCATACGATTGTGTAAACATGCATGCCTTTTTTCATTTTTAGAAACAAAAACTAAATCGAGTCTTAATCTTGTTGCCCTTTCTAAAAATACTCTCTCTATACACAAGTGTAAGACGTTTTTCTCGTCTAATGCAGCTTAATTTAAACTGAAAACACTCTACATTCATTTAGAGTAGATACGTGTAAATTTCTGCAACAAGTAATTTGAAATGGAAGAAGTACGTACTATCTCTATCTCCATCCTATAATATAAGACATTTTTACAAACTAAAATATTTCAAAAACACTAACACCCATATGTGTGGGCGTCTGGCAACTTGTCCACACGCTTGGATTCTCGTCCAACCAATTCTGCACGAATCTTGACGCGTTCTAGCAGTTTTTGTGTGCCACGTAGGACTAAACTGGTGTTTGGACATTCATCCAGTCGCCCACACGTCTTTTTCACCACACGGGGGCTGATGTGTGGGCGTTTAACAATTCGCTCACACATCAGTTTTCACGCACGCAGAGGGGCTAGTGTGTGGGCGTTTATCACTTCGCCCACACGCCCATCTCCTCGCCCACACCCAAAGCTGACAGTTGCCATGTGTTTCTGCAGGGTACATGGCAACTGCCCTAGCTTTGCTGGTAAGCAGATGACAACTCTCAATTTATCCGAGTTGCCATGTGTTTTTGCATGGTACATGACAACTGCCCTAGCGTGCACGTAAGCAGATGGCAACTCTTTCTCTTTACATGGCAATTGCCCTAGCGTGCTTATAAGCACACGGCAACTCTCTCTTTTACCCGAACATGTCTTTTTGTCATGTCTTTTTGTAGTGCTACACAACAACTGCCTAGTGTTAGTGGGTGGCAACTCTTAAAGTTTTGAAATCATGACAACTGCAGTAGACCAGACCATACATGACAACTGCAATTGAGCAACCATGGCAACTGTAGTTGTCTGACATGGCAATTACAGTTAAACGAACATGAACGAGGGTCTGGACCATGGCAACCGCGGGACGCGTGATGACTGTCATGCGGGGCGTGCGGGACCACGACATACGAGGCCTGACGTACGGGGCGTGTGGGCGTTATCTATTTCGCCCACACTCACGCGTGTGAGAGAGATCGAGAGGGAAAAAAAAGATGTGTGAGCATTACTTGTTTAGCCCACACGTAGGTGTGTGCATTGTTCCTCTTATACACCACACAAAATGTGTGGGCAAATCTTCTAACGCCCACACGTGTGACACTTATCGGCGTCCAAATATTTTTACGGGACAGAGGTAGCCCAATGCATAGAGTCATTGCTAGTGACATACCACAAGAGGGCGGCTCGCTGTCGCTAGTCGGCCGCTGTCGACGCAGGGGCAGACTTCCCTTTTTTAGAAGAGGGGAAGACAAAACAAATTTCAAAAAGGCACATTCTTTTAAATAGAAAATCGAAAAGTTGACGGCCCAAGCCAACTCAGCAACGGTGCACACCTGTCGTGCTTCGCCCGATCCAATATCCATGTCACGAGGTGTTTTGAATGTTCCAAGATAATACTCCTTCTTGGCTCTGAAGAAGCGGCGCGAGGATACGTACACGTTGTCGCCGCGGCTAAGCCTCCGTCCTCCACGTACTTCCCTCTTCCAGAAGGCTACGGCCTACCATGCCCAAGCTGGAAGGTCCTTGCTCATGAAGCAGACGCAGCTTCGTGGCGCCTCTCTTCTCCCCGGCCGACATGCCACCGCCCGGCCTATAAAACCCACACCCTCCCTTATCCACCTCAACATCAAAATCAATCGTCTCCCACTTTCGGTGCCAAACCCAACCACCTCCATCATCTCCCTGCACCCCCGAGCCCACGCTTCCCCTGTCCCGCAGCACCAGTACCAGCACCACCGGCTAGCCATGGACGGCAAGGACTACACCACACCGCCCACCGCTTCCGCGCCACAGGCCGAGGCCGGGGCGCCGCCGCACTCCTACCCCCCGACGCAGCACGCCATGGACGGCAAGGACGCCACCGCGCCGCAGCCGGGACCGCAGGTCTCCTATCCCTCGATGGAACACGCCATCGACGGTCTGGACGCCACCGCGCCACAGCCGGGAGCGCCGCCGCATCCGTCTTCCCCCCTGACGCAGCAGGCCATGGAGATGGAGGGCAAGTACGCCGCCCCACAACCGGGCTTGGGAGCGCCGCCGCCTTCGTCCTCCCCCCTGGCGCAGCAGGCCACGGAAGGCAAGGACGCTGCCCCGACACCGCCCGCTGAGTCGGCGAGGTGGGGCACGCGGCAGATGGGCCCGCCGGCGGCGCCGGGGGCGCACCCCGAGAACCAGCAGGCAGCGCAGTGGACGGCCTCGCGCGGCGACCAGGAGCTGCCGCCGTACGTCATCATGGGGGGACCGGAGCCGGCGGCGGCGGCGTCGGCGCGGCGGACGGACAAGGAGACCAAGGACAGCCCCATGGAGCACATCCTCGACTTCTTCAACGTCTGGAGCCGCAAGGCCGAGGAGCTCTCCTCCAACATCTGGCTCAACCGTAAGCACAAACCCATCCAACCTTCATCACGATGATACTTTGCTTCTGCTCTGCTCACACCGACCGTTTTCTTCTTTGTTGCAGTCAAGACGGCGCCGTCCATGTCGGACGCGGCGATGGGGAAGCTGAGCCTGGGCGCCAAGGCCATCACGGGGGGCGGCTTCGAGAAGCTGTACAAGCAGACCTTCGCCTCCGGCCCCGACGAGCACGTAAAGAAGACGTTCGCCTGCTACCTGTCCACGGCCACGGGCCCCGTCGCCGGCACGCTCTACCTCACCAACATGAACGTGGCCTTCTGCAGCGACCGCCCGCTCTCCTTCACCGCGCCGTCGGGCCAGACCGCCTGGAGCTACTACAAGATCATGATCCCGCTGGCCAAGCTCGCCGCCGTCGAGCCCGTCACGGCCAAGGAGAGCCCGCCGGAGAAGTACATCCACATCGTCACCGTCGACTCGCACGACTTCTGGTTCATGGGCTTCGTCAGCTACGACAAGGCCGTGCACCACCTGGGCGGGGCCGTCTCCTCGTCGCAGCACCACGGCGCCGCTCCCGCCGCGGCGCCGGCGCCGGCACCCACCTACGAGTGATTGGCTGATTGCCGCCGTGTTCCATGTTCGTGGCTCTCTGCTTTTCATTGCCGTGTGTGTGCGCTCTGTTTTTCGGGCGGATCTGTTTAGTGAGTGCTCTGGTGTGTAGTGGATTTTCGTGTGGTTATGTGCTGTTGTCTATACGCTTGTGTTCTTCGGAGTTGGACAATGTATTTGAAATTTGAGCATGTTTGCTAGTTATCCATTCTATGCTGTCAGGTTTCTAACATGACACGTGTGATTGATATCCAAAGTTACTTATGGCTTGCCCTAGCCACCACCCGCCGTCTCCCCCTCCCGGTGACGTCGGAGGCGGCCTCGGGAAGTCTTGGAGGTCTGTTGTGATAGACCCTCTAAGATCACCTAGGCTAGATTAGGTCGGTAGCAATCTCTATTCATTGAGCTGTCTATGCATCCGAGAGAGAGAGAAACATGGAGAGATGGGGACGAAGAGGAGTACCTTCTCCTTGGCTCGATGAACCCGTGGTGCCGGACATGGTGGAGGGCAATGGTGATGGCAGGGTGTGGTCGAGGCGGCGGCGGCGGAGCTTCCCGTCACTATCTAGGTAGGTGTGTCGGTGGGGTGTACGGCTCACGACAAACCTCGTGTTGCGTGCCGTCGGCCCCACCTCTTTAACCAGCGCAGGTGACAGGGGCCGTCAATCATAGTGGGTTGGATGCCCGCGATCAGGGCGTGGATTAGCGCAGGTGACAGGGGCCGTCAACCATAGTGGGTTGGATGCCCGCGATCAGGGTGTGGATTAAGGGTCTGGTGGGCCGCCGTCAACCATAGTGGTTGGATGCCCGTGATCAGGGCGTGGATTAAGGGTCCGGTGGGCCGTTGGGCTCATACGGGAGGAGATCAACCTAACATTTTTCTTTTTGATCTCAATTTTTATTTTTAACCATATACTTTGTACTTTACTCATTTCATCACATATCAATACATAAAAGCATGTTTTATCGTCACAGCTCAATAGCCGATAGAATCAGACAATCACAACATACCTCTCTGTTTTGAAACAAATACTGTTTCTTTTGGGCCTCTCATGATCTAGGAATCATAGCCTTTCTCTTAAACCCATGCTGGCTAAGTGTTCCTTGAACACATTGGGTGGTAAGCCTTTCGTAAGCGGATCCGTAAGCATATTCTTTGTCCATATATGCTCGAGACTTATAGCGTGATTCTGGATTTTATCTTTCACAACATAATACTTTATTTTTATTGTTTTGGCAGCGTTACTCGACTTGTTGTTGTAAGCATAGAATACTGCGGGCTGATTGTCACAGCACATCTTTAGTGGTTTGTCAATACAATCTACCACTTTCAAGTCATGTATAAATTTCTTTAACCATATCATCTGCCCCGTGGCCTCATAACATGCCATAAATTCTACATACATCATGAACGATGCAACTTTTGATTGTTTGGAGCTTCTCCACAAAAAAGCCCCTCCAGCGAGAGTGAACACGTATGCAGACATGGATTTTCTATCATTTTTGTCTCCCGTAAAATCTGCGTCTGAATACCCTCTTATCTATAGGGAATCAGATATCCTGGATGTTAGCATGTGGTCCTTCGTGCCTTGCGCATAACGCAATGTTTTCTTTACCATCTTCTAGTGCTCTGTGCATGGATTCTCTTGATATCGACCGATTACCCCGGTGATAAAAGCTAAGTCAGGGCGAGTGCACACTTGTGCATACTATAAACTTCCAATAGCCGAAGCATATGGTATTGTTTTCATTTGATCGATCTCGTACTGATTCTTGGGACATTGGAATTTCCCAAAACCGCCGCCTTGACTATTGGTGTAGGTGTGGCTTTACTCGCATGTATATTATACTTTTTGAGAACCTTTTCTAAATATGCCTTCTACGATAGTCATAAAACAACATTTTACCTATCTCGATGAATTTCTATGCCCAAACATATGATGCTTCACCAAGATCTTTTATATCAAAATTTGAGGATAAGAACTTCTTTATTTCTCGTAGCAGACTAACTTCACTGTTAGCAAGCAAGATATCATCCACATACAAGATTAGGAAAATATATTTCTCATTTTTAAACTTTGCATAAATACAGTTATCCTCAACATTCTCTTTAAATCCAAATCTTTTAATTGTCTCATTAAACTTTAGATACCACTGTCTAGAGGCTTGCCTTAATCCATAAATGGATTTCTTCAGGCGGCATCCCATATCTTCCTTGCCTTCCATGATAAAACCCTTGGGTTGTTTCATGTAAACATTTTATTTTAAATCCCAGTTTAGAAATACCGTCTTTACATCCATTTGATGTAGCTCTAAATCAAAATGTGCAACTAATGCCATTATGGTTCTGAAGGAATCCTTACATGAGATTGGGGAAAATATCTCATTGAAATCTACCCTTTCTTTTTGTATAAATCCTTTTTGCTACAAGTCGTGCTTTATACTTTTCTACATTCCCATTAGAGTCATACTTAGTTTTGTAGACTCATTTACAGCCTATTGTTTGGCTCCTTTAGGAATATTCTCTAAGTCCCAAACATCTTTGGAACTCATCGATTTCATCTCGTCTTCCATTGCCTCCAGCCACTTCGATGAGTGAGGGCTTCTCATGGCCTCTTCATATGAAGTGGGATCACCTTCCATATGAACTATTTCTTTGTTACAAACTTTATAATCAGTAGAAATAGCTGATCTTTTAGTTATTTTAGACCTTCTAAGGGCCTCATTCTCTGGCACATTCTATGCCTCAACTTCCGGCACATCTTCTAAAAGTGGCTGCTGCGCCTCCCCCTCATGCTCAACAATGGGTTCAGTCGGGTCTTGACGGACATGTTCCAAATCTTCTCCCATGGTTGTCATGGGTGGAGTTACAATAGGTGCTTGCACCTCAACCTCAGGTACAATAGGTAGTGAAAAAAATGGCTCCTGGATCATCGGATTAGGTGCATGCACCCTCTTCTCCTCAAGATCAATTTTCTGAGCTACCATGATCCCCCTCATCATTTTGTCCTCTAAGAAGACTACATGTCTTGTTTCTACAAACTTTGTGTATCTCTGTGGACAGTAAAAGCGAAAACCTTTTGTTCTATCAGGATAGCCAATAAAGTGGCAACTGACTGTTTTGGGATCTAACTTTGCAATATGTGGATTAAACACTTTGGCCTCAGCTGGGCTCCCCCACACCCTTAAGTATTGTAGGGAGGGCACTCTTCCTATCCACAACTCGTACGGTGTTTTGGGCACCGACTTGCTTGTACTCTATTGAGGGTGTGAATGGCGGTTTTAAGCGCCTCCATCCATAATCCCAATGGCAAGGTGGAGTGACTCATCATGCTGCACACCATATCCATAAGTGTACGGTTACGCCTTTCAGCTACTCCATTTTGCTGAGGCTCGCTCGACATTGAATACTGGGCAACTATGCTAGTCTCCTATAAGAACCTTGCAAAGGGTCTAGGGACTTGGCCATATGGAGTGTGCCGACGGTAGTACCCCCCCGGTCAGGTCTTACTATCTTTATTCTTTTATCATGCTGATTTTCAACTTCAGCTTTGAATATTTTAAATTTATCCAACGCTTCAGATCTTCCTTTGATTGGATAAATATAACCACATCAGGAGTAATCATCTGTGAATGTTATGAACGATTCATAGCCATCCACAGTTTTCACAGCAAATGGTCCACAAATGTCAATGTGAATAATTTCCAGTGTTCCTGTGCTACGGTTTGCACCCTTTTTGATTTGTTTTACATACTTTCCTTTAATGCAATCTATGCATTGTTCTAACTCTGAGAACTCTAATGGAGGAAGAATTTCATTTTAACTAGTCTTTCTATTCTCCCCTTCGAAACATGGCCCAAGCGACAGTGCCATAATTTTGATGAGTCATGAGTTCTCTTTCTTTTCTTTTGTTCTTTATCCGACGCGGAAACATGGTCATTCACATTACACACAGAATACACTTTTTCACGTAGTGATAATAAATAAAGCTCATTGTGAAGGAAAGCAACACCCACATGAGTATTATTAAACCATATGGCACACTTGCCATGTCCAAAATGACAGTCATAATGATCTTTATCCAAACATGAAACACTAATCAAGTTTATGTGTAATGAACGAACATATAAAACATCTGTAAGCAGAAGCTTG
>NC_053026.1:613449605-613705593 GCF_003073215.2 Triticum urartu | reverse complement strand
AGTGTTCTTGGTGAGAACATAGTTGATGCTTATGCGTCAATTGATAATGGAAAAGATATGTGGGACGCACTCGAGGCCAAGTTTGGGGTCTCGGATGCAGGCACTGAGCTGTACATCATGGAGCAATTCTATGATTACAGGATGTCTGAAGACCGCTCCGTGGTTGAGCAAGCTCATGAGATACAGTCATTTGCTAGAGAACTTGAGCACTTCAGTTGTATGCTACCGGACAAGTTTGTTGCCGGAGGTATCATCACTAAGCTTCCTCCTTCGTGGAGGAACTTCGCTACCTTGCTGAAGCATAAGAGGCAGGAGTTTTCCGTCCTGGATCTCATTGGCACTCTTGATGTGGAAGAAAAGGCGAGAGCAAAGGACACATGTGCTCGAGGTATTGAGGGAGGATCTAGTGCCAATCTGGTACAGAAGAAGAACTTCTAGCCCCACAAGTTCAAGAACAAGGGCAAGTTTGACGGTAAAGAAAAGTTTGATGGGAAGAACAAGGCTGTGCAACACACGAACTTCAAGAAGAAGAATGACAAGAAGAAAGGTGCTTGTCATGTGTGTGGGGATCCTGATCATTGGGCTCCTAGTTGCCCTAATCGCTATGACAAGCGTCATCCTGGCAAAGGCGACAAGACCGCTAATGTTGTCATTGGAGACACTGACATGCAGGATGCTGGGTATGGTATATTTCCCACTATTCTTTCAGTATGTCATTCTCCTGATTGGTTGATTGACACGGGTGCTAATGTGCATGTATGCGGTGATATTTCCATGTTTTCGTCTTATCAGACCACAAGGACTTCAACCGTGCTGATGGGCAACAGTTCAAGTGCTTCTGTTCGTGGTGTTGGCACGGTCGATCTGAAGTTTACTTCGGGGAAGATCGTGCGGCTGAAGAACGTGCATTATGTCCCCTCCGTCAATAAAAATCTTGTTAGCGGATCTCTTCTGTGTAGAGATGGCTACAAGCTTGTCTTTGAGTCGAATAAATTTGTAATATCCAAGTATGGAACCTTTGTTGGTAAAGGCTATGAGTCAGGAGGTCTGTTTCATTTATCCTTATCAGACGTTTGCAATAAAGTTGTTAATCATATTTGCAAAAATAGTGAATCATATGTGTGGCATTCACGTCTTTGTTATGTTAACTTTGGTTGCATGTCGCGACTAGCGAAGTTGAACTTAATCCCTAGTTTCACCACTGTCAAGGGATCTAAGTGTCAAGTGCGTGTGCAAGCTAAGCAACCTCGTAAGTCTCACACGACTGCGGAAATGAGAAATCTTGCACCACTAGAGCTCATACATTCAGATCTATGTGAAATGAATGGTGTGTTGACAAAAAGTGGAAAGAAATATTTCATGACGTTAATTGATGACTCCACTAGATACTGCCGTGTGTATCTTCTGAAATCTAAGGATGAGGCTTTGAACTTTTTCAAGATCTATAAAGCTGAAGTGGAAAACCAACTTGATCGAAAAATCAAGAGGCTTAGGTCCGACCGTGGTGGAGAGTATTTTTCCAATGAATTTGATGCTTTTTGTGCGGAACATGGTATAATCCATGAGAGGATGCCTCCCTACTTACCTCAGTCAAATGGGGTGGCCGAAAGAAAGAACCGTACTCTAACTGATTTGGTTAACGCCATGTTAGACACATCGGGTCTCTCCAAGGCATGGTGGGGGAAGGCGATATTGACAACATGTCATGTCCTAAACCGAGTCCCCACAAAGAACAAAGAGATAACTACATTTGAGGAATGGGAGAAGAAAAGGTTAAAACTCTCTTATCTGCGAGCATGGGGTTGTTTGGCGAAAGTCAATGTTCCAATTCCAAAGAAGCGGAAGCTTGGACCAAAGACTGTGGATTGTGTTTTTCTGGGATATGCTTTTCATAGCATTGGCTATAGATTCTTGGTTGTAAAATCTGAGGTACCTGACATGCATGTCGGTACGATCATGGAGTCGAATGATGTGACTTTCTTTGAAGATATCTTTCCCATGAAGGATATGGCTACCTCATCTAATCAGGAGATGCCTAGTTCATCGAACCAGGAACCAGTTACAATTACCGAACCTGTCATTTTGATGGAACACTTTGAAAGTCCCATGGAGGAGAACAAGGAAGTTCCTACTAGGAGCAAGAGACAGAGGACTGCAAAGTCCTTTGGTAATGATTTTCTTATGTATCTCATAGATAACACTCCCAGTTCTATTTCAGAGGCCTATGCATCTGAAGATGCTGACTAGAGGAAGGAAGCGGTTCGTAGCGAGATGGATTCCATCTTGGCGAATGAAACTTGGGAGATAATTGATCGTCCTTATGGGTGCAAACCTATAGGATGTAAATGGGTATTCAAGAAGAAGCTTAGGCCCGATGGTACTATTGAAAAGTACAAGGCTCGGCTCGTGGCTAAGAGTTATACCCAAAAGGAAGGTGAAGACTTCTTTGATACTTACTCACCTGTGGCTCGACTGACCACTATTCGAGTTCTACTTTCACTAGCTGTCTCGCATGGTCTTCTCGTTCATCAAATGGATGTTAAGACTGCTTTCCTAAATGGAGAGTTGGACGAGGAAATTTATATGGAACAACTAGATGGGTTTGTACTAGATGGTCAGGAAGGAAAAGTGTGCAAGTTGCTAAAGTCTTTGTATGGACTCAAGCAAGCACCCAAACAGTGGCATGAGAAGTTTGAAAGAATTTTAACAGCTGCAGGCTTTGTTGTAAACGAAGCTGACAAATGTGTGTACTATCGCCATGGTGGGGGTGAGGGAGTTATCCTTTGCTTGTATGTTGATGACATACTGATTTTCGAAACAAATCTGAATGTTATTAAGGAGGTTAAGAATTTCCTATCTCGCTGTTTTGAGATGAAGGATTTAGGAGTGGCTGATGTCATTCTGAACATTAAGTTGTTGAGAGACGATGATGGTGGGATTACATTGCTTCAATCTCACTATGTGGAAAAGATCTTGAGTCGCTTTGGCTATAGTGACTGCAAGCCCTCTCCAACACCATATGATGCGAGTGTGTTACTTCGAAAGAATCGAAGAATTGCTAGAGATCAATTGAAATATTCTCAGATTATTGGCTCACTTATGTACTTAGCAAGTGCTACAAGACCTGACATCACTTTTGCTGTTAGCAAACTGAGTCGGTTTGTCTCAAAACCAGGAGATGTGCATGGGAAAGCTCTAGAGAGAGTTTTGCGTTATTTGAAAGGCACTGCGAATTATGGAATTCACTACACCGGGCACCCAAAGGTGCTTGAAGGGTATAGTGACTCAAACTGGATCTCATATGCTGATGAGATAAAGGCCACGAGCGGTTATGTATTCACTCATGGAGGTGGCACTGTTTCTTGGAAGTCTTGCAAGCAGACCATCTTAACGAGGTCAACAATGGAAGCAGAACTCATAGCACTAGATATAGCTATGGTCGAAGCAGATTGGCTTCGCCGGCTCTTGAATGACTTGCCGGTTGTTGAGAAACCTGTATCGGGTATCCTTATGAACTGCGACAATCAAACTGTGATCACGAAAGTGAGCAGCTCAAGGGATAACATGAAGTCATCGAGACACGTTCAGAGAAGGTTAAAGTCTGTTAGGAAAATGAAAAACTCTGGAGTTATTGCATTGGATTATATTCAAACGTCTAAAAATCTGGCAGATCCTTTTACTAAGGGTCTATCACGTAATGTGATAGATAATGCATCGAGGGAGATGGGTATGAGACCCACAATATGAGTTGTTCACAGTGCTAACCTATTCTTTGTGATCGGAGATCCCGTGAATTAGATGTGGAAGACAAGCTGTTGGTCAACTGAGAGGAGAGTATCCTTACTATTCACAATACCACTCCATGAAGATGCAATACTCTCCTAATCTGCATGGCAGGTTGATGTATATCTTAATGTGTTCTAAGTGGCTTATTTAAGCAGAGATGTTATCCTGCAGAACATCTTTTGAAGAACACACCTATATGAGTCTGATTGTCAAACGTCGCAATCTATGAGAGTAGGGTTCTCTCTAGTAAACTCATGAAAGGTCATGGAGTATGACACATAAGCTCCACCCGCGGGGAAGACTCACGGTAGCCACGTATCGGTCAAGGCTTTATGTGAAGCTAGATTCGCAGAAAACTTGCAGTTCAAGGCCCAGTCCACTATTCAAGTTGGTAACTAGTGTAGCATAGAGTTCTAGGTGGAAGTTCAACTTAACAGTCTCTACTGCAGTACCGGTATATAAAACAGTGTTTTGGAACTAAAGGCAAATTTCTGTGTGCCTCTGGGATCTGGTGGGGGACTGCTGGAATTTAGTCTATTTTGGGTAGCCCAATAACTATTTCAGAAATTCCTAATAAATCCTAGAGGCCCACTTAGCCCATTTGTGCAAGGCAAGGGATACTACTAAAGTTTAGTCCCACATTGCTAGTTTAGTGGGAGTTGGACCTCCTTATAAGGGAGGTTCTTTCCCCACTTGTACGAGCATGAGAACAAGAGGGATATCCATGCGCGCTCCTCCTCCTCCGCCCGCCTCGCCACGCCACGCCTCGTCACGACGCGACGCGACGCGACGCGAAACGGGTTGCGGGTTGCGGGAATGAGCCGAGCCAATATCTAAATTTTTGCCATGCACTACGGGTATACGAAAGGTCACACGGAAGCTTAAAAGATTTTTGCGAAAGTGGAGTTCGAATGCGAACGGTGCAGCCTTCGGCTGCTGGCTGTTCGCTTCGCCTCCGTCTCTTCATTTCGCCTCCCGTCGCTGCCCTCTCGCCTCCTTCTCTTGCGCCTATAAAAGGGAGGCCGCTCCTCCCAGAGAGACGCACCAGAACTACTCCTTCCCTCGCCATCGGTTCCATCTCCGAGCTGCTGCTGTCTTCCTCATCCGGCTTGCGGCGTGCACCGCACGTCGGGACAGTAGGCCTTCGAGACCACACCTTTTGAGTCCTGTACGGGAGAAGGGTGATAAGGTTTTTGGGGAGCGCTCTGCGCGACTACTGGCTTCTTCATCACGGACTCCGACGACTACTTCCCCGACGACGACTTCTTCCCCGACGTCGACTACCTCAGCAATGACATGGCTGGAGAGGATGTCGACCCCAAGTCCAGTGCTTCTGCTGCTGCTGTCCCGTATGTGTTCTTCTTCTCTCTGTCAGATGTCCTGCCACAGTTTCTCGTACTAGTACTTGCCCTACATGTGTTAGGTTCTACTCCATATATGCAACATGATCTAGTGTCTGTCCTAGATGTGTTCAATTCAAGTTCATATATGCAAATGCTATTTACTTTTTCTCCGTCAGGTTGCATGACTTGCTTTATCGCGGCTATATTAGTCATGCTTTATCTAATATTTCTGTTAATAAAATCATTTGGTAAATTGCTCATATTTCTAACACCACTTTGCTTGCGCGGCCCGTCCCACGGCCTGCGACACGCGAGCCGCTTGAGGCCCAACGGCCCGCTAGGCGTGTGCCGCTCTGCAGCCTGGACAACATGGCCCATGGCCCGCTGTGTCGAGCGCCACTTGAGCGTGGCCGTCGGATTCCATGTGATGGTCCAGCGCGCTCTCGCTGGGTCAAAACCAGCCCCGACCCAAAACTCTAGCCCTACTCTCTTTTATCCTCCTCTCATCCCTCTTCCCATAGACGGCAGAAAAAAGGGGCTATGCCCGGCCGCCGGCAACGACGTCGACTGCCAATTCACCGCGCCAGCTTCTCTTTCCCTTCCCCCTTCTTTTCCCCCTCCATCCTCCGCCTCCGGCATGGGAGCGGTGACAGCGATGCGTGCCGGCTTGTTCTGACAGGGACAATGATCGTTCGGTGTTTCATGAACCTTGATGTAGTTTTTATTAGGTTTGATGTGTTCTGTACTTCCAGTAAATCTTTACAATAACCCTGATATTTTTTGCAAAAAAAAAGACAAGGCACGACCGTGGAACTCCATTCATGTCCAACAAGACGAGGAGCGTTGCATAAAGATTGTACGCCTTCTGCCTAATGTAACAGAGAAAAGGGAATAAAAGCTTATATATAATTGATGCTAACAAATATATGTGCATTTCATTTTTGACTTCATCTTTCTATTTTCTACACTAATAATTTTTTTTGTTTGAGTACTCTACACTAATAAATTTTCTTTTGTAAAAATACCACAACCTCTTGTGTGAACAACTTGACATCATCAATCTACAAAAAGCAACAAACATGCCGATAGGTGCCCGCTGTTGGTGATCTGAAGCCTATATGAACAGATTTATATCGTGATCAACTCAGCTGGTTAGGTGCCTTAGGTTATCTAGCTTATGTAGCCCTTTATTTTCCTTTTTTTCTTGCTTAGTTGTAAACTGGTGGTTTTTATTAAATGAAATCGGAGGAAAGCCCTCTTTGTCAATAGTTTCAAGAGCTAATGTATTTTCTCACCGCCCCTTGATATACTAGATAACACCCCGCGCGTTGCTGCAAAAAATTAGAATAGCAAGTTCTAAAACTTTATAAGGCATATTCCTAAAGGACAAATAAGATATGAGAATGAAAAGAATTTTACCGCTCGAGTGGGATGCTTGTGAGCTCGCGCAAACCACAATTTCAAAATGATACATCCATATTGTTTCAGCCTCGCAAATTACAGAAAGTTGGTCAACCAATGAAACAATTGTAGTAAGGCATTCATTCTTCAAAGTACCATAACAAAGTTCCAACAATAATTAGTTGTATGGTATGGCTTATGGATGAATGCACTTTCTGGACCAGAACTCCTTGGCCATGCAAGCACATTTACAGCACAAAGAGAGGCGACTTAGTACATGAACATAAGAAGAATATGACCTGGTAATTTTATTGTGAAGAAGATATTTGTAGAAATAAGACTGGGCATAAGACACTTGGTAGTGATCAATATATTCAGCGCTAGGGAAATGCTTTTGAAATCGCACACTTCTCGGATGTATGCATCAAACTTATGAAAACAATCTGCACATAGTAGTATAAAACAAAGCTTTTCCCTACAAAATCAGCTATTATATGAATAATGAACTGTCACAGAATTTGTTCAATATATAGTGCCATGGATTATGAAGATATCAATAAAACATACCTATGAAGAAGAGACACCAGATATTATTATTACCACAAATACCTAGGAATTCTTAAGATAAATATGGATCATAAACTTACTGAATTCCATTTAGGATACCTTTTTTTCCAACATAGCAAATAATGACATGCTATATGAACTAATGAATTTGTTATCGATGACTGCATCAAAGTATCAAATACATATTCAGTTGGTAGTGGAGCATAAAGATTACCTATATTTATTTTCAATCACAACCTGACAACATTTTCATCAAAGACCTTGCTGATATAGATTAAAACATCTGTACAAAGAAATATTAGACATATTAGGGGTTTTAATTAGCATGGCAATGCACCCAAGATGGTCTGGTACTTCCCCGCAAATAAAAGGTAAATCCTAAGTTCAAAGCTTTTCCCAAGAATACCTGTCGGGGGTTGGGTGCGACATATGCCAAAGGATGGCTTATCATGGTGGGGGCGAGTAGAACGTCGTCGGTGACTGGAAACGGGATGAGGCGAAGACATGCACGCCGGCGAGTCTTACCCAGCTTCAGGGCTCTCCGGGGAGATAATACCCCTACTACTGCTCTACGGGGTCTCCGCATGATCACTATGGCAAAGTGTTTACACGGTTGCTCCTTGAGCTGTTTCCTGGAGGTAGGAGAAGGCAAGGCTAGCTCTCTCCTTCCTATATGATCTGGTCTAGTGCTAATGGATTTCAGCCCTTTGCATGGATGCCCTGGGGGGTTTATATAGGCCTACCCCCCAGGGGTACAATGGTAATCCAGCTAGGCGCGGGCCCAGCCGTCAGTCTCTCTGGCCGCCGTCTTATCCGCCGACTCCTGGGGCCCGCCGACTGGCTTGGTGTGGAGCCGACAGGCCGCGCCCGCCGCGGGCGGGTCCTTGCCGGCTGCAGATTACTGTAGCCGTGCCTCTAATGATGCAGGCTCAGTCATGAGGTCGTGGCAACAGCCCCACCGTCGGGCGAGCACTGTGGCCACTACTTGTCGTGTCTGATTAATGGCGCGTGGGGCCTGTGGGAGGGGCCGGCCGACTTCTGGTGGCTGACTCCCATCCGGGCCGACTAGTGGTGCTTTCACCGTCTTTCGTACGCCCGCCGACTGGTGGGACCCATCGTCCCTGGGTCGTACCAGTAGGCCGTTGTGGGCACAGGGCTCCGCCCCCTGGGGCTGATGTCAGGGCCGACATGGCAACAGTGTCGCGCCGCACGGAAATCCCCGCGGGCACGACGTACTGTAGCCACGCCTGCCCTTGGGAAAAGGGGTGGGAGTGGACCTCGCTGTGGCCACTCCCCGTCCCGTCCCTCTTTATGAGGTCATGGGGGTTGTTGGCGTCGCGGGCCGACTCCCCAAGGCCGGCTTCTCTGGAAGTCGCCAGTCAGGAGTCGGCTCATCCTGAAGTCGTCCCTGGGACTCGGCCGCGAGTGGGTAGCCGGCCGCCTCGCCGCCGACTCTCAGAAGGCGGCTCTTCGTCCTGGGGCCTCGAGGGGCGCAGTCTGCCTCAATGTCTTAAAAGGTTCTGGGCCTGGGTTTGCCTACCCGTGGCCCATTACTCCGACAGTAGTCCCCGAAGCTGGTGAGGCTCCAAGGGCGACATGTCATGGAGCCTCAACAATTTCTTCTCTCCGACAGTCGGATCTGGGCTTCGCTAGCCGTCTTCTGTTAAGCCGACTAGTTGGAGTCGGACTTGCTCAAGGCTGACTTGCCCAAAAAAAAGTTTGAACGCTGCGGCGGAGTTCTGGTAGCGTGCCTGATAAGCTTCCGGGTTGCCATCCGTGGTTGACCTGTCGCGAGGCGCCACATGGCGGAGCTAGTCTGATTGCCCTCGTGCGCGACAGGACAGGCCTGCAGGCGGGGCCCGCCACTATCGCGCCTCGGCATGCGAACAGATCCGTTGTGGCCGCGCGGACGGTTGGGGTTCCCACGCGGTTATTGCGCGTGGTAACTTCGTGTGATAAATCGTGGGGGTTGTGGGGTCCCGGGCGCAGTTAATCCCACGTCCGCCCCCTCGACTTCTCAGCCCATGAGCCTACAAGTAGGCGGGGGGAGGGGGGCGGCGAAGCACGCGCGTCCATTCTCCTCACTTCCTTTCGCTCCTTCTTGCTTCTTCTTCTTCTTTCCGCTGGTGCTCCGAACCACGCCGTGCCCGCATCGATGAGCTCCTCCTCCGACGCCGTGCCTCCTGCTGTTCGCTCCGGGGTGTGGGATGGCTCCGAGGTTGACGACGATGACATCGAGATCCTCCGCCAGACACGGCGGCTGCCTGGCAGGGACTTAGTGCGGGTCCGCCTCGCGCCGGAGGAGGGCGAGCGGGTCATATTCCGCTCGCACCTCATGCGCGGCCTGGGACTGCCGGCGAGCGGCTTCTTCCGCTCCTTCTTGGAGTTCCACGGGCTCCAGCCGCACCACCTTACTCCGAACACGGTGGTGCTGCTGGCTGCCTTCGCCACCCTGTGCGAAGGCTTCCTCGGCGTCCTCCCCACCATCGAGCTCTGGGGTGAGTTCTTCCAATCCAAGCTTGGCACGCACGTCACCGGCGTGCCGGCCCAGTGCGGTGCATTCATTGTGATGTAGAGATCAGTGGCCGACAATCTGTTTCCCACCATCGCACTGATTAAGTCGGTGAAGATGTGGCAGCGGTCATATTTTTATGTGAAGAACGTCGCCCCAGAAGGCGACTGGGTCAACCTGCCGGCTGGAAGGCTCCCCAGCTGGTCACACCGAGCCAGGATGCTGTCTCCCGCTGGTGCCGCCGCCGTCGCGCGACTCCGACTGCTGACGCAGTCGGAGGGCCTGACCGGGGCCGACTTGCTGGCCGCCTTCATGGCACGCCAAGTCCTCCCACTCCAAGGCTGACCTCACCTGATCTGCTAGATGAGCGGTCATCGGGACCCGAGTCAGATGTGCCCCAAGGACATGCCTCACGCGGAGGTGGCGAACACGGTGAACTACATCGCGAACTGCAGTCTCTTGGTGGACTGGCGGTTCGGCAAGGAGCCGTATTCGCGCGCCAACCTCCCGCCTATTGTAAGTCGTCTTCCTTCTTCTTCTGTTTCTTTTGCTGCCGAGTTTGACTTGTCAAGTCTGACCGTTTTTGTTTTGAATCAGAATCCTCTCGTCCCTCCCTCGTCCGGCACCGCGGGGCCGGCTCATCAGTTTGTCCCCGATCGGGCAGAGAGCGACGTCGACGATCCCGAATTGGGGCGGAAGCCATGGAAGCCGACGCCGAGGGAGGAGGAGGAGAGGCAGGCGGCTCCAGGCCTTCGGCCACTTTCACCGACTGGCCTGACGACGATGCCGAGGGAGAAGTCGCCCCGCGTCGCCAACCAAAAGCCGGCCAGCCAAGCGCGAGTTCCTCCGCCGGCTTGGATGCTCAAGGCGGTGCGAAGAAGCGTCGGGCCGGGCCGAGTACGCTTGGTGGCCGGTCGAAGAAGTTCAAGGGAGCGGCCGCCGCGACCAAGCGGGAAGAGGCGGCCGTGAAAACCAACCGCTTCCGCAAGGAGGTGAAGAAGCCGCCGCTGGTCTCTGCGTAAGCGCCTCCGTCCCTTATCTTTATTTTCTCTTTGTTAATCTTGTCTGAGTTTTTCATATGCTTTCCTCGCCTCAGGGCTCCCCTCACTCTTGAGAGGGTTGCCACCGCCTCTGTCATGGCGTCGGTGGAGACGTCTACCACCACTCGGCGGATTGACCCCGCCGCCGACCTTCGGGAGGCGACGGAGCGGAACGCGCAGGAGAAGCGCGAGGAGGACGAGGCCGCCCGCCGGGAGAAAGCAGAGGCTGAGAAGGCGGAGGCCTCCGCCCTGAAGAAGCTGGAGGCGGCCGAGGCCGCCGTTGCGGCAAAGCAACCGGCTAAGGAAGTCGTGCCCCGGCAGTCGGCGGTGTTCGTCACCCCTTTGAACTCCGCGTCGCCACCCCCGGAGTTCACGGGGCAGTCAGGGGAAGCCGGCGGCGAGTTCCCGATCGTGGAGAGAGGCGGCGGCGACGCCCCCGTGCCGGACGTGGTCGCGCCGCCACAGCCGCCCCCGCCGCCGTCTAGAAGCACGCAAGGCAAACAGCTGGCGAATCCGCCCTTGCCGCCGACTGAAGACGAGGCCGTGGCGAGGCTACTCCTTCAAGTCGGTTCGCCAACGCGCCGCCGTCTTGGGAAGGCGACTTCGGCGCCACGCCCCTTGGAGACCGGCACCGCCAGCTCGACGATTCCAGACGCCGAGGCGACGAGTGCCGCGCCCATTGGGTGGGTGCGAGGAGGCGGCACGGGCCTGCTGAACCAGGCGCTTCTGGATGTCCAGACGAAGCTACGAGCCGAGAGCGACGCCATCCAGAACTGCACCAAGGCGCACCTGGCGTCGCGGGCAGCCATCCGGGTATGCTTTCTCCTTTGTCCCTGTTTTCTTGTTTCTCTCCGTGGGGGCGCGCCAGCGCACCCACTGGGTGTAGTCCCCGAGTTCTGGGCTGGCCGCAGAGCAGGCGGCCCGGAACTCCAATTGGTAAGTTCCGGGTACTAACCTTTGTTCTGAAATACTTGTTGCAGGACTATCACAACCTCCGTGTCACCGCCTTCAATCGTAACGTTGAAGAGCTGGGCAAGCGGACTGCCGACTTGTCGGAGAGCCGGAGTGAGTCCTTTTTCTTCTTTGCGGGGGCGCGCTGGCGCACCCGCGGGTTGTAGTCCCCGAGATTCAGGCCGACTGCTGAGCAGTCGGGCCGGATCTCCCCGGCGACCTTCTTCGTTGATGACTTAACGCCTTCTTTCTTCTTTCTCTTCAGAGGCCAACGCCGCTCTTCAACAGCAGCTGAGCAAAGCCAACTCTGCGTTGCGCACCAAGGGGGAGGAGTGCAGCAAGCTCGCCGCAGAGCGCGATCTGCTGGCCACACAATTGGCAAAGCAGAGGGAGCTGCTTACGAAGACACAGAAGGAGGCGGAAGAGGCGGAAGCCACCCTCCCGGCCAAGTTCGCGAGCGAGCGCTCCTCCTGGACCGACAAGGAGGCAATGCTGGTCTTCGGCTTCCATGAGATCGAGGACCTCGTCGACGGTGAGCTTCTTTGCTTTCCTTCTTCGAGCCGCCGACTATATGTCGAGCCGACTCCTGGTTTTTTTTACTTGTTCTTCATTCCTTCCTTCTTGGCAGACTTCTTTCCCGGCCACTCGCAGGCCGCCATTCAAGCTATCGAGGCTGACCGCGAGGAGCGGAGGGCGGGTGGCACGGAGATCGCCGCTGATGCCCCTCGGACTCTTGACGAGCATATTATGAGCATTGGGGCTCGCCTGCGGTCGGCCCACCAGATGCTGCGCCGGATTCAACGTGTCGGCGCCCAAGCGATCGCCGCCCTGTGGCCAGACGTGCAGGCTCCGCGCACCCCCAGTCGGACTACCGACTGGCTGGAGGTCGCGGCTGGCCGTCATGAGGCCTGGAAGGGTTCCTCGGCCCGGGCCAGAGTGCACCGAGCCTTGGAATTCGTCAAGGCGTGGTATCCGGGGCTGGACCTAGACCGGCTGGCCACACTCCGGTCAGAGGCCTAGCCGGAGCTGACAGCCGCGGAAGATGCCCTTGTCAAGCGTGTGGCGGCGATCGCCGAGTACACCGACACTAGCATCTTTGTCCCCGAGCGGGCTGAAGACGGCGAGGAGGTGCCGCCGGAGTAGTTTGGGCTGAACCCTGACTACGGCGAGGACTCGGCAGAGGTGATCGACTCCAGCGTCGAGGAGGAAGACGAGACGGAGGACGGGAGCGAGACGAAGGCATCGGAAGACGGAGCGGACGGCCAGCCTCAGCTCGACCGCGCCTCCAGCAACGAGCCGTGCCCGCCCGAGCCGACTGCTGCCGGCGGTGATCAAGCCGAGACCACCCAGCCGGCCGCCCCAACATCCAACACCGCCGTCTCCTCCGATCCTCTAAACCCGTCTGCCGCCCCCTAGGCTGCCACCTTGTCTTTGTTTTATCTGTTCTAACAGTTTTTGAAGAACTTGTTAATTCGCACAATTCCACCCACTGGGTGTATTTTGAAATTCTGCTCGAAGATTCGGCCAAGGGCCTTTGTTATGTAAATATTCATCCGACTTCTATCTTTCTTGCTCATTGCTCTTTTGCCTTTTTCCTTTGCCGTCTTCCCTCAGTTGCCGTCTTTGTCAGTCAGACAGCCGCTCCGCGGACTGCTGCTGGATCAAATTCTTGGTCACTTTGGGAAGGCAAGTACTTATCCGTTTTAGGGTTCTTTTAACAAGTCGGATAAAAGGCGGCAAGGTGACTATTCAAGAGTCGGTTTGCGAAAAAAGGCTGGAAGCCGGCCTTAAGCTATGTTTGTGCTTTGAGTCCTTAGCCATTTTTTCATGTGGACGCCCATTCTTCCTTACTCCTGCCCACCAGACAGTCGCTCTGCGAGCTGCGGCTTCTGGCAGGAGACGGTTTAGACGCCACACACTACTTGTCCGGCTGCAGGAAGCATTTCATAGCGCAGGTCGGCAAGTCCCCGGGCCGACTAGTCGAACCCGGTGCCAAACGACATAACAAAGAGTAATATACTCGAAGGCATATTTCTTATCATATAGATAAAAGAGGGCAGTCCCCGAGCTCTTCTCGGGGGGCCCGAAGTCTTAGTATTTTTAATACAAAAGGTATCGTGATACATACTGCATTTAACTGTAAAATTTTCGGAGGAGATTTGCATTCCATGGCCGCTCTGTCTCTTTGCCGGAGTCGTCCCTCTTGCGTGCTCGGGGCTTCTGAGCGTCGATCAGGTAGTAGGAGTTGTTGCCCAGCACTTTGCTGATGATGAAGGGGCCTTCCCACGGTGCCGACAACTTGTGCTGGCCGACTGTTCGCTGGATTAATCGGAGCACAAGGTCGCCCTCCTAGAAAGATCTCGGCCTGACCTTCTTGTTGTAGTATCTGCGCAGGCTCTGCTGGTAGATGCTGGACCGGCTGAGTGCCAACAGCCGGCCCTCTTCCAGCAGGTCGACGCCGTCTTGTCGTGCTTCTTCTGTTTCTTCCTCGGTGTACATGGTGACTCGCGGGGAATCGAACTCTATGTCCGTTGGGATGACGGCTTCAGCACCGTAGACGAGGAGGAAAGGCGTGAAGCCGGTTGACTTGTTTGGAGTCGTGCGCAGACTCCAGAGGACGGTTGGCAACTCGTCGAGCCAGCAGCCAGCCGAGCGCTCCAGAGGCTCGATCAGTCGGGGCTTGATGCCGGACAGGATGAGGCCGTTTGCTCGCTCCACCTGGCCGTTTGACTGTGGATGGGCGACAGATGCTAGGTCTAGTCGGATGCCCGGTGTCGCACAGAAACGGGCCAAGGCGCCTTTGGCAAAATTCGTGCCGTTGTCGATGATGATGCTGTGTGGTATGCCATGCCGAATTGTGATGTCGGAGATGAAAGTCACGGCAGTCGGACCGTGCAGTTTCTTGATTGGCTTCGCTTCTATCCACTTGGTGAACTTGTCCACTACGACAAGTAAGTGAGTTAAGCCACCTCGTGCCGTCTTGAATGGTCCCACCATGTCTAGACCCCAAACTATGAAAGGCCAGGTAATGGGGATGGTCTTGAGTGCAGAAGCCGACTGATGCGGCTTGGAGCGGAACTTCCGGCACCCTTTGCATTTTTGGACCAATTCCTTGGCCTCTTCTAAGGCCGTTGGCCAAAACAAACCGTGTCGGAAAGCTTTGGCGATGAGTGCTCTTGAAGCTGCATGGTGGCCGCACTCGCCTTGATGGATGTCTTGGAGAATTGCTTGGCCTTGCTCTGGCTTTACGCAGCGCTGGTAGACACCAGTGACGCTGCGCCTGACCAGCTCTCTGTTGACTATGGTGTAGGCTGCCGCTCGGCGTTGTACTTGCCGAGCTAAGGTCTCATCAGTCGGCAACTCTTTGCTCACCAGAAATTTGAGGATGGGCTGGGCCCATGAGGGTGCTACTATTTCTTCGACTACCAGAACTGCGACTTGGACGAGGACGGCTGGGCTGGGAGGCGGCGGCTTGGAGTCAACAACCGCTTGCTGGGTTAATGAAGTCCCCGGGCCGACTGGCGCGGCTCTTGGGCCGAGCTCTGGAGTCTTCGGGCCGGCCGCCACAGTCCCCGGGCCGGGTTCTGCAGTCCCTGGGCTGGCCTCGACTGTGGCGGCTTTGGAGCCATCTACCAAAATCCGCGTACCGTCTGCCGGAGCTCTGGAGTCGGATCCGACTTCTTCAGGAGGAGCCGGCACGAAGATGGAGTCTGATTCTGGTGAAGGCTTGACAGACGGCTTGAGGAGGCGTTGAAGGGCGACGCCGGATGGTATTGCTTGGCGGGTAGAGCCGATTCGTGCCAAGGCGTCTGCTTGGTCGTTGTCGTTTCTTGGCACATGGAGGAACTCGCACCCCTCAAAATACCCACTGAGTTGCTGCACGAGGAAACGGTAACTCGCCATG
This sequence comes from Triticum urartu, assembly GCF_003073215.2. Taxonomy (NCBI): domain Eukaryota; kingdom Viridiplantae; phylum Streptophyta; class Magnoliopsida; order Poales; family Poaceae; genus Triticum; species Triticum urartu. The sequence continues at coordinate 613,690,089 of NC_053026.1, read as the reverse complement.
TTTGCATCTTTGGCGTCCCAGTCGCCAGACGACTGCCGGACCACTAAGTCCGAGTCGCCATAACATAGGATCCGGCGAATGCCGAGTTCTTTTGCAAGCCGGAGCCCGTGAATGAGCGCCTCGTACTCGGCGACGTTGTTGGAGGCGGAAAAATGGATTTGCAGTGCGTATTTGAGCTTGTCGCCTTTAGGAGAAGTGAGGACAACGCCAGCTCCCAAGCCGGTGCGCATCTTGGAGCCGTCGAAATGCATCCGCCAATGGGTGGAGTCGGGCGCTGGAGGTAGGTACTGGGTCTCGGCCCAGTCGACGAGAAAGTCGGCCAGTGCTTGTGACTTGATGGTGGTGCGGGGCTGGTAGTGGATGGTGTAGGGAGCTAGCTCTATGGCCCACTTGGCCACTCGACCAGAAGCATCTCGGCTTCCGATGATCTCGGCTAGTGGGGCCGTGCAGACCACAGTGATTGGATGCTCTTGAAAGTAAGGCTTCAATTTCTTGGCGGCAAAGTGCACGCCATAGCACATCTTCTGGTAGTGGGGGTAGTTCTGCTTGGAGGCCGACAGTACTTCGCTCAGGTAATATACTAGTCTCTGGACAGGTAGTGCCTTGCCTTCCTCCTGGCGTTTCACTATAATGACCGTGCTGACTACCCGGCTGGTGGCGGCGATGTACAGGAGCATAGGTTCCTTAGGAGTCGGAGCCGCCAGAACGGGTGGAGTAGTCAGTATCTTCTTCAACTGGAGAAAAGCTTCGTCCGCCTTGTGGTTCCACTTGAAAAAAGTAGTCTTCTTCATGAGCTGGTATAAGGGGAGAGCTTTCTCGCCCAGCCAACTGATGAATCGGCTGATGGACGCCAAGCAACCAGTGAACTTTTGCACGTCCAGCAGTCGGCTGGGTACCTCCATCCTCTCAATGGCCTTGATCTTTACAGGGTTGCATTCTATGCCGCGTTCAGAGACCAGGAAGCCAAGGAGTTGGCTTGCTGGTACTCTGAAGACGCACTTCTCGGGGTTGAGCTTGATCTGGAATCGGCGCAGGTTCTCAAAGGTCTCCTTGAGGTCTTCCAGTAGTGTTCCATGCTTTTCCGTCTTCACCACCACATCGTCCACATAGACGTGGGCGTTTCTCCCGAGTTGCTTGAGGAGGCACTTCTGCATGCAACGCTGAAAGGTGGCGCCAGCATTCCTCAAGCCGAACGTCATGGTGAGGTAGCAGAAGGCTCCAAACGGTGTGATGAAGGCGGTCTTCAGTCTGTCAGCCGGGTTCAGCTTGATCTGGTGATATCCTGAATATGCATCCAAAAAGCTCAACAACTCGCATCCGGCGGTGGAGTCTATCACCTGATCAATTCTTGGTAGAGCAAACGGGTCTTTGGGGCAGGCCTTGTTGAGGCTCGTGTAGTCAATACACATTCGCCACTGCTTGTTCTTCTTCAGTACCAGGACCGGGTTGGCTAGCCACTCTGGAAAGAATACTTCCATAATGAAGCCGGCTTCTAGGAGTCGGGCTATCTCTTCTCCGACAACTCTTCTCTTTTCTTCTGACAGGCGGCGCAAGGGCTGCCTGACCGGCTTTGCATCAGATCGTACATGTAACTTGTGCTCGGCTAATTCCGTCGGTACACCTGGCATGTCTTTGGGGGACCATGCAAAGATGTCCCGATTCTCACGGAGGAAATCGACGAGCTCACCTTCCTATTTGCTGTCGAGGTTTGCGCCTACAACAGCGTACCTCTCGGGGTGCTCCGGATCCAAGGGTATCTTCTTTGTCTCCTTGGCCGGCTTGAACGAACCCTCAGCTTCCGACTCCTTTGGGTTGTGCGACACCTCTAGCTGCTTGCCGGCCATCGCCACAACCCGGTCAAGGAGCCGCTTCTCGGCCGCGATCACCAGGAACTCGGCCAGCCGACTACTCTCAGCCGCACAGGCAGACGGCTTCCGGTAGTCGCCGGCTACGGTCAGAATCCTCCTGGAACTGGGCATCTTCATTTTGAGATAGGCGTAGTGGGGGACCGCCATGAACTTGTACAGGATGTTGATGCTGCTGCCTCCGTCTATCAGAACTCGCGAGAAACGAGCAGCTCGTCTATCCATGGCAAAGGTGGCATCCAAGACCAAGGCATAAGAGCCCGGACTCGGCATCACCTCTGGGTGATTAGCCCTGCTCCAGCTGATAGGCTTCTCGGACCAGTGCATGAACCCTGGCGTCTATGATGCTACTGCATTCACCTCTTGTCGCTGCAGCCGCCTGCTGCGTCGATCATCAGCCATGCTGGTAAATATCACGTAGGCTCCGTGCTCTTCGGGGTACTCGTCTTGTACTGCGCCGACTGGCCTGACAGCCGACTGCTGGGGTGGAAGCAGAGGCGGCTGCCCAGCAGGCGGGGGAGGTAGGAGGCCGTCTCCTTTGGCGATCCTAGTGAGCCAGTGGCACTTCCGGGTGGTGTGATTCGACGGCTTCACGCCGCTATGGAACTTGCAAGGACCATCCAGAGTCTGCTCGTATGAGAAAGCCGGCAACCAGTTGGGCTTGCCACCTTTCTGTCGCTTGGGTGGAGGCTGCCCATCCGGCTGCTGGTCTTCAACTGTCGCGACCTGCCGGCTGCTGGAAGCCGGCTGCGGGGCCTTGCGCTTGTGGTCGTTCTGCTGTTGCCGCCGACTGGCGTCTCCTGCCGGAGTTCTTGGAGCCTAAGGGGCCACTTTGCCAGTTGCGCTAACTTGAATCTCCGCCTTCATGGAGGAGTCGGCCGTGGCATACTTGTCTGCTATGATCAGAAGCTCGTCGAGGGTTTCTGGCTCGTCGCAGAGGAGCTTGTGCTTGAGAAGGGTGCCTTCTCTGCACCCGGCGGTGAAGTACTCGATAGCCTGCACCTCGTGCACGCCCTCGCAGGAGTTCCAAAGCTCGGCCCAACGCGTGAGGTAGTCGCGGGCCGACTCGTTGGGGCCTTGCATGCACAACGAAAGCTGACGAGGCTTGGGAGGATGCTTGTACGTGCTGATGAAGTTGCGGACGAATGCTTCGGTGAAGTCGACCCAGCTGTTGATGCTGCAGGGCTTCAGGCTGTTCAACCATGTCCGGGCCGTGCCCTGAAGCATGAGCGGAATGTATTTTACGGCGACGCGCTTGTTGCCGTTCGCTATGTTGACAGCCGTGGAGTAGTCAACCAGCCAGTCCTCCGGCTTCACGGAGCCGGTGTACTTGGGTGTGTCTCTTGGGAGCGTGAACCCTTTGGGAAAGGGCTTGTCTTGAATGCGGGGCCCGAAACAAGGCGGACCCAACTCGTCTTCTTCTTCCAGCGCCAGGGATCGGTGAAGTCGATCGATCCGGTGGCGGGCGTCGTTTTACCCAACTCCCTCTCGGCGGCCAAGGCGGTCGCTGAGAGTCGGATGATCAACAGGCGGCGGGGAGACTCGCCTTTCCTTGCGAGGAGAAGGAGGCGGACAGTCGTCCCGTTGTTCTATTGCTCTCGGGCGACCGTCTTGGTCGCGCTCTATGGCAATGTGAGTCCGACTGTGGCTGACAGTCGGATGCTTGTCTTTCCTTCCTCGGGCGCCGCCAGTCGGCGTCCGAGACATCGCGCCATGATCTCGGCGAAGGTCGTCGTTTTGCCGCTGCGGCGCCTCCATGCGGCATCGGCCTCGTTCTGCGCGGCAGCCACGTCGAGGAGCCGCTAGACTCGCTCCATCATCAGGCGGCGCTCTTCGCCCTCGAAGTTGTCCAGCTCGTCCGCCGCTGCCTGGGCGGCTCGAATGTTCTTCGCAGGCGTAGCGTACACAGGGCGACTTGCCCCGAACAGGTTGGCGATGGCTACGCCGTGCTGCTGGACCGCGCCGAGGCGGCTGGGCCCAGCTGGGGCCGGCGAGCCACCCACAGCGCGATCCATCTCACGCTGGTAGGCTTCTGACAAGCATCTCATGCTAGCCAGCTTCTTCGCACCTTTGACAAGCTGAAGGCGGCGCGCCTCCAATGTCTCCGCGTCAGCGTCTTCCGGAATGGGCGCAGTCAGGTCTTGTAGTGCCGCGCCAAGTGGGTCATGCGCTCCTCCGCCGGGAGGCTCGTCATGACCGATGACGAGCACCTCGGTGACGGTGCTTCCGTCACTCTCCGCGCGAGGGAGAGGTTCGTCGTAGACCACCACGTTGGTGGGGAATGCGTCGAGCGACGCGGTGTCGGAGTAGACCAGCATCGGGTCGGTGGAACCTACAGACTCCAAGTCCACGGCAGGCTCGCCGGTGACGTGGAGTTGGTCGAGGAGGCCCGCGAGGAGGCTCTCGGGGCCGCCCGTGCCTGCGTTGGATGCAGGTTCGTCGGAGAGGCGAACCTCGCCGACAAGATCGGCGAGGCAGCTGGCTGCGCAGGCGATCTCAACGCCGTGCAGCGCGTCAGCGCAAACTCCGTCCGGCGTGCCTGGCTAGCTGCGCTCGCCAGGGAGGAAAAGGGTTCCCGTCCAGAGCAGGTCTCTGGACGGCAGTGCATCATGTCCCACGATGGGCGCCAAATGTCGGGGGTTGGGTCCGACATATGCCGAAGGATGGCTTATCATGGTGGGGGCGAGTAGAACGTCGCCGGTGCCTGGAAACGGGATGAGGCGAAGACATGCACGCCGGCGAATCTTACCCAGCTTCAGGGCTCTCCGGGGAGATAATACCCCTACTGCTGCTCTACGGGGTCTCCGCATGATCACTATGGCAAAGTGTTTACACGGTTGCTCCTTGAGCTGTTTCCTGGAGGTAGGAGAAGGCAAGGCTAGCTCTCTCCTTCCTATATGATCTGGTCTAGTGCTAATGGATTCCAACCCTTTGCATGGATGCCCTGGGGGGTTTATATAGGCCTACCCCCAGGGGTACAATGGTAATCCAGCTAGGCGCGGGCCCAGCCGTCAGTCTCTTTGGCCACCGTCTTATCCGCCGACTCCTGGGGCCCGCCGACTGGTGGGCCCCGCCGACTGGCTTGGTGTGGAGCCGACAGGCCGCGTCCGCCGCAGGCGGGTCCTTGCCGGCTGCAGATTACTGTAGCCGTGCCTCTAATGATGCAGGCTCGGTCATGAGGTCGTGGCAACAGCCCCGCCGTCAGGCGAGCACTGTGGCCACTACTTGTCGTGTCTGATTAATGGCGCGTGGGGCCTGTGGGAGGGGCCGGCCGACTTCTGGTGGCCGACTCCCATCCGGGCCGACTGATGGTGCTTTCGCCGTCTTTCGTACGCCCGCCGACTGGTGGGACCCATCGTCCCTGGGTCGTACCAGTAGGCCGTTGTGGGCACAGGGCTCCGCCCCTGGGGCTGATGTCAGGGCCGGCATGGCAACAGTGTCGCGCCGCACGGAAATCCCCGCGGGCACGGCATACTGTAGCCACGCCTGCCCTTGGGGAAAGAGGTGGGAGTGGACCTTGCTGTGGCCACTCCCCGTCCCGTCCCTCTTTATGAGGGCATAGAGGTTGTTGGCGTCCCGGGCCGACTCCCCAAGGCCGGCTTCTCTGAAAGTCGCCAGTCAGGAGTCTGCTCATCCTGAAGTCGTCCCTGGGACTCGGCCGCGAGTGGGCAGCCGGCCGCCTCGCCGCCGACTCTCAGAAGACGGCTCTTCGTCCTGGGGCCTCGAGGGGCTCAGTCTGCCTCAATGTCTTGAAAGGTTCTGGGCCTGGGTTTGCCTACTCGTGGCCCATTACTTTAACAATACCAGTTGAACGTATCTAAATCAATTGCGGCAACACTTACTGCTGAAGAAATTTATGTCGAGTTGAGTGGGAGGGAGAGAAGAGAGAAGGGCAAGATCAGGAGACAGGAAGACAGGAACCTGGAAGATGGGAACCTGACGATAATGACAGGATTTCGGATCAAAGGCGCGCGATGTCGCTCCACTATTTGGAATGGCAGGGGAAGTCGCATCTGGATGGCAGGGCGGCCATGGAGGTTGGTCTTGAGGAGGTTGTGATGGCCGAGGTCTCATGCGTGTGCTACAACTCTCGGCGGCGGATCTGGCCGGAGCACCTGGACCCGTGGAGGGCGACGCCCTCTCCTGAAGCAACCAGCGATGGGAGGTGTGAGGAGCGCTGGGTTGCATGGCACCGTTCGGTGGTGCCTGATGGTGTCGCTCGTTTTACGGGGATACATATGGAAGGCAGGAAGAGTGATGAGGAGAGATGGAACGATGGAATTCTCATCAGTTATGGAAGACGAAAGATGCCCACTGCATTTAATTGCCAGAGTTTAATCACATGATTTGTTAAAAAACGATATTAGTGCTGCCATAATGAAATGGTTAATCTCCCACATCCTGTGTATGCAGAAGAGAATCTCACGCAACAACTACTGCATGCGTTGCTCTTTTTCTACCACTGGTTTTGCATGCATGCTTGAATTAATGCCAAATGCTAATTTGATCTTTTTTCCACTGCTGGTGTGGCAAGATGAATGCTGACATGGCATAAAGCTGATGTAAACATTGTGCATGTTAAAAGAATAGGTAGAAGTAAGGAGCAACTTCTTAAAAATGTTAGATTTAGAGGTTCTCTATTGCAGGTGCGGAGGTGCCATACCCAGAGGAAGATATGGAGGAGTATCCAGTGCACCCAATCATTTGATGGTACCGGTGCACCCGGTTTAAAAATATCATATTTGCAAATGTTGGATCTGAAAAGTAGATAATGGGTTGTAGTACTAGTAACAAGAATCTACAAAAAACACACACAAGAATATACCATACCATCAAATTTCAGATGCAAATTCGAAACATGTTGTGATTTGTCTTTTTCTTATTCGAAGTATGTATTTTTAATTTAATTGGGTCTACATTTTTACATCATTATACAAATGTTACATCCTCAGAATTTATATTGTTTTCAAATGATTCATATTTGATGCACCGGAGCAATTGGCGGTGTTGAGTAACGTGATTGTATTAGAAAAGATAGAATAAACTAGGAAGGATTCTGCCTTGTCTTGTACTTAAAATAAATCATACATTCCTATATATGTGCCCACGAGGCTGAAGCAATATAACGAATTATTCGATCAATCCCTCTCTCTCCCTTTTATCATGGTATCCGTTTTGGTTTCTAAACCCTAGCCATTCGTCGCTTCTACTCCACGCGTCGGCCCCGAGGTGGTCGGCCTTTATGACCGTCGCCGGAGGTCGCGTCGCCCGTACCTAAGGTTCGTCCGCCGGCCATGTTGGCCGGCTTCCCTAGAGTCTTTTCCCGACCCTTTGCTCCAGGCTTTTCTCTCCCGCCGGTCATCTTGATCGGCGTTTTTTTTGGATTTTCCGATCTGTGCTTGATCGGTTTGCGTCGCCCGCCGCCACCGTCGACCCACGTGCGTCTCTATTCCGACACCGTCGCAACCGGCCGGCTCCTTCACTGATCCGGTCGACTTGCGCAATAGGCGGCCCCTCACAGCCGTTGTCTACGCGCCAGCCCGCCCGTCGATCTACGCCGACCGTCTCCGCCCTCTATGACCGGGACACCTGCATCGCCTCCACCCGGCAGCCTCGCGCCATGCGGCGGCCAATCATAGTCGCCGCTCATGCGCCGGCCCGTCAATCGATCCACACCACCCGCCTCTGCCGCGTCTGCACGGCGGCCCCGCGGGTTTCCTCGCCGGCCTCGTCCCTGCTACATCGGGTCGGCTGCGTCAGGCCCGTCGGCTGCCTCGAGCTCGGGAGCCGTTGCTCCGTTGGTCGCCCGGGCCTCACTGCCCGGCCGCCGGTGCTGACGCGCTCGTACGCACGTCATCCCACGCCGTCCATCATCACCGGCTTGATCTTGGACTCCGCCGCCACCCCCGCCTTCACCAGGCGGCATTCCCGACCTCGCGCGCGATCGAATTGATCACCCGCCTACCGCCGCGAACTGCCTCATCTATGCCGTGCGACCGACCTGGCCCGTTGCTTGCGCGCCTTCGCAGGCCCCGTGAAGACCGTTCTGAGTTCAGCGTGCTCCTCCACCGATCGAGCAATGGGCTGCCGCTACGTCGCCCCGTCGGGCCGCAGCGCCGCCGCCCCGTGGTTCTTTTCCCGGGTGCACCAACCCGCGTCACCGCCGCGTCGCCCTTCGGGACGTAGTGTCGCGGCCCGCGGTCCCCCGTCGTCCTGAGGCCGTCCCGTGGCTGCACCGACCCTCGCGCCGCCGCTGCGGCGCCCCATCCGGCCGTAGAGAGCGTGACACGTGGTCCACACCGCCGTTCTAAGGCCATGCCCGTGGCTGCACCGACTTGCGAACCGCCGTTGCGTCGCCTCTTCGGGCCGCAGCCGTGCGGCCCACGGTCCCCGCCGCCACCCTGAGGTCTTCCCGCCGTCGCCCCGACCCGCCTGCCGCCGCTGCGTCGCCCCTTCGGGCCCTAGCGCCGCGGCCCGTGGTCCACTTCGTCGTCCCCGCGCGTCGACTTCCCGTGGTATGCCCCGCGCTGTCTCCCTTGGCGCCGAAACGCCACCGGCCGCGCCGGTCTTCATCATGCAGTCAAGATTCTTCGCCTACTTCGAGCATCACCGCCGCGCTCCTAACCTAGCCGCCGCCGTCGCTCTTCTTCGGCCGCCGCCGCCGCCGCTACACCCATAGCCGCCGCAGCCGCTCGTCCACCCCCTTCCTCTTTGTCCAGCACCAGCCCGTAGCCAGCGTTGCCGTCATCTACGTTGACCGCTTCATCTACTCCGACAACCGCATGCGACATTGGCCCCGCACCGATTGGCCTGCAACCGTTGCCGAGTCCTTCTCTGCTGGCCTCTCCGACTTCTTCAACATGGCATACAACTTATGCAGGTCCCAGTCTACGCATGTCTGGGCTGGCAACACCGCCGCGTGCCTTCGTTCATGACGTGTCCCCGGGCCTAGCAAGCCTGGGGCGGCGCTTCGTCAACTTCGTCTTCGTCCGTCTATGCATGGCCGGTGCTGGCAACACCGGTGCGTGCCTTCGTTCACGATGTGTCCCCGGGCTTGGCATACCCACCGCGACGTGTCGTCAAGGTCTTCTTCCCGGCGCACCACTACTTCGGCACCACTACGCCCATGACTAACTTGGCGCCTCCTTGCGCCGTGGCTCCACGGTGACTTCATCGACACCGGCTACCTCGACCACCGCTACACCACCTACGCTCTCGGCTATCTCGACAAACGGCACAACGGGCTACCGCCTTGCTTGAGCAACCTCGTCGGTTGCCACTCCAGCCATGACTCCGCGATACGTCGACCGTTACGACTGTGGGGGTGTCCGTCGGCTTGCCTTCAGATTCTTCTCCAGTCTCACCATCTACGACGCTACGTTGTGACTGCAGGGAGATGTTGAGTAACATGATTGTATTAGGAAACATAAGATAAACTAGGAAGTATTCTGCCTTGTCTTGTACTTCAAGTAAATCATGTATTTTTATATTTATGCCCACGAGGCTCAAGCAATATAACGAACTATTCCACCAATCCCTCTCTCCTTCTTCTATCAGGTTCTACCGGTGCACCCAGTGTCCTGCTTTAGAACCAGCCATGAAGGCTTTTATATACCTAAATAAAGAACGGCTAAACAAAACATGCCAAAAAAGGAAGCTATTTTCTCAAGAAATTAAACTGCAAACTAAGAATATTATGACGAGTTCGACCATGCCATGAGAGAGGTGTTGATATGCTTTCCTATTGTTTAGTTAGCTCGGCATACATACGTGCACGTGTTGTTTTTCATTCGTTTCGTCGCACTGCAAGGAACATGGCATGGTGGAAGTCTTGTCTTTCTTCTTTGCTGTCCCAAGACGACGGCGGCGCTGCCAAGGTAAGAGGCGAGAGCAGGCTGGGGCCAGGCCCGTCGATGGAGGGGGCCAAGGTACGCGACCTCTCAGGGCCCCATAATTACTGGGTATTAGTAGTGTGTGTACTACCAATATAATAACACTTTGTCATTTAATCCAGCGGCAAGGCCTAAGCAAAGTACGCAGCAACAAAAAGCCAGCCTGCGAGGCCTTTTTAAGTGTTCCATCGATCGCTAACACGCCGCCGGTTCGCCTGCTTCCGCCAAACGAGCAGATGCCGTCTCCTGCCTTCGGCCAATCGCCCCCCCTGCTGCTTTCGCGCTTCCGCCAATTGCCCAAGGTGCCGTCAGCTGCTCCCTCTGCCAATTGCTCGTCTGGAACGTCGTCAGCTGACCGCTGCTGCCTTTCGCGTCTGCGGTTCCATCATCGACTATAACCCAGGTCTCCATCTACTAGGTATACAACTTAATTTTATCATCCTTGTACTTGGTAGATTTCTAATTTTGATCTCCCTGACCTAGGTTAGGAGCAGGCCCTAGTTAGGAGCAGCCGAGTAGGATGATATTATCATCATGTGTCCATGGGCTAGGTATTGAAAAATGATAATGAATTTATTTGTCAATGGTGCTAGGTTAGGAGTAAGATATAACAGACTGAAATTGTGTAATAAACTGAGTACCCCTGAGTTATATTAGTTCTCATGTTATATGACTGTTTTTAAAATTTTGGGTCCAATTTTGATTCTCGTCCTGGGGCCTCGAATTTCTGGAGACGGCCTTGCTGGGGCGATAACCCCCAACAATGTTCCATTTGCAGTTCGAGGGCGTCGGTGGCAGCTTGAGTGGCCGGTCACATTGACAATCAGCTTCCGGAGATGGCTCCAGCGAGCGTCCTTTTGTGTCGTGCATGAACAAGGATTAAATATAACGTTGAACCGACCCAGATTAAAAATAAACGTTCTAACTTGGGATCGAACTCCCATCGTTGCACATTGAGGCCCAAGGCCGCGGCCAACCAAACTAAGGCATCGCTATACAAAGCAAAAGGCTTGTTCTTTTTATAAATTAGTACCGCCTCGCTGCTTTAGAACCCGTTCTACCGATTTATATATGTTTCCGATTCAAAATCAATAAGCATCCTAGAGAACTACTGTTTGTGAAAAGATGGCTGATATAAGGCTTAGATTTCATGAGATGTGTGGCGTGATCAGCAGGGGCATAAATAAGGAAAAGGAGGCGTAATTGGCGGGCATAAATTTGGAAAGAGAGTTTGGAAAAAAGAAAAAGGAAGGAAAGGATAATGACCAGTTATATAATAATACCAACGTGTGATAATTGGGCATAAATAACGAAGGAGAGCTCCTAGAAAATGAAGGAGAGAATAAATTTGCAAAAGGTACGTGGGCATATAAATAAGGAAGAAGGGTTCTTTAAAAAAAGGAGAGAATAGTGTTGCAAAGGAATTATAATACGGGGGCATGATCAGTATACATAAATAAGTAAGGTGAGTTTGACAAGAAAGAAAGAAAGGTGTAAACTTTGTAGCTTTTTATAATGTACAATTGGAAAAAGAGTTCCTCACGTGCGAGCTTTGCAATGCTCCAATAATGACTGCCGCAATGCATCTGGGGACCAAGCCCCGTAAATCTCTCCTTGCCCTAATTAATTTCTCACCACCCTCGAATTTGTGCGAATTAGCCATGCCCGTACAACTGATATGAATTTTTAGTAAAACCTCGGTGCGTGCCTTCCCACCGTCGCCGGGGGATGATGTTGGGTCATGCTGCTGGATATATCGGTGGATACATCATCATCTTTTCCCCGTTGCAACGCACGGGCATATATGCTAGTACAACTAAAAACTGCCATCAAAGATGGTTCGTTTGCCAACTCCCTTACGGCGAATGTTCGTCAGCTACAACTACCGAATGTAATTGGGTCTAAATTTTATACCATGATACATATTATTGCAGCTTGCATATCATATAATTGTTTTTTCAATAATTCATATCAGGTGCACTGAAGTAATTGGTCCTACCGGTGCATCCAATGTGTATAACCTGCTTTAGAACCAGCCATGAAGGCTTTATACTTAAATAAGGAACGGCTAAAAAAACATGCGGAAAAAAGAAATCTAGTAGTTCTCAAGAAAATAAACTGCAAATAGGAACCAAGCCCAGAGAGAGGTGTTTATGCTTGCCTGCGGATTTGAGTTAGCTCAGCATACGCGTACGTGATGTTTCATTCTTGTCGCCGCACTGCAAGGAACATGGCATGGTGGAAGTCTTGTCTTTCTTCTTCGCCGTCCCAAGACGATGGCGGCGCTGCCAAGGTAAGAGGCGAGAGGAGGCTGGGGCGATAACCCCCGATAATGTTCCACTTGCAGTTCGAGGGCGTTGGCGGCAGCTGGAGTCGCCGGTCACATTGAGGACAATCAGCTTCCGGGGATGGCTCCAGCGATCGTCCTTTCGTGTCGTGCATGTACAAGGCGTCTCCATGTCTGAAGCACATCGTCCCATCGTCGAACCATGCGCCCGTCTTCATGATGACGCTGGAGGCGTCATGGACGTAGAAGCTGTAGCGCAGATCCCACCACAGCTTGCTGTCATCGCCCTCGACCCACTGGTCCGGCGGTGGCAGTGACATGACCCAGAACTGGAATTTCCGGCGAACAGTTTTCACGGCGAGGCACAACCGCCCGCTCATTTCGAAGGCGTTCACCTGCGGATCGCAGGCTGGGTTCACCTGCTGGCCTGCCGTGACGAGCAGGGCCTCCGACGCGGCGGAGGCGTGGTTGCCATTTGCCTCAGCCTCGGCGTGGAGGCTACTGAAAGTGGGCTCGGCGACGACGCCGCGCCATAGCCTGCACACGCAGCGGCACCGGGCCACGTCCCTGGTCGGCAGCTTGAGCAGGACCTCCCGGACCATCTCTGCTGATTCCGGCGGCCGAGCAGGTCCCCTCATCTTCGGTAGATCGAAACCCGAATCGATCTGCCGCTAATATTTCCTAGTATTATTTCCTCATCGTGTGATTTCGATCCTTTTTTTTTGATGAGATGTGTGATTTCGATCTCTTTTTTTTAGGGGATGTGTGATTTCGATCTTGGTTCTACGTCGGCTGAAATCAGGCGGCGTAAGAGCATACGGGAGAAAACGTGGGGTGCCTACCAAGTTGGGCCACATAAGAGGATGCAGCCCACGCGACTCTAGTGCTGGGACATGACATGGGGCGGGGATCATCATACCTGCTTGTTAAAAAACATTTTTAAATGTTTTACAAAATTTCGAAAAAATGTGAATCTTCACAAGGAATGTGACTACAACTCCTTAAGATTTCAGATTAAAAATCAAAACTGTGATGATTTTTATAGCAAATTCGGAATCTATACATCCTCACGCATCAAAATCAAAACTAGCACCCTGTTGGCCTCCAGTTGGTCGAAGAGGGGCTCTTTGGCCTGCAGTTGACCGAAGTGGGCTCTTCAGCCTCCTGTTGGCCGAAGAGTGCCCCAATTGGGCCGAAAAGGATTCTTTGGTCTGCCGTAGGCCAAAGAGCACTCTTTGGTCAACTGTAGGCCGAAGATCCTTGGGCCCCAACTTTTCGCGTTAACAGGAGGCTGAAGCTGCATGGCTGCGCTCTTCTGACTATGCTAGGCCTTGGGCCCCAAAGAGTACTCTTCGGCGTACAGTTGACCAAAGAGTACTCTTCGGCCTATGGCAGACCAACGAGTCCTTTTCGGCCCAGTTGGAGTATTCTTCAGTCAACGGAAGGCTGAAGAGCCCACTTCGATCAACCGCAGGCCGAAGAGCCCCTCTTCGGCCAACTGGAAGCCGACGGGGTGCTACTTTTCATTTTCTTGCGTGAGGACGTATAGATTCCGAATTTGCTATAAAAAAATCATCACAGTTTTAAAAAAAATCTGAAATCTAGCATGAATAGTGTAAAAAAAAGACAAAAGCAACATTGACACTACACATATGGATTTCACATTTTGTTTCTCAATGTGCATTTCGAGTTTGGACCTGGATTTTTTTGGGATTGTAGTCACATTCCTGGTGGAGAGCCGAGAGAGGTGCCGCTGCTGGTTGATGATGAAGCGAAGGTGGAGATGGAGGACTGGGTAACTAGGGCATCCATGGTGCCAGCGACGGTGGATGGATCGGTGGAAGCAGTGGTGCCCGTCATGGTTTCTTGCGGGTTCTCTCGATGTCTCTCTCTGTATACGCTAGATTGGTTTTCTCTCGTGGAAGCTAGATGCGAGAGGAAGAGGCTCTGATTACCATGTAAGATTGAGGGCCAGTTTTTTTGGGCGGTTTAAAAAATAAGCTGCCTCTCCCCAGCTTAAAAAATAAGCCGCATGCAAAATTTATTGAAATTCTTAAATTAGTTATTTCATAACTAGTTTAGAAGCCCAATAAATAAGAGAGACTGCTTATAAAAAAGCTGGGGAGGAGGCGGCTTATTTTTTAAGCTGCCAAAAAAATTGGGCTTGAAGCGTATCTACCTCGTAGGGCCGCGTGTGGTTTATATTGATCGATGGCATAAGCCTGCCGTGGCGTACAAGGAAAGGACGATCGCTAGAATACATGAGGATAGCGAGAAAGAGTTTAAACAGAGATACAGAAAGAGTCCTATCTCTATTTTGTCAAACACACCGGAGCTGCAGAAGGCATGCATTTTTGTCTAGTAATAAATCCGAAACCAAACGTCTACATGATAGTATGATTGGAAGGGACAGACAATTCTTCATCAGCTCTACCAATAAATAATGGCACAGCAAAAAAGTATATAAAAAATGCAGCTAACTTCTCAAAAGAGAATGAAATAGGTAATAGTAATGCAAATAGGGATACTATGGCGAATTTGACCCTGCCATGAGAGTGGTGTTGATGCTTGCCTGCAGATCTGAGTTAACTCAGCATATACGTATGTGATGTTTTCATTGGTGACGTCGCATTGTAAGGAACATGGCACGCTCAAACTCTTTTCTTTTTTCCTCGCCGTCCCAAGACCATGGCGGCGTTGCCAAGGTATGAGGCGAGAGCAGGCTGGGGCGATAACCCCCGACAATGTTCCACTTGCAGTTGGGCGGCGTTGGCGGCAGCTTGAGTCGCTGGTCACATTGAGCGTCTTGAGACGGCCCAGGCGAGCGTCCTGTCGTGCTGTGCTTGAACAAGAAATTCCTGTCAATGAAGCACAACGTCCTATCGTCGAACCATACGCTCGTCGTGGTATTGATGTGATACGATTCACGATAGAAGTCGTCCAAGCTGTAGCGCAAATCCCAGCACAACTTGCTGTCGTCGCCCTCCACCCACTGGTCCGGTGGTGACATGACCCAGAACTGGAGCTTCCGGCGAGGGTTGTACAAGTGCACGGCGAGGCACAGCCGCCCGCTCATCTCGAAGGTGTTCTCCATTGGATCCCAGTTCGGGGGGTACGTGTCAACCCTGACCGGGAGAAGGCACATGCGGTGCACCTCGGTCGCCACGTTGACCACCAGCATCCCATCAGGTTCCAGGCAGGCCCGAACGTGCGTATTCGGCCGCTGGTCACCAGGTACAGATTGCCATCAACGAGCACCGGCGGCGAGGTGCACATTAGGGGGCGCTGGGAAAGTGTATGATCGCCGGCGCCACGCGCCGCTGCCTAAGAGCATCTCGAGCCGCGCCCCTAACAAGGCCCTCCAAGCGATATTTTGACCGCCGGCGCCGAAAAATTGACCCAGTCGCGTCCCCAAAGGCCCTTTTTCGCCGGCTCGGGCCGAAATTGGCGCCGGCGTACCAAGGCCAAACTCGGCGCGCTAGGGGCGCGCTAGGGGCGCCGGCCGAATCGTTTTTGGCGCGAAAGTCGGTGGGCCCTCCTTGGCAGCGACTCGGCTCTTCTCGCCGCTTCGTTCGTCCTCATCGTCTCGGTTCCCGCGGCGAATCTATGCCAAAGCTGCCGCGCGATGCCGCGCCGGTCAGCCTCCTCCATTAATGCCTCACACGCAGCGCAGTGAAGACTGGACGACGTGCGTCCCTCGCCCGCTACGTGTAACACGGCGGCCACGCGTACGCGCGGCGCCTCCGCCTATATAAGCCGCCCCCCAGCGCGCCGGTGACGCACAGACTCTCCACCGCCGACGCCCCGTTCCTCCCCCGTCCCTCCCTCTCCTCTCGCCGTTTCAGTTCAACCATGGCCGAGCGCTTCCCAGGCGACGGCAACACGCCCAGGCTGGAGTACCCCGCTCCCCCATCCTTCTCCCGTCGGTGTGGGAGCTCGTGGACGCCGAGGCGCATGGACCCGGGGCGTCCTCCTCCTCGTCCGGCCGCTTGACCGGCTCTCCCTGCCTCCGCCCCGTCAAGCCGGAGCCCCAGGACATGCCGGTCAGCTACCACACCCGCAGCTCCGGTGTCCGCATCGCCGACTCCTCCCCACCTCTGGCCGCCTCGTCCTCGTCAGGTCGAAGGCGGAGCCCGGCCTCCCCGTGGAGTATGAGGCCATTGTCCGGCGCGGCTTCTCCGACGAGGAGGCCCTAAAGTGGGCGCGGGACGACTACCACCGCGACGAGATGGTCCGGCAGCGCCGAGCCCTGGAGGACACTAAAAGTGAACACAGTAGGGATATAACTTGTGTCATATATGTTTACTTATGTCCACATTATCCTGAAAGTGCACTTCCACACAACAATAAGAGTGAATGCACAAAAGGAATGATGGTCAGATGTGATTTTCTTGTCCAGCTCACATTTGAACAAAGCTAGGGCATAAAAATTGAAGATGAAATGCATATGGAGTCGTTTCAGGTTTACTATTTCGTTGGAAAAGCTCTGTGAAGTGCACTTTCAGGATATCCACCCAAACTGCATTGATGTAGTTGTGGACGGACCGAATAACTCAACATGAAGGGTGACTTGTCTCATGCCCCACACCAGAACTCTTGGAAGAAACCATCCACGGGGTGTCAAATTCTTAACGTCGACGCTGGAGGAGGATAATATGGGTGCATGTGGAGCGACTTTGTGGGCGCGGATGACTGATGAGGTTACGGCAGAAGCAACTGCTCTTTGTGAAGGTTCTGGTCTTCGTATGCAGGTTGAGCTACCCTTCTTTGGTGATTCGATCCATGTGATGAATATGGACTCAGGTTATTCCACGGCGGCGGCTCTGGTCTTTGAACAATGTGAGGAGCTGATGGTGGATTCTGGGAACGTCATCTTGGAACATTGTAATCATGAATCCAATGCTTGCAGGGACAGGCTGGAGATGACGACGCCACGGAATCACCATCTTTAGATATTGCAAGCGCCAGCCGCTGCTGTTTGCCGATCGAGCAGAGCAACACCAATTAGTAGCAGCAGCAAGCAGCACCTCTTCCGGCGCGTGCGTGCGTGCGTGCAGCCTCAACAGCAACGACAAGCTGCCTCTGCCACTGCTCGGTGCGGCACTTGCTTCAAGGTGCTCAAAAGGTGTCGATCAGGCCCCTCTGTTCCGTCTAGTTGGGCCAGCTAGGCTTTCTGTCGAACACCTGGAGCGCGTCGCGGCCACCTCCCGCTTGCCATCTTCCCCGACCACCACGAGCGGAGAGAGACTCGTCGATCCTGATCAAGAAATCACGCCAGCCTCTCCTCCGAGACTCGCGCGTCTCCGACGACGAACAGGCACATCGGAGGCGTCCGCCCTTCTCCGCAATCCGTTGACCGTGTTCAGCAATCGAAGAGGAAAACCCCGTGCCGAGTGGCGATCACGTTCTGCTGGGTTGTCCTCGAGGTCACCACGGCGCTTGCTTCACGCTTGTGTCGTTGCAGACGCAGAAGATGCTCGCCGCCGGGCGCCATGTTCGTCGAGGAATACATGGGCACCGCGGCTGGCGCGGTGGGCGCGACTGCGCGAGGTTGTCATTGGGCCACGAGGTATAGTGTAGCGGCGACTCGTAGCAGGCCATGTGCGGCGGCGTGGCGGCGGAACGGTGGCAGCCGCAGCCGAAGGCGGGGCACGCGTGGCGGGCCGGCGAGGTAGTGGCCGCGCATGTGTTGCACCAATCAACAGGAGTACCCGAATTGAAGATTTAGAGAAGAACGGGGTATGTTTTTGAAAAGTTAGGTTGCACAAAGACAGATGTCTGGACCGTCTTTTTACCCATCTAACAAAGTTCACCCAAATTCTCCCTGACTTATTTTGAAATTCTCTAAACCGCATCAAACTGGGAAGGCTTTTTTTTTGTTTGTTCATCCAATTTATGCAAAAAAAAAAACTGACAAGGTTTGGGGAGTCCGAATGGCCGTCCGACCCATTATTAGTTGGACCACATCTCCTCACACTCACCTTCATACTTTTTTTGCGTGTTTGTCTTTGACACGCTGAGGGTCTATGCTAGTCCCACTTTTGTTTGCAAGTGCACTGTTACATGTGTTTGCTTGCATATTGTGAAACAATGCTGGTTTTGTGCATTGTTTGTGGGGTTGACATTTTTCTTGCAAAACATATTTGTGACCCCTGGGAATGGCTATTAATCAATGATTCGCTGAGAATATCGGGTCGACTATCATGGTGCAAATATTGAGCACTTACTAGAGCTAGGAGCAACTCTTGCAGATACATCATAACAGTATGATCACCATAATTAATAACCATCCTTAAGGAGTCCGGGGCCCAAAAATGGGTCTACTGAGTCGCCAAATAGCCATCAACCTCCATACTTTTTTTGAGTGTTTCAAATAGTGGGCCGTAGCCTCCATATTTGGAGGTTGGGGGCGCTAATATGGAGCACACTTCATACCCAACCATGCGCGCGGGAGGGAAACCTTCTTCCTCTGCCTTCCTTGCATGCCAATGACGACAGTCATCTGTACAATCCCATAACAGTGATTTCCACCGGAAAAAGCTCCCACTAATGTTGCTGCTCTTTGTCCCAGTCGGCAGTCGGCTCGCCTGTTTACCATCTATGTGCGCCCTTTCTTGCATTGTTTTCGTTGGAGCTCACCATTGTCCATCGGAAACACGGCTATATAAACTGGCAGTCTCTGCATCACCGCTACACTCAATCACACACATCCATCTTTCTCTGCACCCACCTTGCTCGAGCCATGACGCGTTTGCGCCTCCTCTTGAACCCTTCTCGGGCTAGACCAGAGAGTTATGTGCCGAATGGCGGTACTTCAAGAGGGTCCAGGACGAAGCGTTATGAGAGGCTGAATCAGCGGTTGAGCACCTCCCCAACGCTCGCCCGTACCTCACCCGCATGACGGAAGTCGTCATGGCAGAAGCAGAAACCGCAGCCAAGGAGGGTACAAGGTTCTGGTCGTCGGTTTTGTCCATTGGTACGTAGACTGCGTCAAAGTGCAAGTTGAACCACCCGAGGCTACCCCCTCATCTGAGGTCACTTCCAAATAGAGAAAGTCGGTGAAATAAAATTTTGTTTCAATTTCTCGGTTAGGTTCAATTTTGAATTATTATTTTGGTCGATTTTCGATTTCAATTTCAATGTGTGTGTGTCGTAATGTGAGTTTTTTTTAGAAAGGAGGCGCTTGCTCGGCCTTAGAATGAGGCCCTTACGAATCCAACAGTCCCGCCCAACGGCCAGGACGAAAGTACCGACTACAAAGCGAAACAAACAAGTGCCAGAGCGAGAAAAAAGGGTACATGCCCGGAGGTAGATACATAGCGGCACAGCGCTAGTAAAGACTAAGTGGCCAAAGATGGCTCTCGAGGTAGCCGGGGCGCCATGCAGGCGTCAGGCATCAGTGCTCTATGATGCGCGTCGAAGCTCAATGCACCTTGCCTGCACCCTTCTGACGAGATCGTCCACGAGTCCTTTGTCCTGTCGTTTTGCCAAAAGCTTCCATAGGTGTAGGAAAGACACCATTTTATATAACATATCAGCCGGATGTCTGATAAAAACTCCATCTATTGGCGCTTTTATTTCGGGTGGTCCAAAGAGACCATGCTAGGGCCCCAAATCCTAGCCATGTAATCCTCTTATCCGTCCCAGAGGTGGCGGCCGCAAGCCGGTAAAATTCTGAGAACCCACTTGGGTTCCACGTGGAATCAGTTGCCGCTCTTACTGCACTCCACATAATCGCGCCATAATGCAGCGGAACAGAATATGATCCCAGTCTTCACATTTTCCACACCACACACATCTGCCATCTCCCGGGCCATGTCGTTTTTGAATCTGATCCCCGCTCGTGATTTGGTTACGGGCGACTTGCCATAAGAAGATCTTGATTTTGGATGGCAATCACGCTCCCCACAACCCCGACAGGTCACATGGGGTCCTGTGGAGAATTGACCCGACGACGCAAGTCACCAAACGACCTCATCCTTTTCAGGACTCAGGTTATACCCTCTCAACTTATTCCGTAGCTCTTCCCACTCGGGATTTTCTACATTCCCAAATGGACGCCGAAAACGGGGAGACCATTGTCCCTGCCGCCAACACTCTGCCACTTTGGCATTCTGATCTTCCGCAATCGCAAATAGGGCCGGAAAACCTTCCCGGAGACGTCTATCATCGCACCAGATGTCCAACCAGAAGCACGGCCGTAATGTGAATGCACTGCAGTTTATTTGTGCGAAGAATGAACATATACACCGACGAATGAGTCCGTCAAATATGAAGTTTTTTTCGAAATGGAGGCAAAGATTGCCTCATCTATTAATTAAGCAGAAGAGAATTGCCCAGTTAATTACAGAAAACCGGGCAAAAACCGAAACAACAAGGGCCAAGCCCACTCCCATAGACTGAAACACATAGGGCAAAGCCCACCCTAATCGATGACAAAGTCGACATGCGGCCAGACAACGCAGCTCCGACTCTGATGAAGAACTCAGAAGAACAAAACCAGGCACGGCTGGCGCCACGGAAAATCGCCGAATAGGACACCTAGCTACAGCTAGTCATCGTACACCACAGGGCCCCGCTGCCGCAGCTTCGGCTCCACAACAACAAGCAAACCGAGGCAAAACCGTGGACACACCGAAGTAGAGCTGACTACCGCAACCATTGCTGTGTCGCCGACATCGCTCCCACCATCATCGTTGCCACAAAAGTCTGGTAGCCACAATGATTCTCTCGGGGCCGCCGCCCCGACATACCATCGCCCCCCTCGAGCAGCAACGCCGCACAACCTAGCTGCCCGCAACCCACGCTGCTCAGGGCAACCGCTCACAGCAGACCACGAACGTCGCACCACATCCAGGGCCGCCGCGCCGACGTAAAGTAAGACCGCCCCCTCGGGGGTGCATCGACCGAGCCGACACCCCTACCGCCCAAGCGGGACAAGGATGCCACCCAACCAATGTCGAGATAGAACCCTGTTGGGGAACGTAGTAATTTCAAAAAAATTCCTACGCACACGCAGGATCATGGTGATGCATAGCAACGAGAGGGGAGAGTGTCGTCCACGTACCCTCGTAGACTGTTAAGCGGAAGCGTTATGACAACGCGGTTGATGTAGTCGTACGTCTTCACGATCGACCGATCCTCAGTACCGAACGTACGGCACCTCCGCGTTCAGCACACGTTCAGCTCAGTGACGTCCCGTGAACTCACAATCCAGTAGAGCTCGGGGAAGAGTTTCGTCAGCACGACGGCGTGGTGACGATGTTGATGAAGCTACCGCAGCAGGTCTTCGCCTAAACACTGCTACAGTATGACTGAGGTGGATTATGGTGGAGGGGGGCACCGCACACGGATGGGAGAGATCTTTGTGATCAATTTATGTGTCTAGAGGTGCCCCCTGCCCCTGTATATAAAGGAGCAAGGGGGAGGCCGGCCGGACCTTGTTGGCGCGCCTTGGAGGAGGAATCATCCTCCTAGTAGGAGTAGGATAGTAGGAGTAGGATTCCTCCCTTTCCTACTCCTACTAGGAGGGGGAAAGGCAGGGAGAGAAAGAGAAGGAAAGGGGGGCCCAATTCGGACAGGGGGAAGGGGGCGCGCTGCCTGCCCTAGGCCGGCCCCTCTCTCTTTCTCTTATGGCCCAACAAGGTACATTAGCCCCCGGGAGGTTCCGGTAACCCCTCTGGTACTCCGGTAAAATCCCGATTTCACCCGGAACTATTCCGATGTCCAAATATAGGCTTCCAATATATCAATCTTTATGTATCAACCATTTCGAGACTCCTCATCATGTCCATGATCACATCCGGGACTCCGAAATACCTTCGGTACATCAAAACATATAAACTCATAAAACCAATCGTCACAGAACTTTAAGCGTGCGGACTCTACGGGTTCGAGAACTATGTAGACATGACCGAGACACGTCTCCGGTCAATAACCAACAGCGGAACCTGGATGCTCATATTGGTTCCTACATATTCTACGAAGATCTTTATCGGTCAAACCACACAACACTATACGTTGTTCTCTTTGTCATCGGTATGTTACTTGCCCGAGATTCGATTGTTAGTATCCAATACCTAGTTCAATCTCGTTACAGGCAAGTCTCTTTACTCGTTCTGTAATACATCATCCCGTAACTAACTCATTAGTTATCATGCTTGCAAGGCTTATAGTGATGTGTATTACCGAGAGGGCCCAGAGATACCTCTCCGATAATCGGAGTGACAAATCCTAATCTTGATCTATGCCAACTCAACAAGTACCATCGGAGACACCTGTAGAGCACCTTTATAATCACCCAGTTACGTTGTGACGTTTGGTAGCACACAAAGTGTTCCTCCGGTATTCGGGAGTTGCATAGTCTCATAGTCATAAGAACATGTATAAGTCATGAAGAAAGCAATAGCAGTAAACAAACGATCAAGTGCTAAGCTAACGGAATGGGTCAAGTCAATCACATGATTCTCCTAATGATGTGATCCCATTGATCAAATAACATCTCATGTCTATGGTTAGGAAACTTAACCATCTTTCATCAATGAGCTAGTTAAGTAGAGGCATACTAGTGACACTATGTTTGTCTATGTATTCACACATGTATTATGTTTCCGGTTAATACAATTCTAGCATGAATAATAAACATTTATCATGAAATAAGGAAATAAATAATAACTTTATTATTGCCTCTAGGGCATATTTCCTTCAGTCTCCCACTTGCACTAGAGTCAATAATCTAGATTACACAGTAATGATTTTAACACCCATGGAGCCTTGATGTTGATCATGTTTTGCTCGTGGAAGAGGCTTAGTCAACGGGTCTACAACATTTAGATCCGTATGTATCTTGCAAATCTCTATGTCTCCCACTTGGACTTGATCCTGAATGGAGTTGAAGCGTCTCTTGATGTGCTTGGTTCTTTTGTGAAATCTGGATTCTTTTGCCAAGGCAATTGCACCAGTATTGTCACAGAAGATTTTCATTGGACCCGATGCACCAGGTATGACATCTAGATCGGATATGAACTCCTTCATCCAGATTCCTTCATTCGCTGCTTCTGAAGCAGCAATGTACTCCGCTTCACATGTAGATCCCGCCACGACGCTCTATTTAGAACTACTCCAACTGACAGCTCCACCGTTTAATATATACACGTATCCGGTTTGCGATATAGAATCGTCCAGATCAGTGTCAAAGCTTGCATCAATGTAACCATTTACGATGAGCTCTTTGTCACCTCCATAAACGAGAAACATATCCTTGGTCCTTTTCAGGTACTTCAGGATGTTATTGACCATTGTACAGTGATCCACTCCTGGATTACTTTGATACCTAGGCTAATAGCAAGGCACACATCAAGTCTGGTACACAACATTGCATACATGATAGAGCCTATGGCTGAAGCATAGGGAACACTTTTCATTTTCTCTCTATCTTCTGAAGTGGTCGGGCATTGAGTCTTACTCAACTTCACACCTTGTAACACAGGCAAGAACCCTTTCTTAGCTTGATCCATTTTGAACTTCTTCAAAACTTTATCAAGGTATGTGCTTTGTGAAAGTCCAATTAAGCATCTTGATCTGTCTCTATAGATCTTGATGCCCAATATATAAGCAGCTTCACCGAGGTCTTTCATTGAAAAAGTTTTACTCAAGTATCCTTTTATGCTGTCCAGAAATTCTATATCATTTCCAATCAATAATATGTCATCCACATATAATATTAGAAATGCTACAGAGCTCCCACTCACTTTCTTGTAAATACATGCTTCTCCAAAAGTCTGTATAAAACCATATGCTTTGATCACACTATCAAAACGTTTATTCCAACTCCGAGAGGCTTGCACCAGTCCATAAATGGATCGCTGGAGCTTGCACACTTTGTTAGCTCCCTTTGGATCGATAAAACCTTCAGGTTGCATCATATACAACTCTTCTTCCAGAAATCCATTTAGGAATGTAGTCTTTACATCCATTTGCCAAATTTCATAATCATAAAATGCGGCAATTGCTAACATGATTCAGACGGACTTAAGCATCGCTACGGGTGAGAAGGTCTCATCGTAGTCAACTACTTGAACTTGTCGAAAACCTTTTGCAACAAGTCGAGCTTTGTAGATAGTAACATTACCGTCAGCGTCTATCTTCTTCTTGAAGATCCATTTGTTCTCGATGGCTTGTCGATCATCGGGCAAGTCAACCAAAGTCCACACTTTGTTCTCATACATGTATCCCATCTCAGATTTCATGGCCTCAAGCAGTTTTGCGGAATCTAGGCTCATAATCGCTTCCTCATAGTTCATAGGTTCGTCATGGTCAAGTAACATGACCTCCATAACTGGATTACCGTACCACTCTGGTGTGGATCTTTCTCTGGTTGACCTATGCTACGTCTTGAGCTTGCGTTGGTTTTCCCCGAAGAGGAAGGGATGATGCAACAGAGTAGCGTAAGTATTTCCCTCAGTTTTTGAGAACCAAGGTATCAATCCAGTAGGAGGCCACGCTCAAATCCCTCGTACCTGCACAAAACAATAGCTACTCGCAAGCAACGCGATTAGGGGTTGTCAATCCCTTCACGGTCACTTACGAGAGTGAGATCTGATAGATATAATATTTTTGGTATTTTTGGTATAAAGATGCAAAGTGAAAAGTAAAGGCAAAGTAAAAAGCAAAACAAGATTAAAGTGATGGAGATTAATATGATGAGAATAGACCCGGGGGCCATAGGTTTCACTAGTGGCTTCTCTCAAGAGCATAAGTATTCTATGATGGGTGAACAAATTACTGTTAAGCAATCGACAGAATTGAGCATAGCTATGAGAATATCTAGGCATGATCATGTATATAGGCATCACATCCGTGACAAGTAGACCAAAACGATTCTGCATCTACTACTATTACTCCACTCATCGACCGCTATCCAGCATGCATCTAGAGTATTAAGTTAAAAACAGAGTAACGACTTAAGCAAGATGTTATGATGTAGAGAGATAAATTCATGCAATATGAAAAAAAAACCATCTTGTTATCCTCGATGGAAACGATACAATACGTGCCTTGCTGCCCCTTCTGTCACTGGGAAAGGACACCGCAAGATCGAACCCAAAGCTAAGCACTTCTCCCATGGCAAGAACTACCAATCTAGTTGGCCAAACCAAACAGATAATTCGAAGAGACTTGCAAAGATAACCAATCATACATAAAAGAATTCAGAGAAGATTCAAATATTATTCATAGATAGACTTGATCATAAACCCACAATTCATCGGTCTCAACAAACACACCGCAAAAACAAGATTACATCGAATAGATCTCCACAAGAGAGGGGGAGAACTTTGTATTGAGATCCAAAAAGAGAGAAGAAGCCATCTAGCTACTAACTATGGACCCGAAGGTCTGAGGTAAACTACTCACACTTCATCGGAGAGGCTATGATGATGTAGAAGCCCTCCGTGATGACGGCCCTCTCCGGTGGAGCTCCGGAACAGGCCCCAAGATGGGATCTCGTGGATACAGAAAGTTGCGGCGGTGGAATTAGGTTTTTGGCTCCATCTCTGTTCGTTTGGGGGTACGTAGGTGAAGGAAATATGCCCTAGAGGCAATAGTAAAGTTATTATTTATTTCCTTATATCATGATAAATGTTTATTATTCATGCTAGAATTGTATTAACCGGAAACATAATACATGTGTGAATACATAGACAAACAGAGTGTCACTAGTATGCCTCTACTTGACTAGCTCGTTGATCGAAGATGGTTATGTTTCCTAGCCATAGACATGAGTTGTGATTTGATTAACGGGATCACATCATTAGGAGAATGATGTGATTGACTTGACCCATTCCATAAGCTTAGCACTTGATCATTTAGTTTGTTGCTATTGCTTTCTTCATAACTTATACATGTTCCTATGACTATGAGATATGCAACTCCCGTTTACGGGAGGAACACTTTGTGTGCTACCAAACGTCACAATGTAACTGGGTGATTATAAAGGTGCTCTACAGGTGTCTCCGAAGGTACTTGTTGGGTTGGCGTATTTTGAGATTAGGATTTGTCACTCCGACTGTCGAAGAGGTATCTCTGGGCCCTCTCGGTAATGCACATCACTTAAGCCTTGCAAGCATTGCAACTAATGAGTTAGTTGCGGGATGATGTATTACGGAACGAGTAAAGAGACTTGCAAGTAACGAGATTGAACTAGGTATTGAGATACCGACGATCGAATCTCGGGCAAGTAACATACCGATGACAAAGGGAACAACGTATATTGTTATGCGGTCTGACCGATAAAGATCTTCGTAGAAAATGTAGGAGCCAATATGAGCATCCAGGTTCCGCTATTGGTTATTGACCTGAGACATGTCTCGGTCATGTCTACATTGTTCTCGAACCCGTAGGGTCCGCACGCTTAACGTTACGATGACAGTTTCATTATGAGTTTATATATTTTGATATACCGAAGGTTGTTCGGAGTCCCGGATATGATCACGGACATGACGAGGAGTCTCAAAATGGTCGAGACATGAAGATTGATATATTGGAAGCCTATGTTTGGACATCGGAAGTGTTCCGGGTGAAATCGGCATTTTACCGGAGTACCGAGAGGTTATCGGAACCCCCGGTAACCTAATGGGCCTTAATGGGCCTAGTGGAGGAAGTGGAGAGGAGGCCAAGGGGCAGCCGCGCGCCCTTCCCCCAGTCCGAATTGGACAAGGAGGGGGGTCGGCGCCCCCCCTTTCCTTTTCCCTCTCTCTCCTTCCCCCCAAGTCCTAGTCCAACATGGAAAGGGGGGGGGGGGAGTCCTACTCCTCCTGGCGTGCCCCTTGCCTGGCTGCACCTCCTCCCCCTTTCTCCTTTATATACAGGGGCAGGGGGCACCCCAGAGAAATAGTTGATCATTGATCTCTTAGCCGTGTGCGGTGCCCCCCTCCACCATAGTCCTCGATAATATTGTAGTGGTGCTTAGGCGAAGCCCTGCGACAGTAGAACATCAAGATCGTCACCACGCCGTCATGCTGATGGAACCCTTCCCCGACATTCTGCTGGATCGGAGTCCGGGGATCGTCATCGAGCTGAACGTGTGCTAGAACTCGGAGGTGCCGTAGTTTCGGTGCTTGATCGGTTGGGCCGTGAAGACGTACGACTACATCAACCGCATTGTGCTAACGCTTCCGCTTTCGGTCTACGAGGGTACGTGGAAAACACTCTCCCCTCTCGTTGCTATGCATCACCATGATCTTGCGTGTGCGTAGGAATTTTTTTGAAATTACTACGTTCCCCAATAGTAGGTATATATAGGAGGAAGGAGTACGTCGGTGGAGCATCGAGGGGCCCACGAGGCAGGGGGCGTGCCCTAGGGGGGGGCACCCCCCACCCTCGTGACCGCCTCTTTGATGCCTTGGCATAGGGTCCAAGTCTCGTGGATCACGTTCGGTGAGAAAATCACGTTCCCGAAGGTTTTATTCCGTTTGGACTCCGTTTGATATTCTGTTTCTTCGAAATACTGAAATAGGAAAAAAACAGCAATTCTGGGCTAGGCCTCCGGTTAATAGGTTAGTCCCAAAAATAATATAAAAGTGGAAAATAAAGCCCAATATAGTCCAAAACAGTAGATAATATAGCATGGAGCAATCAAAAATTATAGATACGTTGGAGACGTATCAGGCATCCCCAAGCTTAATTCCTGGTCGTCCTCGAGTAGGTAAATGATAAAAAGAGAATTTTTGATGCGGAGTGCTACTTGGCATAATTTCAATGCAAATCTTCTTAATTGTGATATGAATATTCAGATTCGAAATATTCAAGACACAAGTTTATATTGACATAAAAATAATAATACTTCAAGCATACTAACAAAGCAATTATGTCTTCTCAAAATAACATGGCCAAAGAAAGTTATCCCTACAAAATCATATAGTCTGGCTATGCTCTATCTTCACCACACAAAGTATTTAAATCATGCACAACCCCGATGACAAGCCAAGCAATTGTTTCATACTCTAACTTTTTCAAAACTTTTTGAATCTTCACGCAATACATGAGCGTGATCCATGGATATAGCACTATAGGTGGAATAGAATGGTGGTTGTGGAGAAGACAAAAAGGAGGGGAAGATAGTCTCACATCAACTAGGCGTATCAACGGGCTATGGAGATGCCCATCAATAGATATCAATGTGAGTGAGTAGGGATTGCCATGCAACGGATGCACTAGAGCTATAAGTATATGAAAGCTCAAAAAGAAACTAAGTGGGTGTGCATCCAACTTGCTTGCTCATGACGACCTAGGGCAATTTGAGGAAGCCCATCATTGGAATATACAAGCCAAGTTCTATAATGTAAAATTCCCACTAGTATATGAAAGTGATAACATGAGAGACTCTCTACTATGAAGATCATGGTGCTACTTTGAAGCACAAGTGTGGTAAAAGGATAGTAGCATTGCCCCTTTTTATTTATTTTCTCTTCTTTTTTTGGGCCTTTTTTTCTTTGGGCTTTTTTTGGGACAATGCTCTATTAAATGATGATCATCACACTTTTATTTATTTACAACTCAATGATTACAACTCGATTCTAAAACAAAGTATGACTCTATATGGATGCCTCCGGCGGTGTACCGGGATATGCAATGAATCAAGAGTGACAAGTATGAAAAAATTATGAACGGTGGCTTTGCCAGAAATACTATGTCAACTACATGATCATGCTAAGCAATATGACAATGATGAATGTGTCATGATGAACTAGATGGTGGAAAGTTGCATGGCAATATATCTCGGAATGGCTATGGAAATGCCATAATAGGTAGGTATGGTGGCTGTTTTGAGGAAAGTATATGGTAGGTGTATGATACCGGCGAAAGGTGCACGGTATTAGAGAGGCTAGCAAAGGTGGAAGGGTGAGAGTGCGTATGATCCATGGACTCAATATTAGTCATAAAGAACTCATATACTTATTGCAAAAATCTAGAAGTTATGAAAGCAAAGTATTACGCGCATGCTCCTAGGGGGATAGATTGGTAGGAAAAGACCATCGCTCGTCCCCGACCACCACTCATAAGGAAGACAATCAATAAATAAATCATGCTCCGACTTCATCACATAACGGTTCACCATACGTGCATGCTACGGGAATCACAAACTTTAACACAAGTATTCTTTAAATTCACAACTACTCAACTAGCATGACTTTAATATTATCACCTCCATATCTCAAAACAATTATCATGCTTCAATCTTTTCTTAGTATTCAACACACTCAAAAGAAAGTTTCACAAATCTTGAATACCAAGAATATTATTATTAAGCAAATTACCATGCTATTAAGACTCTCAAAATAATTTAGGTGAAGCATGAGAGATCAATAGTTTCTTTAAAACAAATCCACCACCGTGCTCTAAAAGATCTAAGTGAAGCACATAGAGCAAAATTATAACGCTCAAAAGATATAAGTGAAGCACATAGAGCAAAACTACTTAGCTCAAAAGATATAAGTGAAGCACATAGAGTAAAACTACTTAGCTCAAAAGATATAAGTGAAGCACATAGAGCAAAACTACATAGCTCAAAAGATATAAGTGAAGCACATAGAGTATTCTATCAAATTTTAATTCATGTATGGCTCTCTCAAAAGGTGTGTACAACAAGGATGATTGTGGCATACTAAAACACAAAGACACAAATAATACAAGACGCTCCAAGCAAAACACATATCATGTTGGTGAATAAAAATATAGCTCCAAGTAAATTACCGATGGAAGTGGACGAAAGAGGGGATGCCTTCCGGGGCATCCCCAAGCTTTGACTTTTTGGTGTTGTCGGTGTCAAAACCGGCGGATCTCGGGTAGGGGGTCCCGAACTGTGTGTCTAGGCCGGATGGTAACAGGAGGCAAGGGACACGAAGTTTTACCCAGGTTCGGGCCCTCTTGATGGAGGTAAAACCCTACGTCCTGCTTGATTAATATTGATGATATGGGTAGTACAAGAGTAGATCTACCACGAGATCAGAGAGGCTAAACCCTAGAAGTTAGCCTATGGTATGATTGTTGTTGTGTATGTTGTCCTACGGACTAAAACCCTCCAGTTTATATAGACACCGGAGAGGGTTAGGGTTACACAAACTCGGTTACAATGGTAGGAGATCTACATATCCGTATCGCCAAGCTTGCCTTCCACGCCAAGGAAAGTCCCTTCCGGACACGGGATGAAGTCTTCAATCTTGTATCTTCATAGTCCAGGAGTCCGGCTGAAGGTATAGTTCGGCCATCCGGACACCCCCTAATCCAGGACTCCCTCAGTAGCCCCTGAACCAGGCTTCAATGACGACGAGTCCGGTGCGCAGATTGTCTTCGGCATTGCAAGGCGGGTTCCTCCTCCAAGTACTTTGTAGAAGATTTTGAACACAAAGATAGTGTCCGGCTCTGCAAAATAAGTTTCCACATATTGCCATAGAGAGAATAATATTTACACAAATCTAATCTGCTGACGTACTCCGTAGTGTGACACACCATGGCCAAGCCTTTATCCGAGTTGTTTCATTATCCCACCTCAGCGCGTCATGCGAGGCGGTTTCCTTGGCACGTCTTGTTAAAGCAGAGATCGTGTCCCCTTATTCCGGGATTCTCATCAATACGGGCGTGGGTAACCCAACCGCTTCTAGGACTCCTAGATTATAGGCAAGTCCAAACGGACATGGAGAGGACGCTTGATATTCACCCTCTTTATAAAGGGACAAGGCTTTTATTTTTCCCTCCCGTGCTCAATCGAATCCTTCCCCCACCTCAAGATCAAACGCCCAAAGTTCAGGTCAGGTGCCCCGAACCTTCAGTCATGTCAGGATCTAGCCTTCAAGGCCGATGGGTGCCTTCCTCCGTCACGGAAGAAGACATCAAAAAGTTGAGGGAGGCCAGATATCTTACCGCCGAGATTTTGCATCGGCTGCCTCCCCGAGGGCAGGCTGTTCCCACCCCCGAACCCAACGAGAACGTCGTGTTCGTCTCCCACTTCCTCCGAGGTCTAGGCCTTGCTCTGGATCCTTTCGTCAGGGGTTTGATGTTTTATTACGGGCTAGACTTCCATGATCTAGCTTTGGACTCCTTTCTTCATATCACGACATTTATTGTCGTGTGCGAGGCCTTCCTCCGGGTTACCCCTCACTTTGGCCTATGGCTCAAGACCTTTGAAGTAAAGCCGAAGATGATCGAGGGGCAACATGCAGCGTGTGGAGGTGCCTCAATACGCAAGATGACGGGAGCTCCGTGGCCCAAAGGTTCCATCCCAGAGGTGTCTGAATTGTGGCAGCAGGAGTGGTTCTACATCACGGCTCCTAGAAGTGCCAAGTGGGCGGCCGCCCCTGTTTTCCGCTCGGGCCCTCCACCACGACTGATGTCATGGATCAGCAGAGGTCTGAGCTGGGGTCCAGCCAAGGACGTGCCTATACTGCAAAGCCGCATTCGAGATCTCTTCAATGGATATTTCAGTTTGGTTGCGGTAATACAAGTTATGCTGGTTCGTCAAGTCTAGCGTTGCAAACGCTGGCCTCTTCACCTGTGGGAGTTCAATCCCGAGGGACCGCGTGTCATTCAAAATTTTCTCGGCCTGACGCACGAGGAGATGTACAAGTCATTCTTCGGACCTCAGGTGGAGTGTCCGGAAATCACCGAGGACGTGGGCCTGAGTTGTAACCGCGCCGCCGAACAGGTAAGGCATCTTCCGGCCGAACATACTATCTCTCCTTTGTTACGAAGTTATTTCTGAGAGTTCGCTTTTTGACTAGGACTGGCTAACAAAGGCGAAGTTGAGTCGGTGTTCGGCCCCCCTCCCTGAGGGTTTGGAAAATCCGGTATTGGAAAAGATGCTCCAGACCGCACCTTGCCCGGAGCCCTTGAAGGAAGATACTGTGGAGGATAATACGGGCGGACGCGGGCCCCCAACGCTGCCCATTCTAACCGAGGGAGCGAGCATCTCCATGAAGGAAGACGACCAGAAGAGGAAAAGGACTGCACCCGGGGATTCGGAAGCCGAAGCTTCCAAACGGAGAAGAAGTCTCCCATAGAGGGTCCTACCTTGGGGGGCGCTATTGCCGCACAAAGTCCATGGGGGGATCAATTCTCCCGCGAGTCGTAAGTGACCCAAAATACTTTAATAGTACAGATATGCCATCTTTTCCTTCCAAGAAAATAACCACCGCATATATCTTTGAAGTTCGGGCCTTAGCCCCTCTCAAATGAGCTCGTCTTCGGGGGATCTTCTTCCAGAGATGATGGAGAGTGAAACGCCTCCTCCGGACTCCTCTGCTCCGGAAGCGGGCGACCCTGAAGTGTCGTTGTGGAGGGCCTCTCCGAGTCCGGTGAGGCCAGAAGATAATCCCATTGACCCCCGAAGCTCCCAGTGTTCGGCTCCCGAAGAGAGCAGACAAAAGAGTCCGACACCGTCTAGTGTGCGATCGGATGTTCTGAGGGAGTTGGTGGGGCGAGCGGCCATCTCAGATGAACACCGTGTGCTGATGAATACGGTGATGTAGAGAATATCGTCCGCCGAAAGCGGATTGCATGAAGCTTTTATGAGTCTACTGACAGGCTTTGAGGTACGTAAAAGAATGTATGATAGTCCTGCACATGCTAGGTGTGCCCTGTGTAGATAGTAGCCCCCGAGACTCTGGTTGTCGTCGGAAACGATGATGAACAGAGGATCATATTCCCAGGTAATAACCATACTGCCTCTATGTGCAGGTGATGGAAGCTCTGGTGGCTAGCCGGACTAGCGAGTTTGCCCATTTAGAATGGCAGTTGGATGCGGCAGACGCCGACATCGAGCTTGTTAACAAAAGGCTTGACGAGGCACAGGGTAAGTTTCATTATCTGGTAAACGCCACATAGGAAGAGCAGCATGATGCCAGTATCTTTAATATGTTGTGACTGCAGATGGAGCTGCCACTGTTGAAGCCTTGCGGGCAGAACTTGCCCGAGCCAAGGAACAAGCGAGGTTGGGTAATGCGGCTGCTTTGAAGGCGGCCGAAGAGTTGCAAGCCGAGAAGGCTGCGCATGGCGAGAGCCGAGACAAGATGGCCAAGATGGCCATAGAATTAAAAGCCGCCGCCGACCGTTGCCGGGTTCTTGAAAAGGAAAACCAAGCGAAGGCATCGGACCTTGAGAAGGCTGCTGCGACGAGAAAGGACCTCCGCTCTGCTATGAGGGCAAAGAAGGAGGAGCTGCGGGAAGCCGGGGATATTGTAGCTGGGAAATCCTTTATGTTGCGGAGGAAGTTCGGAGATCCACGGTATGCCCCTCTGGATGGGCTGTGGAGTTCGGAGGATGTATATATGGATTTGGCGGCGAGCGCTGTCGATGCGGCCAAGTATTTCCAGGGTCAGACGGACCGTGAAGTAGACCAACTGTTTTGGAGAGAATTCCATTCTCCCGAGCGTCCGCTTTCATTGACTGATCAATTAGCCGAATGGACCGAACTAAATAGGTTGTCCGGACTCTCCATGAGGTCTGTTGTGGACCAGCTATGGCCGGAAAGGTCAAAACCGAACAACTATTTCAGCTTGGTGCAGCAGTTCCTTGACGTGGTGCCACACATTAATGCGATGAAGAGGTCGGTGTGCATAGAGGGCGCACGGATGGCCTTTGCCCATGTTAAAGCATACTGGGCGGA
Organism: Triticum urartu; assembly: GCF_003073215.2. NCBI lineage: Eukaryota > Viridiplantae > Streptophyta > Magnoliopsida > Poales > Poaceae > Triticum > Triticum urartu. The sequence goes on along the minus strand of NC_053026.1, from coordinate 613,656,387 downwards.
GATGGATGCTACCACTGTTGCAGCGCGGGATTCGGCCATAGGTCAAAGGGCTGCTGAGCACTACTTTGAAGAAGTTCTTGAGGGTGCTCGTTTGATAGAGACCCAGTGCTCAAAAAATATTATGTTTGAGTGATATGTAATCTCATTGTAAGCGAAATGCTTTTATAAATTTTTATAAGGCTATTTTTATACTTTTGCCTGAAAGTAATATGATGCCTCCTGGGCGGCTGTTTATGTATACATGTGTATAACCTGAAAGATTGCAGCCTTCGGCTTCAACCCTCACGCATATAATGCGGAGGTGCTCGCAAAAAAACGCGTTCACACTTAACCCAACGTCTTGGTCCTATTAAGGAGGTGATAGCGGAGCGAGCGAGGCAACCGGACTATAATTCTTTAGCACTTTCACTTAGCCATAGGAGTTTGACAGTGGGGCTACTAAATAGCCCCTGGTGGCTCCGCACTTTCTCGATCCCGGGGTGCGTACATGCCTGGCCGGAAAACGGCCCTTCGTTAAGGCGGAGGAATTCTAACATTCCAACAGGTCATCGAGTGGTTGACCAGTCTCACGCTATATCATGACAGTCAGTTTTCGGCTTTCTCTACTAACGTGCTCATCCGGATGAACCAGGGCACAATCGCAGTAGTTCTCCTGGTGCTACCTTAGCCGGTAAAGCGGAACGTAAGGCACCAAAACACAGGAGCTGGGCAAACCCAACATTTGACCAAAGACAATGATTCGGAGCTGATGCATATAAGGCCAAACTCGCGATGCCGAACACTCCCTAAGGTATTCGGTCTTAGTGGTATAAACCGGGCCTAAATAATGGCCTTTGTAAGAAGCCCCTTGTGTCCAGGTACGTGCATTGTTCTGGTGTGGCCACATGCCAAGACGTCAACATCCTTCTCAATGGTGGATATGTATCACAAGAGATAGTAAAAAAGGTTTACGCAGGGTCTTAATCTAAAAAGAATCCTTGGAGCAGGTCCCTGCTGCATGTCTGCGCCTGTGTCTCCATTGTGCCGTATCCTGGACGGGTGTAGCACGATGATCGTCTGTAAAAGAGAGGAATTTAGGTGAAAAAGTTGTCGTGCAAAAAGATAGTTTTTAAAGGAAACCATGTATAATTCAAGATGAGGAGAAATTGCCACTTGTCTGCGCGCGTTGAGCCCCTTGTATTGACAAATAGGGGTGTGACCATTTATTCGGTATAAGTAGCGGCGCCGGACTCGATTAGTTGTGTCTGAGGTCTTGACGACCTATTGGATGCTTTCGCTGGTCCGGGCGCCTTTAGTGTGCGGCTGCCAAGACAGCCTCACTCTCTTCGGCGCGCAAAGATTGCTTGATATTTCCGTGCACTGAAATGATGCCACGTGGACCGGGCATCTTGAGTGTGAGGGAGGCGTAGTGTGGTATTGCATTAAAGCGAGCGAAAGCTTCACGTCCGAGCAGTGCTTGATAGCCACTTTGAAACAGAGCGATGTGGAAGGTTAGATGCTCGAGACGGAAGTTATCACCGAATATAACCTGTAGTAGGAGGGAGCCCGTACAACGAGCCCCTGGGCCTGGCGTTACTCCTTTAAAGGTAGTATTGCTATGGCGAATTTGTGTTGGGTCTAACCCCATCCCGCGGATTGTATCCTGATATATTAGGTTTAGACTGCTGCCGCCGTCCATCAAGACTCGTGTGAAGTGATATCCGCCAATTACTGGGTCTAATACCAGGGCAGCCCATCCTGCGTGTCGGATACTTGCTGAGTAATCGCGATGGTCGAAAGTGATCGGTTAAGACGACCAGTGGCAGGACTTTGCGGTGACAGGCACTTGGGTATATTTTCCTGGGAGTGCCGCGTTGTTTTTTCCCTTGATCACGTGTAACACGTTTACTGTTTTGACTTCCGGTGGAAATTTCTTTTGTTCCCCCGTGTCTTGCTTGGGAGGCTCGTTCTCGTCTTCACTTGGTGTATCCTCCCCCTTGTGTACGGTGTTGAGCTTGCCGGACTGCTTGAAGACCCAACATTCTCTGTGGGTATGATTAGCAGGTTTACCAGGGGTACTGTGGATCTGACATACTTGGTCCAGAATTTTGTTGAGGCTGAACAGTTCATCCCTGGTGCCTTTAGGGGGCGGCTTTTGACCTGGCCGAGAGCTTTTGAATCCGGCATTTACTGCCGTGCCCTTCGTGCTGTCTTCTTTATTCCGGCGTTTGTTATTGCTGTTGCGCCGTGATTTCCCGTTTCCATCTCTAACTTCAGATGTACTGGGGTCGCTGGTGCTACATCTGGCTAGCCAGCTGTCCTCACCTGCGCAAAAGCGGGTCATGAGGTTTGTTAATGCGGCCATCATTCTCGGCTTATTTTGGCCGAGGTGTCTGGCGAGCCATTCGTCACGGACGCTATGCTTGAAAGATGCCAAGGCTTCGGCGTCCGGACAGTCGACAATCTGGTTCTTTTTAGTAAGAAACCTATTCCAAAGCTTTCGGGCTGACTCTTCGGGCTGTTGAGTTATATGACTCAAATCGTCTGCGTCCGGAGGTCGGACATAAGTCCCTTGAAAATTTGCCCGAAAGGCGTCTTCGAGCTCTTCCCAACTTCCAATGGAGCTTTCGGGGAGGCCTTTGAGCCAGTGACGAGCTGGCCCTTTGAGCTTGAGGGGTAAGTATTTGATGGCGTGGAGATCATCTCCTCGAGCCATATGGATACAAAGGATATAGTCCTCAATCCAGACCACAGGGTCTGTTGTTCCGTCGTATGCCTCTATGTTTACGGGCTTGAATCCCTCTGGAAATTCATGGTCCAGCACCTCATCGGTGAAACATAGAGGGTGTGCGGCACCCCTGTAGCTGGGTGTACCGCGTTGTTTGGATGTTTGTTGTGTCGCATTGTATGCTGGGGCGCGCTTGCGTGGTCCATAGATGGATCTTGTTGCGCCGTCCTTTGGGTGCGAGCCCTCGCATGGGTCGCGTGTTGTATTGTGAGTGGCGTCATATGCCGCTCTGTGTTGATAGAGGGGTCGTCTATCCGACCAGGTGGCTGCTTTGATATTTGGTTGTGGGGGGTCTGAGGCCTCCTCATCGAATTCAGGTAGCAGCTTCCGCTTTGGGTAGCTCTTGGAGGGGCGATTGTCGCCGTACATCGCTGCTGTGTTGAGTATTTTACTCCATCTGATGTGGAGTGTGTCTTGCGCAGCCTGGAGCCTTTGCTTCTGCTTTTTCAGACTCCTCGCGGTGGCAACAAGCCTTTTACGGGCAGTCTGCTGCTCCGGGTTCCTGTCCGGCGTTATGTCGTCCGGACCATTATCCTTGATAGGATTTGTTTGTTCGGTTTGATTATCCGGATTGCCTTTGTCCGACAGCGGTTCGCCCTGTTCCAGCGCTGGGTCTGTGTGATCGCTATTTCTGTCGAGGCGGGATTTGGGGCGGCGCTTGCGTCGCCGCTTTGACTGCTTTTCGAGGGAACAAGTCTTCGGTGCGTCCTTTCGCTCCTCGTCGTCATCTTTTGGTGCGTCCATCATGTATACGTCATATGACGAGGTGGCGTTCTAGGGCCCAATAGGCGCTGGTTCTTTATCGTCTCCTTCATCGGCGTCCATACCATCGATGTCCTCGGAGTCGAAGTCGAGCATGTCGGTTAAATCGTCGACAGTGGCTACAAAGTGGGTGGTGGGTGGGCTTTGAATTTCTTCATCGTCCGTATCCCAATATCGCTGACCGTAGTCCGGCCAGGGCTCTCCTGATAAAGAGAGAGACTTTAGTGATTTCATAATATCGCCAAAGGGCAAGTGCTGAAAGATGTCCGCGGCAGTAAACTCCATGATCGGCGCCCAATCAGATTCGATCGGCAGAGGCGCGAATGGTTCGGAGTCCAGACAGGAGTTCGGCTCCTTGGAATCACGAGTCTCGCGGAGTGCGGGGCTGGTGTTCGGCTCGATCGCCGTTAGGATCGCAGCCCCCGAGGCGGCGTCCAACCACCCATCCTCGATCGGCGCAGTTGGCTCCGAATTAAGGGTCGAAGCCGATGCGGGTGCGGCCTTCAGGGCACTGTTAGGTGGCAGAGCTAGATCATGCTCGTCGTGGCAGTGCGGCGCGCTCGGCAGTGGCTCGAATCCGTCGAAGATCAAGTCCCCGCGGATGTCTGCCGTGTAGTTTAAACTTCCCAATCTGACCTGACGGCCAGGGGCATAGCTTTCGATCTCCTCCAGATGGCCAAGTGAATTGGCCCGCAGTGCAAAGCCACCGAAGACAGAGATCTGTCCGGGGAGACAAGTTTCACCCTGGACCGCGTCACAATCGATGATCGTAGGAGCCATCAAGCCTGATGGCGACGACACAGAGGAACTCTCAATGAAATCACCAATGTCGGTGTCAAAACCGGCGGATCTCGGGTAGGGGGTCCCGAACTGTGTGTCTAGGCCGGATGGTAATAGGAGGCAAGGGACACGAAGTTTTACCCAGGTTCGGGCCCTCTTGATGGAGGTAAAACCCTACGTCCTTCTTGATTAATATTGATGATATGGGTAGTACAAGAGTAGATCTACGACGAGATCAGAGAGGCTAAACCCTAGAAGCTAGCCTATGGTATGATTGTTGTTGTGTATGTTGTCCTACGGACTAAAACCCTCCGGTTTATATAGACACCAGAGAGGGTTAGGGTTACACAAAGTCGGTTACAATGGTAGGAGATCTACATATCCATATCTCCAAGCTTGCCTTCCACGCCAAGGAAAGTCCCTTACGGACACGGGACGAAGTCTTCAATCTTGTATCTTCATAGTCCAGGAGTCCGGCTGAAGGTATAGTCCGGCCATCCGGACACCCCCTAATCCAGGACTCCCTTAGGTGTCCTTGGATTATCTTGGGGGTGCCATGGGCATCCCCAAGCTTAGGCTCCTTCCACTCCTTGTTCCATAATCCATCAAAATAATTCACCCAAAACTTGAAAACTTCACAACACAAAACTCAAAATAGAAAACTCGTGAGCTCCGTTAGCGAAAGAAAACAAAAGACCACTTCAAGGTACTGTAATGAATTCATTCTTTATTTATATTGGTGTTAAACCTACTGTATTCCAACTTATCTATGGATTATAAACTATTTTACTAACCATAGATTCATCAAAATAAGCAAACAACACATGAAAAACAGAATCTGTCAAAAATAGAACAGTCTGTAGTAATCTGTAGCTAGCGCAAGATCTGGAACCCCAAAAATTCTAAAATAAATTTCTGGACGTGAGTAATTTATCTATTAATCATATGGAAAAATAATTAACTAAATATCACTCTTCAAATAAAAATTATAGCAGTTCTCGTGAGCGCTAAAGTTTCTGTTTTTTACAGCAAGTTCAACAAGACTTTCCCCAAGTCTTCCCAACGGTTCTACTTGGCACAAACACTAATTAAACACAAAAAACACAACTAAAACAGAGGCTAAATAATTTATTTATTACTAATCAGTAGCAAAAAGCAAGGAATAAAAATAAAATTGGGTTGCCTCCCAACAAGCGCTATCGTTTAACGCCCCTAGCTAGGCATAAAAGCGAGGATAGATCTAGGTATTGCCATCTTTAGTAGGCAATTCTTCGACGAGGCATCTATTTCCCTTAGGAATTTCTTTCTTTCTAGTGATTATCAAATTTTTAGGCACAAGATTGAAAAATTCATTTGTAGCAATCGATTCCTTAATGATAGCAAAAAGATTGGGATGAATACTTATAGATTTAAGATCCGCAGTTTCCTTACTAGATGATTCACCCTTATTTTTAGGAACATACATAAGCTTGGCAATTTTAGTAGGAGGACTTGGAGTATTCTTTACGGAAGAAAAAGCGGTTCCCAAGTTTGTAATGATACCCTCAAGTTTATCAATTCTACTAGATTCTAAGTTTATCTTCTCATTAACTATGGGTTCCTTTTCCTTAATATTTTTCAGAGTCATTCCTACCTTAGATCCATATTGAGTAATTTGATTGTGGATCTTTTTATCTAGATTTTCAATTAATTCAATAGTAGCAACTTTATTTTCAATAATTTCAAGTCTTTGCATAACATGCTCCAAAGTTAAGATGGTTCCATTAACCAAAAGAGGTGGTGAGCCAAATAAATTTAGCATAGCATTATAACAATCAAAAGTATGGCTACCCAAGAAGTTCCCTCCGGTAATGGTATCGAGGATATATCTATACCAAGGATTAACACCTACATAAAAATTGCGGAGAAGAACTAAGGTAGATTGCTTCCTGGTAGATCTATTTTGAGCATTGCAAATTCTATACCAAGCATCTTTTAGAGTTTCTCCCTCCCTTTGTTTAAAATTTAGAACTTCACTCTCGGGAGACAATGGAGAAGATATGAGACTAGCCATGGCGACAAGCAAACAAACTAGCACACAAGCAAACGGGCAAAAAGAGGCAAATAGAGAGGGAGGATAGAGAGAGAGAGAGGGCGAATAAAACGGCAAGGGTGAAGTGGGGGAGAGAAAATGAGAGGAAAATGGCAAATAATGTAATGCGAGAGATAGGGATTGTGATGGGTACTTGGTATGTTGACTTTTTGCGTAGACTCCCCGGCAACGGCGCCAGAAATCCTTCTTGCTACGTCTTGAGCTTGCGTTGGTTTTCCCCGAAGAGGAAGGGATGATGCAGCAGAGTAGCGTAAGTATTTCCCTCAGTTTTTGAGAACCAAGGTATCAATCCAGTAGGAGGCCACGCTCAAGTCCCTCGTACCTGCACAAAACGATAGCTACTCGCAACCAACGCGATTAGGGGTTGTCAATCCCTTCACGGTCACTTACGAGAGTGAGATCTGATAGATATAATATTTTTGGTATTTTTGGTATAAAGATGCAAAGTGAAAAGTAAAGGCAAAGTAAAAAGCAAAACAAGATTAAAGTGATGGAGATTGATATGATGAGAATAGACCCGGGGGCCATAGGTTTCACTAGTGGCTTCTCTCAAGAGCATAAGTATTCTATGGTGGGTGAACAAATTACTGTTGAGCAATTGACAGAATTGAGCATAGCTATGAGAATATCTAGGCATGATCATGTATATAGGCATCACGTCCGTGACAAGTAGACCGAAACGATTCTGCATCTACTACTATTACTCCACTCATCGACCGCTATCCAGCATGCATCTAGAGTATTAAGTTAAAAACAGAGTAATGCCTTAAGCAAGATGACATGATGTAGAGAGATAAATTCATGCAATATGAAATAAACCCCATCTTGTTATCCTCGATGGCAACGATACAATATGTGCCTTGCTGCCCCTTCCGTCACTGGGAAAGGACACCGCAAGATCGAACCCAAAGCTAAGAACTTCTCCCATGGCAAGAACTACCAATCTAGTTGGCCAAACCAAACGGATAATTCGAAGAGACTTGCAAAGATAACCAATCATACATAAAAGAATTCAGAGAAGATTCAAATATTATTCATAGATAGACTTGATCATAAACCCACAATTCATCGGTCTCAACAAACACACCGCAAAAATAAGATTACATCGAATAGATCTCCACAAGAGAGGGGGAGAACTTTGTATTGAGATCCAAAAAGAGAGAAGAAGCCATCTAGCTACTAACTATGGACCCGAAGGTCTGAGGTAAACTACTCACACTTCATCGGAGAGGATATGATGATGTAGAAGCCCTCCGTGATGACGGCCCTCTCTGGCGGAACTCCGGAACAGGCCCCAAGATGGGATCTCATGGATACAGAAAGTTGCGGCGGTGGAATTAGGTTTTTGGCTCCATCTCTGTTCGTTTGGGGGTACGTAGGTATATATAGAAGGAAGGAGTACGTCGGTGGAGCATCGAGGGGCCCACGAGGCAGGGGGCGCGCCCTAGGGGGGGGCACCCCCCACCCTCGTTACCGCCTCTCTGATGCCTTGGCGTAGGGTCCAAGTCTCCTGGATCACGTTCGGTGAGAAAATCATGTTCCCGAAGGTTTTATTCCGTTTGGACTCCGTTTGATATTCCGTTTCTTCGAAATACTAAAATAGGCAAAAAACAACAATTCTAGGCTGGGCCTCCGGTTAATAGGTTAGTCCCAAAAATAATATAAAAGTGGAAAATAAAGCCCAATATAGTCCAAAACAGTAGATAATATAGCATGGAGCAATCAAAAATTATAGATACGTTGGAGACGTATCAACCTACGAGGTTCGGTAGCAACTTGATCTGAAGTTTCATGATTATCGTCATTAGCTTCCTCACTAATTGGTGTAGATGTCGCAGGAACCGGTTTCTGTGATGAACTACTTTCCAATAAGGGAGCAGGTACAGTTACCTCATCAAGTTCTACTTTCCTCCCACTCACTTCTTTCAAGAGAAACTCCTTCTCTAGAAAGGATCCATTCTTAGCAACGGATATATTGCCTTCGGATCTGTGATAGAAGGTGTACCCAATAGTTTCCTTTGGGTATCCTATGAAGACACATTTCTCCGATTTGGGTTCGAGTTTACCAGGTTGAAGCTTTTTCACATAAGCATCGTTGCTCCAAACTTTAAGAAGCGACAACTTTGCTTTCTTGCCAAACCATAGTGTGATGGCCTGGCTTATTAGGGATGATAGACTACTCATATTAATAAGGAATTCCTTCTTTTCCGGGAGCCCATTCAGACAGAACTCCAATGTTAAGCGTGCTCAGCTTGGAGTAGTGTCAGGATGGGTGACCGACCGGGAAGTTGCTCCCGGGTGCGCACGAGTGAGGACAAAGTGCGCAGAAAAGACTAGTATTGATCCGTGGGGCCAGTCTAGATCCCGCCAGGAGTAACGACCACTGGCGGGTGTGTCCAGGGTGTTACAAGTTGGTATCAGAGCCGACCCTCGCGGTTACACGGATGTTTGCTGATAGGTGCGCGGTCATGTTGTTCATGACGTTTGTGACCCGTCGTGGCACATGGCATGGTACACGTACCGGACTGGATGCATAGATGTATGTGCCAAGAGGGAACGTTCCTGTGGCCCGACGAGGACGTCGGTTCCTCTGAGTGGGGGTTTATGTGATGGTCTGGCTTATTAGGGATGATAGACTACTCATATCAATAAGGAATTCCTTCTTTTCCGGGAGCCCATTCGGACAGAACTCCAAAGTTAAGCATGCTCAGCTTGGAGTAGTGTCAGGATGGGTGACCGACCGAGAAGTTGCTCCCGGGTGCGCACGAGTGAGGACAAAGTGCGCAGAAAAGACTAGTATTGATTTGTGGGGCCAGTCTAGATCCCGCCAGGAGTAACGACCACCGGTGGGTGTGTCCGAGGTGTTACACATAGTTCATAAGGCATCGTCTCAACGGATTTTGATGGTGCCCTATTTAACGTGAATGCAGCCGTCTCTAAAGCATAACCCCAAAACGATAGCGGTAAATCAGTAAGAGACATCATAGATTGCACCATATCTAGTAAAGTATGATTATGACGTTCGGACACACCATTACACTGTGGTGTTCCGGGTGGCGTGAGTTGCGAAACTATTCCGCATTGTTTCAAATGTAGGCCAAACTCGTAACTCAAATATTCTCCTCCACGACCAGATCGTCGAAACTTTATTTTCTTGTTATGATGATTTTCCACTTCACTCTGAAATTCTTTGAACTTTTCAAATGTTTCAGACTTATGTTTCATTAAGTAGATATACCCATATCTGCTCAAATCATCTGTGAAGGTGAGAAGATAACGATACCCGCCGCGAGCCTCAATATTCATCGGACCACATACATCAGTATGTATGATTTCCAACAAATCTGTTGCTCGCTCCATAGTTCCGGAGAACGGTGTTTTAGTCATCTTGCCCATAAGGCATGGTTCGCAAGTACTAATGATTCATAATCAAGTGATTCCAAAAGTCCATCAGTATGGAGTTTCTTCATGCGCTTCATACCAATATGACCCAAATGGCAGTGCCACAAATAAGTTGCACTATCATTATCAACTCTGCATCTTTTGGCTTCAACATTATGAATATGTGTATCACTACTATCGAGATTCAATAAGAATAGACCACTCTTTAATGGTGCATAACCATAAAAGATATTACTCATATAAATAGAACAACCATTATTCTCAGATTTAAATGAATAACCGTATCGCATCAAACAAGATCCAGATATAATGTTCATGCTTAACGCTGGCACCAAATAACAATTATTTAGGTCTAAAACTAATCCGGAAGGTAGATGTAGAGGTAGCGTGCCGACGGCGATCACATCGACTTTGGAACCATTTCCCACGCGCATCATCACCTCGTCCTTAGCCAGTCTTCGCTTAATCCGCAGTCCCTGTTTTGAGTTGCAAATACTAGCAACTGAACCAATATCAAATACCCAGGTGCTACTGCGAGCTCTGGTAAGGTACACATCAATAACATGTATATCACATATACCTTTGTTCACCTTGCCATCCTTCTTATCCGCCAAATACTTGGGGGCAATTCCGCTTCCAGTGACCAGTCTGTTTGCAGTAGAAGCACTCAGTCTCAGGCTTAGGTCCAGACTTGGGTTCTTCTCCTGAGTAGCACCTTTTTTGCCGTTCTTCTTGAAGTTCCCCTTTTTCTTCCCTTTGCCCTTTTTCTTGAAACTGGTGGTTTTATTAACCATCAACACTTGATGCTCCTTCTTGATTTCCACATCCGCATCCTTTAGCATTGCGAAGAGCTCGGGAATAGTCTTATTCATCCCTTGCATATTATAGTTCATCACGAAGCTTCTGTAGCTTGGTGGCAGTGATTGAAGAACTCTGTCAATGACACTATCAACGGGAAGATTAACTCCCAGTTGAGTCAAGTGATTATGATACCCAGACATTTTGAGTATATGCTCACTGACATAACTATTCTCCTCCATCTTGCAGCTATAGAACTTATTGGAGACTTCATATGTCTCAATCCGGGCATTTGCTTGAAATATTAACTTCCACCCCTGGAACATCTCATATGCTCCATGACGTTCAAAACGTCGTTGAAGTCCCGGTTCTAACCCGTAAAGCATGGCACACTGAACTATCGAGTAGTCATCAGCTTTACTCTGCCAAACGTTCTTAACGTTGTCAGCAGCATCTGCAGCAGGCCTGCCACCCAGCGGTGCTTCCAGGACATAATTCTTCTGTGCAGCAATGAGGATAATCCTCAAGTTACAGACCTAGTCCGTGTAATTTCTACCATCATCTTTCAACTTTGCTTTCTCAAGGAACACATTAAAGTTCAACTGAACAATAGCACGGGCCATCTATCTACAACAACATAGATAAGCAAAATACTATCAGGTACTAAGTTCATGATAAATTTAAGTTCAATTAATCATATTACTTAAGAACTCCCACTTAGATAGACATCCATCTAATCATCTAAGTGATCACGTGATCCATATCAACTAAACCATAACCGATCATCACGTGAAATGGAGTAGTTTTCAATCGTGAACATCACCATGTTGATCATATCTACTATATGATTCACGCTCGACCTTTCGGTCTCAGTGTTCCGAGGCCATATCTGCATATGCTAGGCTCATCAAGTTTAACCCGAGTATTCTGCGTGTGCAAAACTGGCTTGCACCCGTTGTAGATGGACGTAGAGCTTATCACACCCGATCATCACGTGGTGTCTCGGCACGACGAACTTTGGCAATGGTGCATACTCAGGGAGAACACTTTTATCTTGAAATTTAGTGAGAGATCATCTTATAATGCTACCGTCAAACAAAGCAGAATAAGATGCATAAATGATAAACATCACATGCATTCAATATAAGTGATATGATATGGCCATCATCATCTTGTGCTTGTGATCTTCATCTCCGAAGTACCGTCATGATCACCATCGTCATCGGCGCGACACCTTGATCTCCGTCGTAACATCGTTGTCGTCTCGCCAACTATTGCTTCTATGACTATCGCTACCGCTTAGTGATAAAGTAAAGCAATTACAGGGTGATTGCATTGCATACAATAAAGCGACAACCATATGGCTCCTGCCAGTTGCTGATAACTCCGTTACAAAACATGATCATCTCATACAATAAATATAGCATCATGTCTTGACCATATCACATCACAACATGCCCTGCAAAAACAAGTTAGACGTCCTCTACTTTGTTGTTGCAAGTTTTACGTGGCTGCTACGGGCTGAGCAAGAACTGTTCTTACCTATGCATCAAAACCACAATGATAGTTCGTCAAGTTGGTGCTGTTTTAACCTTCTCAAGGACCGGGCGTAGCCACACTCGGTTCAACTAAAGTTGGAGAAACTGACACCCGTCAGCCACCTGTGTGCAAAGCACGTCAGTAGAACCAGTCTCGCGTAAGCGTACGCGTAGTGTCGGTCGGGGCCGCTTCATCCAACAATACCGCCGAACCAAAGTATGACATGCTGGTAAGCAGTATGACTTGTATCGCCCACAACTCACTTGTGTTCTACTCGTGCATATAACATCTACGCATAAAACCAGGCTCGGATGCCACTGTTGGGGAACATAGTAATTTCAAAAAAAATTCCTACGCACACGCAGGATCATGGTGATGCATAGCAACGAGAGGGGAGAGTGTCGTTCACGTACCCTCGTAGACCGTTAAGCGGAAGCGTTATGACAACGCGGTTGATGTAGTGTACGTCTTCACGATCGACCGATCCTCACTACCGAACGTACGGCACCTCCGTGTTCAGCACACGTTCAGCTCGGTGACGTCCCGCGAACTCACGATCAAGTAGAGCTCGGGGAAGAGTTTCGTCAGCACGATGGCATGGTGACGATGTTGATGAAGCTACCGCACCAGGGCTTCGCCTAAACACCGCTATAGTATGACCGAGGTGGATTATGGTGGAGGGGGGCACCGTACACGACTGGGAGAGATCTTTGTGATCAACTTGTGTGTCTAGAGGTGCCCCCTGCCCCTGTATATAAAGGATCAAGGGGGAGGCCGGCCGGCCCTTGTTGGCGCGCCTTGGAGGAGGAATCCTCCTCCTAGTTGGAGTAGGATTCCTCCCTTTCCTACTCCTACAAGGAGGGGGAAAGGCAGGGAGAGAAAGAGAAGGAAAGGGGGGCGCCGCCCCCCTTCTCCTAGTCCAATTCGGACAGGGGGAAGGGGCGCGCTGCCTGCCCTAGGCCGGACCCTCTCTCTTTCCCTTATGGCCCAACAAGGCCCATTAGCCCCCGGGAGGTTCCGGTAACCCCTCCGGTACTCCGGTAAAATCGCGATTTCACCCGGAACTATTCCGATGTCCAAATATAGGCTTCCAATATATCAATATTTATGTCTCGACCATTTAGAGACTCCTCGTCATGTCCGTGATCACATCCGGGACTCCGAACTACCTTCGGTACATCAAAACATATAAACTCATAAAACCGATCGTCACAGAACTTTAAGCGTGCGGACCCTACGGGTTCGAGAACTACGTAGACATGACCGAGACACATCTCCGGTCAATAACCAACAGCGGAACCTGGATGATCATATTGGTTCCTACATATTCTACGAAGATCTTTATCGGTCAAACCGCACAACACTATACGTTGTTCTCTTTGTCATCGGTATGTTACTTGCCCGAGATTCGATCATCGGTATCCAATACCTAGTTCAATCTCGTTACCGGCAAGTCTCTTTACTCGTTCCGTAATACATCATCCCGTAACTAACTCATTAGTTATCATGCTTGCAAGGCTTATAGTGATGTGTATTACCGAGAGGGCCTAGAGATACCTCTCCGACAATCGGAGTGACAAATCCTAATCTTGATCTATGCCAACTCAACAAGTACCATCGGAGACACCTGTAGAGCACCTTTATAATCACCCAGTCACGTTGTGACGTTTGTAGCACACAAAGTGTTCCTCCGGTATTCAGGAGTTGCATGATCTCATAGTCATAAGAACATGTATAAGTCATGAAGAAAGCAATAGCAGTAAACAAACGATCAAGTGCTAAGCTAACAGAATGGGTCAAGTCAATCACATCATTCTCCTAATGATGTGATCCCATTGGTCAAATAACATCTCATGTCTATGGTTAGGAAACTTAACCATCTTTGATCAATGAGCTAGTCAAGTAGAGGCATACTAGTGACACTATGTTTGTCTATGTATTCACACATGTATTATGTTTCGGGTTAATACAATTCTAGCATGAATAATAAACATTTATCATGAAATAAGGAAATAAATAATAAATTTATTATTGCCTGTAGGCCATATTTCCTTCAAACCCCACCTCATAGAGCTGCCACTCAGATTGTTCTCGAGATCGCCATCTCGACGCACAATCAAAAACCATCCGGAACCGCCGCCCCAACGTCCACTGTCCCTGTCGACAAGGAGATCCACGCAAACTGCAACATGCAGACTCTCCAAGACGATGCCTCAAAGAAGGAAATGACATAGCCGCCGTCATCATCCGCTTCGACCAACCGAAGCTAGGGATTTCTCCCGGAGAGTTGTGTAATGGAGCTCCATTGCAACACCTTCAAGAAGGGGAACGATACCATGGCCATGGCGCCGCTATTGCTGGCACTGACCCAAGGTCAGTGCAAGACTTTTGCCCGGAGCTCCTTCACACCTCCGAATCCGAGCAGATACAAAGCACTGCATAGTGCACAATCCCCATGGTCGACTTCCACCGGCTCCACCTCATCCAGCAGCTGCTGCCGCACCTCGCAACCGTGCCGGCAACCACAACATCACCTCCCAGACCCCGCTCGACGCCACAACCACGGCGCCCGAGCCCCTTGTGCAGCTGCTGCCCGGGCCCCCTGCTACCACCGGCTCCGCCGCATGCTGCAGACGCCCCGAGACGACGCCACTGCTCGCGCGCCAACGTAGCCGGCCACCATGACCACCGCAGACCTCCCGGCGCCCCGCCAACCACCTCTGACGATGCGCCCAGCCGCTACCACTCCGAATCCGACCTAGGTCGGCCAGATCCGGCCGCCACATGCCTTCCGCCGCCCCTCTGCCGCGTCCCACCGGCCGCGCCAGAGCAAGGGAACAACACCAAAGGCCGACGCCGCCGGACACCCGAAGCAGCCCCCGCGATGCCAGTCGCCGCCGAATCACGCCCGAGCGGCCGGGATCCGCGCGCCGCGCCACCCAGCGAGGTGCCCCGCCGCCACCCTTACGACAACTATGTATATGCGCATAGCCTGCACAGTCTCCTTTTTGTTAGAGCTCTTCAAAATGGTTTTGGAGACTGTGAATATGGTGCATTTGCTATAGTAGTTTCTCTAAGGTTGAAAACCCCAAACGTCTCATTCACTAAGTTGGATTAGGCAATGGCCATGAACATTAATTAGAGAAGGTATATACATCTAAAAAAGAAGCCAATCCGTATAAGTTTAATATACTTCCTTCATCTCATACTATAAAAGAGATTTTAAGCTACCATAGCTTGAAAAATAATTTCTTTTAAAAAAACTTTCAATCTATTCATTTTCAATCATGACAATACAACGAACGCCAGAAATAATAAAAATTACATGCAGGTCCATATACCACCTAGCAACGACTACAAGTACTGAAGCGAGCCGAAGGCACGCCGCCGTCATCGCTCCTCCCTCGTTGGAGCCGAGCAAAACTTGTTCTAGTAGATAGTTGAAAAGTCGTCGTGTTAAGGTCACATAGGACCAGCGCAGCAAAACAGCAACCGCCGCCGATGAAGAGTAGCATAGATCGAAAGGATTTAACCTGAAGAAACATAAACGTAGACGAACTACGATGAAAAGAAAGGAATCTAAAAAAGAAGCCAATTCATATAAGTTTAATATACTTCCTTCATCTCATACTATAAAAGAGATTTTAAGCTACCATAGCTTGAAAACTAATTTCTTTTAAGAAAACTTTCAATCTATTCATCTTTAATCATGACAATACAACGAACGCCAGAAATAATAAAAATAACATTCAGGTCCGTATACCACCTAGCAACGACTACAAGCACTGAAGCGAGCCGAAGGCACGCCGCCGTCATCGCCCCTCCCTCGTTGGAGCCGAACAAAACTTGTTCTAGTAGACAGTTGAAAAGTCGTCGTGTTAAGGTTTCATAGGACCAGCGCAGCAAAACAGCAACCGCCGTCGATGAAGAGTAGTATAGATCGAAAGGATTTAACCTGAAGACGAACTACGATGAAAAGAAAGAAGCAACTAATTAAGACGACTTCCCCCGCAAAAAAAAACTAATTAAGACGACTTATCCACAAAAATAAATAAATAATTAAGACGACTATGCATGGTGTGCATGATTGTCTTGCCCCAGTCTGCACTGGATTACGGATAGAAGAAAAAAAACCAGATGGAGCCACCTATGCCAACGCGCAGCAGCCGCGGCCGTGTCCTCCGCGCGTCCGGGTACAGACCAAATTCTGTACATGGGCTCCACTTGTTCCTCCACCATATTCTTCGATTCTTTGCAGCACACACCACCTCTCCTTCCCATGCGCGCCCGTCCATCACACCACACATACGTGTGACAATGGGACAGGATCCCATTCCAAGCTAGGCAAGACACACGACGCAGTCAACCGGGAGATGCTCGATTTTGACAATAATCGCCGCTGCTGTTGGTAAATATAAATGATGGATACGTATATGTTTGCACCCCCACCAAGGCACGCGTAACGCAGTGCAACTACGCACAAGGCAACGGGCGAATAGCTCCCATGCGACGTCGTTGGTGTGTATTGTCTCTCATGCGACGTTGTTGGTTGTAATAGCTCTCATGCGACATCTGCGTTGGAAAAAATAGCTCCCATGCGACACTGCTGCCTAATCCAAAGACACATGTTTAAAACTCGAATCAGGTGAGCGGGACCCACAGCGCGGGACCCACAGCATGGGACCCACTAACTTATCCAACTCAGCATTGGTCAGGTGAGCGGGACCCACTGCGTGGGACCCACTAACTTATCCAGGTTAGCATTGGTACAAGAGGACACCGAGCCGTGGCCCGAGCCGTGCAGCACCCGAGCCCATCCTCGCCCCCCCACCCCCCCTCCCCGACCGTTGTTGTTCTTCTTCTCCGGCGACGACGCGCAGCAACGCCGTTCCGGGCCGCGACCTAGCAATGTCGAGCTCCGCTTCAGCCTCCCGCCGCTCATGGCCGCGCTATGGCGCAGTGCCCATGACAAGGTGCCCTGCATGCCCACGTATCGCACCCCTGAAGCGGCTAGTCACAACGACCGACAAGAATGGCAACCTTGGGCGGGAATTCGTGAAATGCGAGAGCAAACCAGAGCAGGGAAAGGTGAGATTTTACTTCTCAATATGCCAATTTTGGTTTTTGTATCCCAATTTCATATCACAATTTTCCCCATTTTTCATCGGATTTGGGATTTAGGGTTCATCTTTCCAATTTCAGAAATTGAAGCAATGCACCCATTTTGAGTGGCTAGATGAGTACATAGAGCGGATTCAACTGGAGGGTGCATCAGGGGAGCTCGATTTACCGTTGGAGGCGGAGAAGTTGGGCAAGTTTGGATCGGGCGCTTCTGGATCTGGGGCCCCTGGATCTGCCCATTCCATTGGGGCTACTGTGGGGGATGCAATAGTGACGGCAGAGCTAAAGAAGCTAAACAAGCAGATGAAGAAACTCATCGAATTGCAGAAGCAGGGCAATTTGATGGGGCTGATGGCCGGACTTTTTTATGTTTGTGTAATTGCTCTCGCATTTGTTTATGTGATGACAATTAGTCGTAAGTGAATAGATTGGGCATCATTTGTAATCCTAATGATATGTATATTTGAATAAAAGTGTTGCGTTGTACGAATTCAGCATGTCCTCTCCACTCTGTTTCGGCCCCGTTTTTTAGTTCTTTAGTTCGTCATCAGTTTCAGTTTCAGTGGTAGAGGGAGAAAAGGAAAAAAGGTTCGTCCACAGTTGCCCGAAAAGGCCAGGCCCATATAGAAGTTAGGCAGGGCCGAATAGAACATATCCAGGCCCATTGATAAAAGGAGTGCAAAAAAAGTGCACACGGTCATTGACATCGATATATCTTTTCGGCTTTAGATCATTTCACAAATTTTAAGTTTCCTGCAGTCACCTTTTTTGAGATAACTCATCTGATAATTATTTGAGATATTTTTATGCATAAGCTATTTGAGATAATTATTTGAGCAGTCTTTGTGAACCAAAAAAGTTGCAATTGTTTGGTTCTAGTTTATTTCAACCAAGCACCATTTCTTAATATATTTTTTTACTTGTGCTATGGTGTTTTCAAAGTTTTTACTCGTGTGTTTCAACCGAAAAAGGTTGTGCCCCTCTCAAAAAAAGAAGACATCTAGTGTGCCCCTAGTAGCATCTCCTTACAACATAGAGGGGCATCCCCTTACAACCAGGGGCGGATCCATACTTGGTCATGGGTGTACACCCAAATCTTTTGGCTAGACATTTTTATATATGGTGTATACTTTAACACTTACGCATGTCATCAACACCAGATAATTAGCATTTTTCTTGCCCATTGTCTTCAAATGCATTGTATACCAACTGTATGATTATGTAGTACAGTACATAATCTTTATTGTCAATTTCTTGGGTACGTATATTTTAGATACCGGATCAATTGTTTTTTAGTACACATGGCCACATAAATAAAATGCAATGGAGAAACTTTAGGACCGAAAAAACATATAGATAGATAGAGGGGCATCGGGTACCCTAGTAGCATAGATAGATAAAACATATAGAGGGGCATCCCCCCACTACATATAGTTCATAAAACATGAAAGTAAAATAATTAAAACTAGATATATAAAAGACACGGGCACACACGCCCGAACCAACACAAACACAAACTAGAGCCCCAAACTAGATAGATAGAAGACTCGCCCCTTGAACAACTCCTTGGCCTCTCCTCCTTGCCACTCCTTGGCCCCTCCTCCTTGGGCCCCTCACTTGTCGTCCTCCGGCATCTGGTAGGGGAGGGTGTGCATGCCGTTGGGGTGAGGGAAGATGTGGTGGAAGTTGGTGAAGATGTTGTAGGTCGTGAACACGATAAACTCGCATCCACACCAGAACACCTCCCCGAGGAGGTGGTGAGCGTCGTAGGGGTTGGTGAAGGTGACGTAGAGGCCGATGACGAAGCCGCTGGGGCCGGCGTTGCCATCGTACTGCTCGTGGAGGTGGAACATGGGCGGAGTGCCCGGAGGGAGGTGGCGGTAGCCGGCTTCGAGGAAGAAGCGAGCCAACTCTCTAGGGCCCCTCCACCTAGAGATGGCCCGCACCCTCAGGCTGTTCTCGACGACGACTCCGGCTGGGTACTGCCTCTCCGGCACAGTGCGAGGGCGACGGTAGGTAGGGCCGTTGAACTGCATGGTGGCTCGAGTGGTGGATTTGGCTCGAAAAGAAGAAGGGGAGGAGGCTTGAGAGATGAGTGTGAGAGGATGAGGAAATGGTGCCCTTTTATAGCCGCGTTGCAACCGTGGTCAATGTGTACACGATGCCCCTTCTCGATCTTTTTCTCTTCTCCGTTCGCACTGGCATAAGTAATTGCGGGCATTAATTCAAAAAACGGCGGCCAGAGCATCCAAAGAGGCACGGGCACTTGCATCGGCGGTGACGCCGCGTGGGAAACAGGCCCATTCATCCACGCGTGACACTGAAAAAGGAGCTGCACCACCGACGCGTCCGTCTCGTTCAAACATGCATTTGTTAAAATAGCTTAGATGCGACGTACCTATACGCTGCAACTGCCGTACTCTGCGTCGATGCGTGCATGCAAGCCCGCATGCAAATGGCTAGGCGTTCACGAGCAAAGAATAGCTAGGCTGCGACGTTGCATGGCATGCATGGGACAAGGATGGCCCACATGTCATTGACCCTCTCGCATGCAGCCCATCCCCCCTCTCGACGGCCGTGCGCACGCACGCCAGGCTTTGCCGGGCCCGATCCGCTCGGCCCAACGGTCACTTAGATGCTCCCCCGCTCAACGTTATCTGCTCGTCAGAGAGAAAAAACGATGGCCAATCAGATTGGAGCCCACGGATCGCCCCCGCGGAATCCTTCTAGAAGTCCTATCCGACGGCCGCAGTTTGGCGTTAGGGTTAGATCGACGGTGGACGTTTGGCGCTAGGGTTACATGGGGTTTTGAGGCAGTCAACGGGGTTTTGAAAGGTTTGACCGAACATTCAAATGTGTATAACTAATTCAAAAAAAATCTAAAAAATGAAAAACCTGCGCATATAGCCTTTTTATGTTACATAGTTATGATATAAAATGATAAACTTGATCTAATGATCTTTGCATGAAAAAACCTTCACAAATTGGACTATCTCGACTGAGGTTGCATAGAGTTCAAAGGAGTGAGAAGAGGGTTTGAGGTTTTGAAAATGCAAAAAAATCAAAAAACATCACCTTAGCTTCATTTTGGAGTGACTAAGGAGGATCTGAAGTTATTTTTGCATTTAAAATTTTTAAACTTGTTTTATTGCTGACTTTGTATTAAAGGGTGTTTTTTCAAAAATAAAATAAATAATATGAATACTTATTCAAAAAAAAGGTGAGACTTCGTATTGATCCTATATAGGTATAATATAAGCTAAAAAAAATCTTTTTTGGGTGATTTTGAGAAGATCGAAAAAAACTTGCTTAGAAATGGGACCGTTTTCCCTACTTTGGAGCCTGTTTGTACAACATTTTCAGTGACTATGAGTTGGACTTCACAAAAAGGGTTGGATTTATGAACTAAAGTGCATAGTAGTACATAAAACGATGCAACATCACAGAACAAACAAATGAACTCAAAAAATATTGGAGATAGGTTCAAATTTGAATGTCGGTTCAAATTTGAATGTCGGTTCAAATTTGAATTTTATTTCAAGTCAAATCAACATCATAGCACATAAGTTTTCACATGAAAGAACATAAGTTTTCACATCAAATGACAACAAACTTAAGTTTTCACATCAAATTTGAATGATTTCGACTCTATTTCTTTTGCTTCTTTCTACCACTCGATTTCTTCTGCTTTTTTCCACCGTTTGGTTCCACGGCGCATAGTTTGTTGATGCTGATGCTCTTGCTTTTTGGCCCCTTGCAAACTCCACTAGGCCCCCTCAACTTTTTCACCTGACCATGTCCCACTTCTTCAGTTTGCACTTCTTCAGTTTGTACTTCTGCAGATTGAGTAGATGGCACAAATTGTTCAACTACTTCAGTTTGCAACTCAACACTTGGCAGCACAACCTCCAAACATGGCAACATAGTTGTCAAAGCAGATTCGCATGGCAGCACAACAATTGCTTCATCTGCAACAGTTTCAGATTGCCCTAGCGTTTGCAAAACAGATTCAGTATGCATCACGTCGTCCAAAACAGAAACACTTAGCTCATGTTCAGCAGTAACAGTTTCAGTTAGCTCCATATCTTTGTCACCAAACATTATCTGCTTAGTGCTCTTCCTTCTATAGCCATTGAGTCTTGCTTTTTTCACTGGCCAGCATTGTTCAACAACAAGAGGTGGGGCTTTTTCTGCACGCTTCCTCCTAAAAAATAAAGCATTTGACTTGGTTAGATACTAGAACAAGTAGCAAAATCAAAAACTTGCAAAAACAGTAACATGAACATACTTTGGCCTCTGAGGAGTGTAGATGCACTTGGATGAACCAATTCTGTGCCCAACTACCTCACACAACTTGCACCTATTTTTGTTACCTTTTTGAGCCCTTTTGGGCTTATCATTCTTTTCCTTTTCCTTTCCCCCTTCTTACTACAACCACCTTTCTCAAATCAAGCTTTGAATCTGCTCTGTTTAGGCCTCCCGGCCTTTCTTCTAGTGACAGGGGGACACAAGGTAAATTCTATTTCCACCTCATGCCACTGAGATTGGTCAGTCAGTGCAGGAATTGGACTTGCATATGCAGCTTTGAATTTTTGTACTGAATAATACTCATGCAAATATGGGTGCATATTTAACCTGGGTTTAGATGCCAAAAAAAGTATGGCATGCTCACATGGTTTTCCAGTGTGTTGCCACTCTTGGCAAGTGCACTCATGCAACTCAGTATTTACCACATGCCTCTTGCCACTCTTTGTATCTCTAACTTCAGCACCCCACAAGGAAGATTTCTCAACAGATAGATGTGAAAGATTTCTACTCCTGTTGACCACCTGTTGTACCACTGCTGGAAGCTTGTCCCCTTCCAAAATATTAGCAATTTTCCTCTCAACTCCCACAAACGCATCATCATGATCCTTATTTGGTCCACCATGTCATGCACAGGCAAGTCTTTCAAATCCTTCACTTTGTTGTTAAAACTTTCTGCCAAGTTGTTATTGATATGATCACATTTTATGGCAGTATTAAAACCTGATCTATACCACAACAGAGAATGGTGGGTGTTCAACCATGAAGCAAATTCATTATCACTACATGATGCCAATATCTTACCAAGGTGATAGGAATGTGTCTGTCTGGTGTAGGATCTTGTTGCTGGCCACATGCGCCCAAATTCATCTCCTCTGAATTTTTTTATCAGATTCATCCACATATGTCCAAAGCACTCCCTCTGCTCAGCATGGGGGAAAACATTTTTTACTGCATTTTCCAACCCTTTACATGCATCTGTGTGGATGGCCAAAGGAGAAACTGGCCCTATGCATCTTTTCAGTTGCATCATGAACCATATCCATGATGCCTCTGTCTCTGATTGAAACATTCCTATTGCAATTGGGAACATCCAGTTGTGTCCATCTAGAGCATTGCATGCAGCCAACTGACCATTCCACTTTCCAGTCAAAAAAGATGAGTCTATGCTCAAATATGGACGACAACCTGCTTTGAATCCATCTATGCAAGGCTTCAAACACATAAAAAACTTGCTGAATAAAACCTTGCCATCCTCTGTTACCTCTGTATCTATCTCCACCACACTCCCAGGTGACCTCTTCTCCACCTCTGCTTTAAAACTATACAACATCCTAAATGTATTTGCCCAGTCACCATACAATGATTTCATGGCCCTTTGTTTTGCTTTCCACACTGTGGTATATTGCAGCTGGATGGGGTACAGCTTCTCCAAGTCAACTTTAAGCCTCTTTGTAGTAGTGTTTGGAGTCTTGGCTAAAATAGGAGTAATCTTCTCTGTAACCCAAAGCTGTGATGTCATCTTTGAAACTCTCTGTGAAGTGGTCATACATGTATGCTGGTGTGGTATTTGATTTACCCTTACTGTACTTCCATCAGGTTGTAGTCTGGCAGACAAGTACCATTTGCAAGGATTGCCACCACCATCATAACCTTTGCACCAAGCATAAAATTTCTTTCGATCAGTCCACATAGTCTTGGCATCAAACTCTTTTTTCACTGCATAGGTCCTGAAAGACATCCTAAACTCCTTCATGCTTGGCCACAACTTTCCCACCTCAATAACTGGGTTCTCTTTGTCATACAAACAAACCAGCTCATTATCATCTGCATCATCCACATCATCTGCAGCCTCTCTCATCAGCTGTTCTTCATCCTCATTTGCATTTCTAGGGCCTGTGTTACCTTCAGCAGGCAAAGAACTGTCATCCTTCTCCTTATCTTTGTCATCAACTTGAATGCCAAACATTTCGGCCATATCAATGTCGGATATTGGTGTAATGACCAAATCTGTTTTTTCATTCAACTCTACTACATTCCAGTCAACAATAATCTTCCTAGCACCATGGGTTTCCTCCTCTCCATCTGCATCAATCCCTGTATCTTCAGCTACTACAGTCGGTTCAGTCAACAATGCCAACATCTTCTTTTGTGAAACCCACTCATCATCTTCCATCTGTGCAGCCCTCTTTGATTGCACATAACCAACTCTGGAATGAGTTTGCAGATCAATTAGCTCTGCATAAAATGTTACTTGTTTGCTTGCCCACCCTTCTTGCTGATCAATTTCAGCAACCATGGATTCTCCATCTTCAATTCTCACATATTCACCATTATAGTTATCGAAACGTTGCAGACATACCTCTTGTTCTGGACCCCAAACAATACTCTCCCCAATTCTCTCCACCAAATTGCCCACGGCCTTCTCCTTCATGCTCTCCAATTCCTGGGGATCAACATCTGCAAATTCGACATCCAACCTCACGATGGTATCTCTATCAATGTCTTGGACACTGCCATCACTGAGCTTGGCTTTACAGGGAAAAATTCCACTATAATTGCGAATGTGGTGGCAGAACTTGAACCTCCCCTGTTTTGTCAATGGCAGGCAGTGGCGGCAGTCACTACCAAATCGAGTTCGATTCTAAATCGCCAAGAAAAGAGGGTGGCATTACCGATTTGAAGCACTGTCTCCTCGCTCCATCTCATCCAGCCCTCGCTCCATCTCCTATCCAATCGAGATTCTAAAACGCCAAGAAACAGGGGCAGCATGAGGCCACAGATTTATCCAAAATTCAGTGGAATGGGAGTAGTGTTTGGAAAATACTCACTCGCAATAGCCGATGCAGAGATAGGCGCTCCACCACCGGGCCGCGGAGAAGAAACAACCCCCGGATCCAATGGAGCCCGATTCTAAATCGCCAAGAAACAAAGGGCAGCATGAGGCCACAGATCCCCCAAAATTCTGGGGAGTGGGACTAGGGTTTCGGGCTCACCTCGCAATAGCTCTGCCGCTGCCGAGAAATGCGCTCCACCACCGCGGAGAAGAAACCGCTGCCGGAGAAGATGCTTATGGCGGCGCCGCTCGCTCAGTCCAGCACGGGCGAGTCGAGCACGGTCACACAGTCCCAGGTCGAGTCGTGGACGGTTGACTCTTGTCTACGTAGCCATAGGTGAACCCCACCAGTCAGAGCACATAACCCCCAGTGTCCTAACCAAACCTCAGCCTAACTAACAGCCAACTAGCCGCGTAAATGGTGTGTCGCATGGGAGCTATTTTTTCCAACGCAGATGTCGCATGAGAGCTATTACAGCCAACAACGTCGCATGAGAGACAGTTCACATCAACGACGTCGCATGGGAGCTATTCGCCCCAAGGCAACTACATACCTAACCTACCTCAACTCTCTCGAGAGTATAGAAATTGTCCTCAACTTCGAAAACACCAAAATTTTAGTCCCTCCGTTTTTAAAACCGGATAAATTTAGCACCTCCTACCAGCCATCGTACCGCTGCTCCTTTTGAGCACACCGAGCAGCCACACACCGCTGGGAGCTGGCCATAGCCATCGTACCTCCGTTACCACCCCCAAGTATACCCTCGTCCCTGCTTGTTGGTCGAGTTGCACTCCGCCGTCCAATGGTTATCGCGTCTACAGAACTACCACTTGCGGCATCCACTGCTCGATGCGTGTGTCGCTAGAAGAAACGCTGCTAGCCCCGTGCCTGCTCACCTTTTGTTAAACGACTAGGATAGCTCTCAATGTGTCTTCACTGACAGTACATTAGAAACCCGTCAGTGATGGACCTCCTCTCTTATCGATTAACACTAAGCAGTCAATGATGAGGGTTTAGTAATATGCCGATCTGTAGTAGTGAATGGAAGACGGCAACTGTGGCTCTTATTCCAGATCCAGAGTCGTGTCGTCGCCCCTGGCTGAACGCACAGCTCCGCCTCAGACCTGTTGGCCTGGGTGCACCTCGGTCTTCGGCCCAGACACCTGCCATCTCCTCCCACCTCTCCATGTTTCCGCAAGCTCCTCCCAGCTCTGTTCGTCCTAGCCCTGCAAGAACAAACGAACCGAGCTGAACCATGGCCTCGTCGACAACGAGCGGGAGCCATAGTAGCTTGTCCTACTTGTTCCACACCTCCACGTCATTGAGCAGGTGCAGGTGCTCTGCTCGATGAAATTCTGCCAAGAATTAGATAAAAAGAAGAAGAAGCAAATGAAGAGGAAGGGGATGAGGAGCCACGTGTGGTGTGCTAGACAAAATTACGCTGAGAATTAGATAAAAATAGGAAGCAGAAGAGGGGGGAACATGACCAGCGACAGCAACCGATTGTAATGGAGACCAAGTTCTGTAGGTTAGCAAGAGGACGAGTGTCGTTGTGCTGGTGCTCACACCCTAGAACGTCACGACGTTGTGCCACCGTGGTGCGTGGTCGACTGGTCGAGTGCTTAGGCACCCTGGCAAGGCCAACAAGGTGCTCAAGTGGCATTGGGTGTCGTCGCCGACTGGCCGAGCCTAGCGGGCGAGCCTCACGTTGGAGGCTTGGGGCTGAAATCATCAGTGAGGAGGATTTTGGAGGGATTGAGGTCGCGGTAGATCACCAGTGATGTCACCGCCTCGTGGAGGTACTTGATGCCCCTGGTGGTGCCTTGTGCAATCGTGACGGGGGCGGTTGAGGAAGCAAAATTATCTAGTTTGAGAAGTTGAGGGACTAAAGTTTGCTAGTTTTGGAGTTGAGGGTTCATCTCTAAACTTTGGAGAGAGTTGAGAGGAAAAATATACTTTTCCCCTTTTTAACAGAGATTTGTTCCCCCTACTCCATTTGACCATGTCGACCAAAAAACAAGAGTAGTCGACCAAAAAATGCACATGCTCATTTTTATTACAAACCAAGTGATAATGAGAAAGCAAACGAGTAGCTCCTTGCCAAAACATTGCAGATAATCAATCTTCACGTAGGAACCATTTGATGTTGGCCACAAGCAATTAACATCGTTGCTCATTAGTCACATCCAGTGGAAGGATTGGTGATGCAGGGCAAAGACCATGGTGGCCCAATCTTTAACAATCTTGGAGGGGAACACGAGGAACTCTCAAGAACACAAGGAAGAATAGTCAAGGCAAGATCCAAATCACACATCCACTCTCCAGAAAAATCCAGGTGAGATCACAAGGTACACAATCAGTAAAGGGAAACAAGTAACAAGGCAACACTACTGCAGAAACGAACAACATTGACCGGCCAATTTGTATCATCATAGACGCGCTTCTGGCCGGTCAGTAGCTAGGGGTCAGCGATTGATGAGGTTATCTCCCACTAGGCAGGCCCATGGTGACCTAAAACTTAGCAGAAGCCCCATGGAGGCCCAAGCTCATGTTCATCAAGTACCAATATACTATCCTGCATGATGGAGGTCTAGTCACTCGGGGCTTGCTATCCAGGTGGATATTGTTGGGGAACGCAGTATTTCAAAAAAATTCCTACGATCACGTAAGATCTATCTAGGAGATGCATAGAAACGAGGCGGGAGAGTGTGTCCACGTACCGTCATAGACCGAAAGCGGAAGTGTTTAGTAACGCGGTTGATGTAGTCGAATGTCTTCACGATCCAAGTACCGAGCGTACGGCACCTCCGTGTTCAGCACGCGTTCAACACGATGACGTCCCTCGAGCTCTTGATCCAGTTGAGGACGAGGGAGAGTTCCGTCAGCACGACGGCGTGGCGACAGTGATGATGGTGTTACCGGCGTAGGGCTTCGCCTAAGCACTACGATGATATGACCGAGGTGTTAAACTGTGGAGGGGGCACCGCACACGGCTAAGAGATTGTCTGTTGTCCTTTGGGGTGCCTCCTTGCCCACGTATATAAAGGAGGGGGGGGGGAAGAGGAGGCCGGCCAAGTAGGGGCTCCCCTATAGGGGGAGTCCAACTAGGATTCCCAATCCTAGTTGGAGTCCCCTTCCTTTTTCCAAGAGGGGGAGAGGGGGAAGGAGTAGGAGAGGGAGAAGGAAAGAGGGGGGGGGGGCGCCGCCCCTCCCTAGTCCAATCCGGACTTGCCATGGGGGGGGGGCGCACGGCCTCCCATGTGGCCCTCCTCTCCTTTCCACTAAGGCCCATGAAGGCCCACTACTTCCCTGGGGGGTTCCGGTTGAAGGAAATATACCCTAGAGGCAATAATAAAGTTATTATTTATTTCCTTATATCATGATAAATGTTTATTATTCATGCTAGAATTGTATTAACTGGAAACATAATACATGTGTGAATACATAGACAAACAGAGTGTCACTAGTATGCCTCTACTTGACTAGCTCATTGATCAAAGATGGTTTTGTTTCCTAACCATAGACATGAGTTGTCATTTGATTAACGGGATCACATCATTAGGAGAATGATGTGATTGACTCGACCCATTCCGTTAGCATAGCACTTGATCGTTTAGTTTGTTGCTATTGCTTTCTTCATGACTTATACATGTTCCTATGACTATGAGATTATGCAACTCCCGTTTACCGGAGGAACACTTTGTGTGCCACCAAATGTCACAACGTAACTAGGTGATTATAAAGGTGCTCTACAGGTGTCTCCGAAGGTACTTGTTGGGTTGGCGTATTTCGAGATTAGGATTTGTCACTCCGATTGTCGGAGAGGTATCTCTGGGCCCTCTCGGTAATGCACATCACTTAAGACTTGCAAGCATTGCAACTAATGAGTTAGTTGCAGGATGATGTATTACGGAACGAGTAAAGAGACTTGCCGGTAACGAGATTGAACTAGGTATTGAGATACCGACGATCGAATCTCGGGCAAGTAACATACGGATGACAAAAGGAACAACGTATGTTGTTATGCAGTCTGACCGATAAAGATCTTTGTAGAATATGTGGGAGCCAATATGAGCATCTAGGTTCCGCTATTGTTTATTGACCGGAGACGTGTCTCGGTCATGTCTACATTGTTCTCGAACCCGTAGAGTCCGCACGCTTAAGGTTTCGATGACAGTTATATTATGAGTTTTGATGTACCGAAGGAGTTCGGAGTCCCAGATGAGATCGGGGACATGACGAGGAGTCTCTAAATGGTCGAGACGTAAAGATCGATATATTGGACGACTATATTCGGACATCGGAAAGGTTCCAAGTGATTCGGGTATTTTTCGGAGTACCGGAGAGTTACGGGAATACATATTGGGCCATATGGGAAAGAAGGAAAAGGCCTCAAGGGTGGCCGCACCCCTCCCCTTGGTCTGGTCTGAATTGGACTAGGGAAGGGGGGCGCCCCCTTCCTTCCTTCTCCTTTTTCCCTTCCTCTTTTCCTATTCCATATGGGAGGTGGAATCCTACTAGGACTAGGGAGTCCTAGTAGGATTCCACACTTGGCGCGCCCCTCCTAGGGCCGGCCTCCTCCTCCCTTGCTCCTTTATATATGGATGTAGGGGGCACCCCAAAGACACAACAATTGATCCTTGAGATCTATTAGCCATGTGATGTGCCCTCCTCCACCATAATCCTCGATAATATTGTAGCGGTGCTTAGGCGAAGCCCTGCGACCGTAGAACATCAAGATCATCACCATGCCGTCGTGCTGACAGAACTCTTCCCCGACATTCTGCTGGATCGAAGTCCGGGGATCGTCATCGAGCTGAACGTGTGCTAGAACTCGGAGGTGCCGTAGTTTCGGTGCTTGATCGGTTGGGCCGTGAACACGTACGACTACATCAACCGTGTTGTGCTAACGCTTCCGCTTCCAGTCTACGAGGGTACGTAGACAACACTCTCCCCTCCTGTTGCTATGCATCACCATAATCTTGCGTGTGCGTAGGATTTTTTTTGAAATTACTACGTTCCACAACAGTGGCATCCGAGCCTAGGTTTTATGTGTTGATGTTATGCACGAGTAGAATACAAGTGAGTTGTGGGCGATATAAGTCATACTTCTTACCAGCATGTCATACTTTGGTTCGGCGGTATTGTTGGATGAAGCGGCCCGGACCGACATTACGCGTACGCTTATGCGAGACTGGTTCTACCGACGTGCTTTGCACACAGGTGGCTGGCGGGTGTCAGTTTCTCCAACTTTAGTTGAACCAAGTGTGGCTACACCCGGTCCTTGCGAAGGTTAAAACAACACCAACTTGACAAACTATCATTGTGGTTTTGATGCGTAGGTAAGAACGGTTCTTGCTAAGCCCGTAGCAGCCACGTAAAACTTGCAACAACAAAATAGAGGACGTCTAACTTGTTTTTGAAGGGCATGTTGTGATGTGATATGGTCAAGACATGATGCTAAATTTTATTGTATGAGATGATCATGTTTTGTAACCGAGTTATCGGCAACTTGCAGGAGCCATATGGTTGTCGCTTTATTGTATGCAATGCAATCGCGCTGTAATGCTTTACTTTATCACTAAGCGGTAGCGATAGTCGTGGAAGCATAAGATTGGCGAGACGACAACGATGCTACGATGGAGATCAAGGTGTCACGCCGGTGACGATGGTAATCATGACGGTACTTCGGAGATGGAGATCACAAGTACAAGATGATGATGGCCATATCATATCACTTATATTGATTGCATGTGATGTTTATCTTTTATGCATCTTATCTTGCTTTGATTGACGGTAGCATTATAAGATGATCCCTCACTAAATTATCAAATTATAAGTGTTCTCCCTGAGTATGCACCGTTGCGAAAGTTCTTCGTGCTGAGACACCACGTGATGATCGGGTGTGATAGGCTCTAAGTTTAAATACAACGGGTGCAAAACAGTTGCACACGCGGAATACTCAGGTTAAACTTGACGAGCCTAGCATATAACAGATATGGCCTCGGAACACGGAGACCGAAAGGTCGAGTGTGAATCATATAGTAGATATGATCAACATAGTGATGTTCACCATTGAAACTACTCCATCTCACGTGATGATCGGACATGGTTTAGTTGATTTGGATCACGTGATCACTTAGAGGATTAGAGGGATGTCTATCTAAGTGGGAGTTCTTAAGTAATATGATTAATTAAACTTCAATTTATCATGAACTTAGTCCTGGCAGTATTAGCATATCTATGTTGTAGATCAATAGCTCGCATTTAGCTCCCCTGTTTTATTTTTGATATGTTCCTAGAGAAAACTAAGTTGAAAGATGTTAGTAGCAATGATGCAGATTGGATCCGTGATCTGAGGTTTATCCTCATTGCTGCACAGAAGAATTATGTCTTTGATGCACCACTAGGTGACAAACCTATTGCGGGAGCAAATGCAGATGTTATGAACATTTGGCTAGCTCAATATGATGACTACTTGATAGTTTAGTGCACCATGCTTAAACGGCTTAGAATCAGGACTTCAAAGATGTTTTGAACGTCATGGACCATATGAGATGTTCCAGGAGTTGAAGTTAATATTTCAAGCAAATACCCGAGTTGAGAGATATGAAGTCTCCAACAAGTTCTATAGCTAAAAGATGGAGGAGAATAGCTCAAGCAGTGAGCGTGTGCTCAGATTGTCTGGGTACTACAATCGCTTGAATCAAGTGGGAGTTAATCTTCCAGATAAAATAGTGATTGACAGAATTCTCTAGTCACCATCACCAAGTTAGTAGAACTTCATGATGAACTATGATATGCAAGGGATAACGGAAACGATTCCCAAGCTCTTCGTAATGCTGAAATAGACAAAGGTAGAAATCAAGAAAAATATCAAGTGTTGATGGTAGACAAGACCACTAGTTTCAAGAAAAGGGCAAAGGGAAGAAGGGGAACTTCAAGAAGAACGGCAAGCAAGTTGCTGCTCAAGTGAAGAAGCCCAAGTCTGGTCCTAAGCCTGAGACTAAGTGCTTCTACTGCAAAGGGACTGATCACTGGAAGCGGAACTGCCCCAAGTATTTGGCGGATAAGAAGGATGGCAAAGTGAACAAAGGTATATTTGATATACAGATTATTGATGTGTATTTTACTAGTGTTCGTAGCAACCCCTCGGTATTTGATACTGGTTCAGTTGCTAAGAGTAGTAACTCGAAAGGGGAGTTGCAGAATGAACATAGACTAGTTAAGGGTGAGATGTGTGTTGGAAGTGGTTCCAAGATTGATATGATCATCATCGCACACTCCCTATACTTTTGGGATTAGTGTTGAACCTAAATAAGTGTTATTTGGTGTTTGCATTGAGCATGAATATGATTTGATCATGTTTATTGCAATACGGTTATTCATTTAAGTAAGAGAATAAATTGTTGTTCTGTTTACATGAATAAAACCTTATATGGTTACACACCCAATGAAAATGGTTCGTTGGATCTCGATCATAGTGATACACATATTCATAATATTGAAACCAAAAGATGCAAAGTTAATATGATGGTGCAATTTATTTGTGGCACTGCCGTTTAGGTCATATTGGTGTAAAGCGCATGAAGAAAATCCATGCTGATGGGCTTTTGGAATCACTTGATTATGAATCAGTTGATGCTTGCGAACCATGCCTCATGGGCAAGATGACTAAGACCCCATTCTCCGGAACAATGGAGCGAGCAACAGATTTGTTGGAAATCATACATACTGATGTATGTGGTCCGATGAATATTGAGGCTCGTGATAGGTATCATTACTTTATGATCTTCACAGATGATTTGAGCAGATATGAGTATATCTACTTGATGAAACACAAGTCTGAAACATTTGAAAAGTTCAAAGAATTTCAGAGTGAAGTGGAGAATCATCGTAACAAAAATAAAAGTTTCTACGATATGATCGCAGAAGTAAAATATTTGAGTTACGAGTTTGGCCTTCAGCTAAAAACAATGTGAAATAGTTTCACTACTCACGCCACCTAGAACACCACAGCATAATGGTGTGTCCGAATGTCGTAACCGTACTTTATTAGATATGGTGCGATCTATGATGTCTTTTACCGATCTACCACTATCGTTTTGGGGTTATGCATTAGAGACAGCTGCATTCACGTTAAATAGGGCACCATCTAAATCCGTTGAGACGACACCGTATGAACTATGGTTTGGCAAGAAACCTAAGCCGTCGTTTCTTAAAGTTTGAGGTTGCAATGCTTATGTGAAAAAGTTTCAATCTGATAAGCTCTAACCCAAATCGGAGAAGTGCGTCTTCATAGGATACCCAAAAGAAAATGTTGGGTACACCTTCTATCACAGATCCGAAGGCAATATATTCGTTGCTTTGAATTGATCCTTTCTAGAAAAGGAGTTTCTCTCGAAAGAAGTGAGTGGGAGGAAAGTAGAACTTGATGAGGTAACTGTACCTGCTCCCTTATTGGAAAGTAGTTCATCACAGAAATTTGTTCCTGTGACTACTACACCGATTAGTGAGGAAGCTAATGATGATGATCATGTAACTTCAGATCAAGTTACTACCGAACCTCGTAGGTAAACCAGAGTGAGATCCGCACCAGAGTGGTACGGTAATCCTGTTCTGGAGGTCATGTTACTTGACCATGACGAGCCTACGAACTATGAGGAAGCGATGATGAGCCCAGATTCTGCGAAATGGCTTGAGGCCATGAAATCTGAGATGAGATCCATGTATGAGAACAAAGTATGGACTTTGATTGACTTGCCCAATAATCGGCGAGCCATTGAGATTAAATGGATCTTCAAGAGGAAGACGAACGCTGATAGTAGTGTTACTATCTACAAAGCTAGAATTGTTGCAAAAAGGTTTTCGACAAGTTCAAGGTGTTGACTACGATGAGAGTTTCTCACTCGTATCTATGCTTAAGTCTGTCTGAATCATGTTAGCAATTGCCGCATTTTATGAAATCTGGCAAATGGATAAACAAAACTACATTCCTTAATGGATTTATTAAAGAAGAGTTGTATATGATGCAACCAGAAGGTTTTGTCAATCCTAAAGGTACTAACAAAATATGCAAGCTCCAGCGATCCATCTATGGACTGGTGCAAGCATCTCGGAGTTGGAATATACGCTTTGATAAGTTGATCAAAGCATATAGTTTTATACAGACTTGCGGTGAAGCCTGTATTTACAAGAAAGTGAGTGGGAGCACTACAACATTTCTGATAAGTATATGTGAAAGACATATTGTTGATCAGAGATAATGTAGAATTATTCTGCAAAGCATAAAGGAATGTTTGAAAGGAGTTTTTCAAAGAAAGACCTCGGTGAAGCTGCTTACATATTGATCATCAAGATCTATAGAGATAGATCAATATGCTTGATAAGTTTTTTCAATGAGTACATACCTTCACAAGATTTTGAAGTAGTTCAAAATGGAACAGTCAAAAAGGAGTTCTTGCCTGTGTTACAAGGTGTGAAGTTGAGTAAGACTCAAACCCGACCACGGCAGAAGATAGAGAGAGAATGAAAGTCATTCCCTATGCCTCAGCCATAAGTTCTATAAAGTATGCCATGCTGTGTACTAGACCTATTGTATACCCTGCCCTGAGTTTGGCAAAGGAGTACAATAGTGATCTAGGAGTAGATCACTAGACATTGGTCAAAATTATCCTTAGTGGAATAAGGATATGTTTCTCGATTATGGAGGTGACAAAAGGTTCGTCATAAAGGGTTACGTCGATGCAAGTTTTGACACTGATCCAGATGACTCTAAGTCTCAATCTGGATACATATTGAAAGTGGGAGCAATTAGCTAGAGTAGCTCCATGCAGAGCATTGTTGACATAGAAATTTGCAAAATACTTACGGATCTGAATGTGGCAGACCCGTTGACTAAACCTCTCTCACAAGCAAAACATGATCACACCTCAGTACTCTTTGGGTGTTAATCACATAGTGATGTGAACTAGATTATTGACTCTAGTAAACCCTTTGGGTGTTGGTCACATGTCAATGTGAACTTTGGGTGTTAATCACATTGTGATGTGAACTATTGATGTTAAATCACATGGCGATGTGAACTAGATTATTGACTCTAGTGCAAGTGGGAGACTGAAGGAAATATGCCCTAGAGGCAATAATAAAGTTATTATTTATTTCCTTATATCATGATAAATGTTTATTATTCATGCTAGAATTGTATTAACTGGAAACATAATACATGTGTGAATACATAGACAAACAGAGTGTCACTAGTATGCCTCTACTTGACTAGCTCGTTGATCAAAGATGGTTATGTTTCCTAACCATAGACATGAGTTGTCATTTGATTAACGGGATCACATCATTAGGAGAATGATGTGATTGACTTGACCCATTCCGTTAGCATAGCACTTGATCGTTTAGTTTGCTGCTATTGCTTTCTTCATGACTTATACATGTTTCTATGACTATGAGATTATGCAACTCCCGTTTACCGGAGGAACACTGTGTGTGCCACCAAACGTCACAATGTAAGTGGGTGATTATAAAGGTGCTCTACAGGTGCCTCCGAAGGTACTTGTTGGGTTGGCGTATTTCGAGATTAGGATTTGTCACTCCGATTGTCGGAGAGATATCTCTGGGCCCTCTCGGTAATGCACATCACTTAAGACTTGCAAGCATTGCAACTAATGAGTTAGTTGCAGGATGATGTATTACGGAACGAGTAAAGAGACTTGCCGGTAACGAGATTGAACTAGGTATTGAGATACCGATGATCGAATTTCGGGCAAGTAACATACCGATGACAAAGGGAACAACGTATGTTGTTATGCGGTCTGACCGATAAAGATCTTCGTAGAATATGTGGGAGCCAATATGAGTATCCAGGTTCCGCTATTGTTTATTGACCGGAGACGTGTCTCGGTCATGTCTACATTGTTCTCGAACCCGTAGGGTCCGCACGCTTAAGGTTTCGATGACAGTTATATTATGAGTTTTGATGTACCGAAGGAGTTCGGAGTCCCGGATGAGATCGGGGACATGACGAGGAGTCTCGAAATGGTCGAGACATAAAGATCGATATATTGGACGACTATATTCGGACATTGGAAAGGTTCCGAGTGATTCGGGTATTTTTCGGAGTACTGGAGAGTTACAGGAATATGTATTGGGCCATACGGGAAAGAAGGAAAAGGGCCTCAAGGCTGGCCGCACCCCTCCCCTTGGTCTGGTCCAAATTGGACTAGGGAAGGGGGGCGCCCCCTTCCTTCCTTCTCCTTTTTCCCTTCCTCTTTTCCTATTCCATATGGGAGGTGGAATCCTACTAGGACTAGGGAGTCCTAGTAGGACTCCACACTTGGCGCGCCCCTCCTAGGGCCGGCCTCCTCCTCCCTTGCTCCTTTATATACGGGTGCAGGGGGCACCCCAAAGACACAACAATTGATCCTTGAGATCTATTAGCCGTGTGCGGTGCCCTCCTCCACCATAATCCTCGATAATATTGTAGCGGTGCTTAGGCGAAGCCCTGCGACGGTAGAACATCAATATCATCACCATGCCGTCGTGCTGACAGAACTCTTCCCCGACATTCTGCTGGATCAAAGTCCGGGGATCGTCATCGAGCTGAACGTGTGCTAGAACTCGGAGGTGCCGTAGTTTCGGTGCTTGATCGGTTGGGCCATGAAGACGTACGACTACATCAACCGCGTTGTGCTAACGCTTCCGCTTCCGGTCTACGAGGGTACGTAGACAACACTCTCCCCTCTCGTTGCTATGCATCACCATGATCTTGCGTGTGCGTAGGATTTTTTTTGAAATTACTACGTTCCACAACACCGGTAACCTCTCGGTACTCCAAAAAATACCCGAATCATTCCGGAACATTCCGATGTCCGAATATAACCTTCCAATATATCAATCTTTACCTGTCGACCATTTTGAGACTTCTCGTCATTTCCGTGATCTCATCCGGGACTCCGAACAATCTTCGGTCATCAAATCACTTAACTCATAATACAAATCGTCATCGAACGTTAAGCGTGCGGACCCTACGGGTTCGAGAACTATGTAGACATGGCCGAGACACATCTCAGGTCAATAACCAATAGCGGAACCTGGATGCTCATATTGGCTCCTACATATTCTTCGAAGATCTTTATTGGTGAAACCGCATAACAACATACGTTATTCCCTTTGTCATTGGTATGCTACTTGCCCGAGATTCGATCGTCGGTATCATCATACCTAGTTCAATCTCGTTACCAGCAAGTCTCTTTACTTGTTCTCTAATGCATCATCCCGCAACTAACTCTTTAGTCACATTGCTTGCAAGGCTTATAGTGATGTGCATTACCGAGAGGGCCCAGAGATACCTCTCTGATACTCAGAGTGACAAATCCTAATCTCGATCTATGCCAACTCAACAAACACAATCAGAGACACCTGTAGAGCATCTTTATAATCACCCAGTTATGTTATGACGTTTGATAGCACACAAAGTGTTCCTCCAGTATTCGGGAGTTGCATAATCTCATAATCAAAGGAATATGTATAAGTCATGAAGAAAGCAATAGCAATAAAACTAAACAATCATTATGCTAAGCTAACGGATGGATCTTGTCCATCACATCATTCTCTAATGATGTGATCCCGTTCATCAAATGACAACACATGTCTATGGTTTGGAAACTTAACCATCTTTGATTAACAAGCTAGTCAAGTAGAGGCATACTAGGGACAATCTGTTTGTCTATGTATTCACACAAGTACTAACTTTCTGGTTGATACAATTCTAGCATGAATAATAAACATTTATCATGATATAAGGATATATAAATAACAACTTTATTATTGCCTCTAGGGTATATTTCCTTTAGTCTCCCACTTGCACTAGAGTCAATGATCTAGATTACATAGTAATGATTCTAACACCCATGGAGTCTTGGTGCTGATCATGTTTTGCTTGTGAGAGAGGCTTAGTCAACGGGTCTGCAATATTCAGATCTGTATGTATTTTGCAAATATCTATTGAATGAAATATGCCCTAGAGGCAATAAAAAAGTTATTATTTATATTTCCTTATATCATGATACATGTTTATTATTCATGATAGAATTGTATTAAACGGAAACTTAGTACATGTGTGAATACATAGACAAACAAAGTGTCCCTAGTATGCCTCTACTTGACTAGCTCATTAATCAAAGATGGTTAAGTTTCCCGACCATAAACATGTGTTGTCATTTGATGAATAGGATCACATCATTAGAGAATGATCTGATGGACAAGACCCGTCCGTTAGCTTAGCATAATGATTGTTTAGTTTTATTGCTATTGCTTTCTTCATGACTTATACATGTTCCTCTGACTATGAGTTATGCAACTCCCGAATACCGGAGGAACACCTTGTGTGCTATCAAACGTCACAACGTAACTGGGTGATTATAAAGATGCTTTACAGGTGTCTCCGATGGAGTTTGTTGAGTTGGCATAGATCGAGATTAGGATTTGTCACTCCATGTATCGGAGAGGTATCTCTGGGCCCTCTCGGTAATACACATCACTATAAGGCTTGAAAGAAATGTGACTAATGAGTTAGTTACAGGATGATGTATTACAGAATGAGTAAAGAGACTTGCCGGTAACAAGATTGAACTAGGTATGAGGATACCGACGATCGAATCTCGAGAAAGTAACAT
This sequence comes from Triticum urartu, assembly GCF_003073215.2. Taxonomy (NCBI): domain Eukaryota; kingdom Viridiplantae; phylum Streptophyta; class Magnoliopsida; order Poales; family Poaceae; genus Triticum; species Triticum urartu. The sequence goes on along the minus strand of NC_053026.1, from coordinate 613,618,299 downwards.
ACCAATGACAAAGGGAATAACGTATGTTGTTATGTGGTTTGACCGATAAAGATCTTCATAGAATATGTAGGAGCCAATATGAGCATCCAGGTTCCGCTATTGGTTATTGACCAGAGATGTGTCTCGGTCATGTCTACATAGTTCTCGAACCAGTAGGGTCCGCACGCTTAACGTTCGATGACGATTTGTATTATGAGTTATGTGATTTGATAACCGAAGATTGTTCGGAGTCCCGGATGAGATAATGAACATGATGAGGAGTCTCGAAATGGTCGAGAGGTAAAGATTCATAGATTGGAAGGTTATATTCGGACATCGGAATTGTTCCGAGTGATCCATGTATTTTTCCGGAGTACCGAGGGGTTACCGGAACCCCTGGGGAAGTTAATGGGCCTTAGTGGGCTTTAGTGGAGAGAGGGAAGAAGGGACACGAGGTGGCGCACCTCCCCCTACCCAAACCGAATTGGACAAGGTGTGGGGGCATGGCCCCCTCCTTCCTTTCCCTCAGATGGAAGAAAACAAAAGGGGGGCGAATCCTACTTGGACCAGGAGTCCAAGTAGGACTCCCCCCTAAGCGCCCCTCCTGGCCGTTGGCCTCTCTCCCTCCCTCCTTTATATACGTGGCCAGGGGCACCACAATAGAACAACAAACATCTCTTAGCCGTGTGCGGTGCCCCCTGCAATGTTTACCACCTTGGTCATATCGTCGTAGTGCTTAGGCGAACCCCTGCGCCAGTAACTTCGTCATCACCGTCACCACGCCGTTGTGCTGACAGAACTCTCCCTCGTCCTGAACTGGATCAAGAGCTCGGGGGACGTCATCGTGCTGAACGTGTGCAGAACACGGAGGTGTCATACGTTCGGTATTTGGATCGTGAAGATGTTTGACTACATCAACCGCGTTACTAAACGCTTCCTCTTTTGGTCTACGAGGGTATGTGGACACACTCTCCCTGTCCTTGCTATGCATCTCCTAGATAGATCTTGCGTGATTGTAGGATTTTTTTTGAAATACTATGTTCCCCAACAGTGGCATCCGAGCTAGGTCTATGTGTAGATGTTATCTGCACGAGTAGAACACAAAGAGTTGTGGGAGATAATAGTCATACTGCTTACCACCAATGTCGGTGTCAAAACCGGCGGATCTCGGGTAGGGGGTCCCGAACTGTGCGTCTAAGGCGGTTGGTAACAGGAGGCGGGGGACACGATGTTTACCCAGGTTCGGGCCCTCTCGATGGAGGTAATACCCTACTTCCTGCTTGATTGATCTTGATGATATGAGTATTACAAGAGTTGATCTACCACGACATCGTAGAGGTTAAACCCTAGAAGCTAGCCTATGGTATGATTGTATGTTGTCCTACGGACTAAACCCTCCGGTTTATATAGACACTGGAGGGGGCTAGGGTTACACAGACTCGGTTACAAGGGAGGAGATCTACATATCAGTATTGCCAGGCTTGCCTTCCACGCCAAGGAGAGGCCCATCCAGACACGGGACGAAGTCTTAAATCTTGTATCTTCATAGTCCAATAGTCCGACCAAAGGATATAGTCCGGCTGTCCGGAGACCCCCTAATCCAGGACTCCCTCAGTAGCCCCTGGACCAGGCTTCAATGACGATGAGTGCGGTGCACAGATTTGTCTTTGGCATTGCATGGCGGGTTCTTCTCCAAATTCTGTATATCTGCTGAGTAGTGTCCAGCTCCCCATAAATGTTGCACTTCTTGGCTTCCGCGCCCAATAAGGGCTATCTTCCACGTGTCGAGCGAATGCAAGGAGCCAGGGCATTTTTACATTCGCCACCCTAGCCATGTAAGTAAACTGTCTATTTAAGAGACGGGGATTCTTAGATCCAGACCACACCATCCTCCCACGGCGAGTATCCATCGGAGCACGCTCGGAAAAATCCATTCCAACATGGCCGGCCATCGCAACTCCTCCTCCTCCCTAGCCCTATGCCCGGTGACTGGGAGAAGTGTTCTGTCCCGCACAACCAATTAGTAGAGTTACAGACCCAGGGATTTCTCCCTCCAGCGTATATGGTCCCCGTTCAAGCTGGGCTCACCACCTATAATGGCGGGGAGCAAGCGGAGAGCTTCACCAATCCCTCCAAGGGGGAGCGGGTATGCCTTGTCCCTTATTTACTAAGGGGACTTGGATTTCTGATCCATCTGTTCCTCCGCGGGCTCCTGGAGTTTTATGGCCTCTAGTTGCATAATTTCACCCCCGCTTCCATATTACACATTGCTGGTTATGTTGCCCTTTGTGAGCTGTTTCTGGGATGCGAAGCTCATTTCGAGCTGTGGAAGAGGCTATTCTGCCTTGTGCCCCGCACACAGAAGGGGTCAATATATCAAGTGGGCGGAGCCGAAATATGGCACATCGCCAGGACCAAATACATGTCTGGTACCCCGAAGAAGACGTCCGAAGACTGGCCTTCGGAGTGGTTTTACATGGAGTACGTCCCCCTTCCAGATCCTATTCGGATGGGTCTTCCCGAGTTCGACAATGCCCCTTTGAAGAAACGCCGAAGCTGGTGCCCACGGAGCCGTCGGGAGGAATATAACAGAGAAGTCCTTTACCTAATGGGCCGGATAAAAGTGCTGGCTCAATCAGGACTGACAATAATCGAGGTTATGTCAATATGTATAATGCGGGGGTGCAGCCACTTCAATATCGAGGGCACCCCATGTGGCGCTTTAACGGGGAAGATGATGCCACCCGCTACGGGTGTAAGGGACCGGACTCAGTTGCTGCTCTAGCAAAAATTCTGTCTGATTTGTTCAAGGGAGAGGAAGAGGAGTTCATCCGCATTAAGCCACGGGATGGATTCTCCATGTACAACCCTCCAAGCTGGGTGAGCTGTCACTTTTTACTCCGAACCTTCCCGCATTCTTCGTCATAAATACTCACCTTGCCGTTTCATGGCAGAAACTGCGAAAAGCCGTAAGGGAGGTCAACAGCCCACCTCCACAACCGGAGGACCCTGACCAGGCCCTCGATCCCGGACTCGAAGAGGATCCAGACATATTTGTGGAGCTGATTAACAGGACATTCTATCAATTGAGCTGCGATGATTCCATGGTGGCCATCATAGCTGACTATCCTAGGCTACTCCCTGCATCGCATGTAAGAAAAACCGGAGTCCCAACTTCCGAGAAGGATCCCCTTTTATGAACTTCACCTACCGTACACATATGGTGTTTTACCAGGAAGGCCCTCGGGACGCCATGCCGAACCAGCAGTGACTCGCCAACAAGGGACACCGAAGCTGGGTAGGCTAAAAAGGAAGGCGGTCAGGACTAAGACGCCAGCGTAGAGGTATGATACAGAACCTCGCTCCGTGGTTGTCATCTTTCTTAAAATATAATGACGTCCATGTTTCCTAGTAGGAAAAATGCTCGTCGGACTATATCCGGAGAGGTTGCCGATCACGCCTCCACCGGTCGGGCTCCAGGGCCGGACATAGAGGCGAAAGCTAACACGGGGCGAACGCCGGATGCTCCTCCTACAGAGGATGCGGATAGACTATCCGCTACAAATTCCGAAGTGGAGAGCGCCATGAATCACAGGCATCGCCGGGCCATACTTCGTGACGCTTGTTTCTCCGAAGAGGCGTTCGATGCCTTCAACTCAGGAGACGCATACATCCGTGCTGCTCAAAACGGTCTTTCCAGAGCCACGGACCAGTATGTAAAGCATATACGGGTAAGAAAATCTGACGATTATGTATATCAGTAGCCCCTGAGACTTGAAACAGTTGCCACAACTAATTTAAGGATCATTATTTGTGCAGGTTCTTACAGAGAAGAATACCCAATTGTCTCAAGAGCTGGAAGAGTGCAAAGCCGAGCTACGGGCCGCGGTTGCCGCGTTGAAGGAGTCCGAGAAGGCCCCCTCTGGTAACACTTGTTTCCATTGCAAAGAATGACAGGTACCAGATAGTATGCGGCATGCATGCAAATCTAACAATAGATGTTGCAGATGACTCTGGAGTGAATCCGGAGGCCGTGCCGGAGAATGCGCAACGTGCTAATCGACAACTAAATGCTGGCGAGCACGTGCTTACGCGGGTCAGGCAGGAGAAAAATAATCTCCAGGACGCCAATATCCAGCTGGGTGTGGAACTGAAAGATATCCGGGCCCAGCTTGCGGACTCCGTGAAGGAGAATAAGCGGCTTCGACGCGACATTTTCAGTAAGTGCTTGAACGAACTTTTGAAAGAGTTCGGCGAAGAAGCCGGCTAACAGAGTTATGTCTGCAGCTATGCTGACGGGTCGTCCCGCGGAGGAGATGCCCGGGTCTGTGGGTGATCTTCTACCAGAGCTCTCACAACTGCACGAACAAATTCGGCAGGTGATGCAGGGTATTGCCCAAGCCTTGTGGTCATCCGCCTCCCCGCCAGGAGGCATGGGGGAGCTTATAGAGAAGCTCAAGGGAGCGCAATGGCGCTTCTGATTATGGAATATATCAGGTTGCCGACAAGGTGCAAGGGAAGCCTGGGCCATGGTGAAGACGCGATATACCAAAGCTGACCCAAACCACATGGCCGAGGTCGGACCTGTGGGGCCCGATGGGAAAGAAATCCCCATCAGTTTGGTGTATGACCAAGTAGAATTAGCCGCAAAGTATTCCCAACAGGATTGTAGGCTTGACAGCCTATTGGATGGTATAGAAGAAGAATTTAGTCAGTCTTAGTGATTGTGTACTTTAAGTGACATATATAATGTCCCTAGCCGGATTGTAAATCATTTGTCATGGCGGACCTTTTTGCTTCAACCTCTGGACCCGATAGTCCGGAGTGTATCCGAATACCCGCTCGGTTATGTAAAAACCGGGGTATGCGTGGAAACCAGGCGTAGGGGTCATAAGTGCTTGAACAGACAAGTACCCAACTAGCTATGTTATATTACATGGATAGTAAGAAACATCTTCCAGGGAGAATAGTTCCGTTAAGGGTTCCTTTCCCTGGGTACGCATGCCCTAATGTGCATGTCCGAACTGCGAAAAGAGACGCAGGCTATAAACATCTGGGGGCATGTATCAAAATAAATAAAAGTCATCTTTTGTTCACCGACCGAATATTCCCTTAAGAACGCTAGCTTTCGGCTTCACCCAGTCTGAGGTACACATCCGGCTGACCCTGCAGTAACAATCGCAGAGGTGCTCCCCTTATGCCCTAGCCGAATTAACGGGAACGTAGGTCATAAATACAAGAGCCAGGCAACCCAGCTTGGCCAAAACTTAAGTCATATCGATGCATATAATGGCGAAAAAAGGTACATGTGGAAGAATAACACATGTGTGGGGCATAAAGCCCAAAAAATAGTTATATTAAGCTTCTGTATAAGAAGCCCCCAGGTATAGTGAGCGCGGTTAGCGCGTCAAAATTGTGTAGTCAAGACACAAGTTAGCCTTTTAAGGCCTTGAGGAGAAGAAAAAAGAAGAGAGAAAGAGAGAAAAGACAGATAACGGATATGCAAAAAATTGACGGGGGTAAGGAGACGAACATAGAGTCCGGCACTAGGCGTAGAATCTTTGGAGTCTGGCTGCATTCCATGGGTTTGGCTCGAGTCGAATGTCCGATGCATCCCGTAGACGGTACGCTCCACCGGTCAGAACCTGGTCAATAATGAAGGGACCTTCCCATTTGGGCTTGAGCTTGTTCTTTTTCTTCTCTGGCAGGCGCAGAACTAGTTCGCCAACGTTATAGGTTTTGGCCCGTACTTCTCTGCTTTGATACTTTCGAGCCTGTTGCTGATAGAATGCGGAACGGGCTTTTGCCACATCGTGCTCCTCCTCCAGGGCGTCCAAACTGTCCTGCCGATCCAGCTCGGCCTCTTTTTCTTCGTACATGCACGAATTATGTCGCAAGGCAGAACCGCCTTTGCACCTGTCGGGGGACTGATCCACGAACACCTATGGATCCGGCGGGCCGAGTGCCTTTCGGTTCGGGGGAGCGGAGGTCGCACGAAGAGCAGATCGAGGCGAAACACACGAGCAGTTTACCCTGGTTCGGGCCGCATGGATGCATAAAACCCTACTCCTGCTTTGTGGTTTGTATTGAGTTCTTGCTCGGGAGCGTGGAGTGCCACAGTACACACCAGCAGCTAACGAGACCGAGCGTGAGTGTTCTGTTTTTCCGAACCCCCCTCTACGTTGCGCATGGGCCTCCTTTTATATGCTCAAGGGGTCACCGACAGGTGGCAACGGAGACAAAGGGTAAAAATGGAAAGGTGCTGCGGTAGGTACAGCTACCTGCTATAGTGTATCATACCTAACCCTGATGGCAGGGGACAAGGGTATTAAATGCCCGTCTGCGTCGCCTAAACAGTGCAAAAAGGGACCGTCAGGGGCGCCACCGCTCGCCACGATGGCAACCTTGTCAGCGCCGCTTGCCACCGCTCACCGCTGGCTGCACAGCCTCCTGCCACGTACGCCTGGAAGGGTCCCAGAGCGACACGTTGGTGGATGTGCTGGAGCGCGGGCACAGAGTGGTGGCTTGCCGCGGCAAGCGCCTTGCCGCTGTCGTTGTCTTGTCGCGCCCGGGAGCTTGTCGCTCACCGGGCCTTGCCGGGACGCGTGGCGCGTCGCGGCAAGCTCCTTGAGATGCCTTGGTTGGCCTTCCCGGCAAGCTCCTCTTGCCGGGGCCTTGTCTCCTTGGCTTGGATACTTTGTTCTTGAATGGCTCCAAAGGAACCACGGAGGACCTTGGCGGTCACCCGGCAAGCCTTGCCGCGGGATGCTGCGACTGCCCGTGCACAAGTTCGGGATACTAGGGTACCCCTACTCTAGTACACCGACAGGAGCCCCCGGGCCTGAGCCATACACGGTGCCGAGCGCTGTTGGGCCAGGCCCAAAACAGGGCACGGGCACGCGCGACCTAGGTTACGCCGTATCTCTCTCCGCATCCACCGCGCCCTCCCCGAACAGCACGTGTTGAATGCGGCGTCGTGGGAGAGATCGTGGGGGGTTTCTTTATTCGGAAATGCGGAACGTCCGCCCCCTCCCTCTTTATAAGCAGAGGAAACAGGGGTAGTTCGCTCATTTGCCAGTTGCTGCTTCAATCTCGAAAATCTCCGCCGCTCCCTTGTCTTCCCAAAGTCGAAAGAGAGCAGCGCTCCGCCCCCCATCGCCACCAGCACCACCAACGCCGTCGATCTCCTCCACCACTTCCGCCATGGCTCCAAAAGCCGACAAGGGGAAGGTTGTGAAGTCGACCGAGGCGCAGCGGCTTGCGGCGCTGCGAAAGGAGCGGGCGGTCTTCCCCCCCAAGCTCGCCGCAAGGGAGCTGAGGGAGAACTACTACCTCTTCTGGTCGACGGAGACGCGAGCGCATCCGCGCACGAAGGTACTTCCCGCCGCCGCTTGGAAGAAAGCTCCAAACGGATACCCTTTCTTCGCCTTGTTCTTCTACAGCGGGCTCTGCCCGCCCTTCTCTGAATTCTTCTGTGATATCATGAACACCTACGGGTTCCACCTCCTTGACTTCACCCCCAATGCCGTTCTGACCATGGCAGTTTTCGCACATCTCTGCGAAAACTTTGTCGGAGTCCATCCCAATGTAGCCCTCTTTCGCCATTTCTTTATACTCCGAGTAGAGAGAGGAGAGCCTTTATCCGGCGGAATCGCCTGGATCTCAAGGGTCGGCAAGAAGGAAACTTATCTGGAGGGAGAGTTCCGTGGCAAGTGGGAGGAATGGAGAGCAGACTGGTGCTGGATTGACGAGGAGAACCCGCAGCCGTTTACCACCCGGTGCCAAACCCCAGTAGCACGCGGCAGCGATTGGAGTGACGTGGCCCCAGAAGACGATAGGCTGAAGATTGCTATCACTCGGATCCTACGCCTCAGGCTTGCCGGGCTCACTGTGGGCGCTGTTGGCGCAGATTTTCTTCGCCGCTGCATCGCCCCCCTGCAGGAACGGGGGAGACCCGCCTGGGAGTTCAAGAATGCGGCGGATATCATGAGGCTGCGGCCGGGCCTCAACTTCAACTTCACAACTCCTGGAGTTCCAAAGATGTCGGGGGACTGATCCACGAACACCTATGGGACCGGCGGGCCGAGTCCCTTTCGGTTCGGCGGGAGCGGAGGTCGCACGAAGAGCAGATCGAGGCAAAACACATGAGCAGTTTACCCAGGTTCGGGCCGCACGGATGCGTAAAACCCTACTCCTGCTTTGTGGTTTGTATTGAGTTCTTGCTCGGGAGCGTGGAGTGCCATAGTACACACCAGCAGCTAACGAGACCGAGCGTGAGTGTTCTGTTTTTCCGAACCCCCCTCTACGTTGTGCATGGGCCTCCTTTTATATGCTCAAGGGGTCACCGACAGGTGGCAACGGAGACAAAGGGTAAAAATGGAAAGGTGCTGCGGTAGGTATAGCTACCTGCTACAGTGTATCATACCTAACCCTGACAGCAGGGGACAAGGGTATTAAATGCCCGTCTGCGTCGCCTAAACAGTGCAAAAAGGGACCGTCAGGGGCGCCACCGCTCGCCACGATGGCAACCCTGTCAGCGCCGCTTGCCACCGCTCACCGCTGGCTGCACAGCCTCCTGCCACGTACGCCTGGAAGGGTCCCAGAGCGACACGTTGGTGGATGTGCTGGAGCGCGGGCACAGAGTGGTGGCTTGCCGCGGCAAGCGCCTTGCCGCTGTCGTTGTCTTGTCGCGCCCGGGAGCTTGTCGCTCACCGGGCCTTGCCGGGACGCGTGGCGCGTCGCGGCAAGCTCCTTGAGATGCCTTGGTTGGCCTTCTCGGCAAGCTCCTCTTGCCGGGGTCTTGTCTCCTTGGCTTGGATACTTTGTTCTTGAATGGCTCCAAAGGAACCACGGAGGACCTTGGCGGTCACCCGGCAAGCCTTGCCGTGGGATGCTGCGACTGCCCGTGCACAAGTTCGGGATAATAGGGTACCCCTGCTCTAGTACACCGACAGCACCGTACACCATAAAAAACGGTGTGTATCCGGTAGTGCGATTCAGCATGGTCCGCAGCCCCCATAGTACAGAGTTGAGCTCCTCTACCCAGTGCGTGTTTGATTCCTTTAAGGACCGCACTAATCTGGGTTTGATACCACTCATGATAAGACCATTTGCTCGCTCGACTTACCATTAGTTTGCGGGTGATAGACAGAAGCATAATCGAGCTTGATGCCCATGTTGCTGCACCAAAGTTTTACCTCGTCGGTTGTAAAGTTCGTGCCATTGTCAGTGATGATGCTGTGGGGGATGCCATAACGATGTACAACCCTAGATATGAAGTCTATCACCAGTCCGGATTCAGCCGTTTTAACGGGTTTGTCTTCTATCCATTTGGTGAATTTATCCACTGTCGGTGTCAAAACCGGCGGATCTCGGGTAGGGGGTCCTGAACTGTGCGTCTAGGCCGGATGGTAACAGGAGGCAGGGGACACAATGTTTTACCCAGGTTCGGGCCCTCTTGATGGAGGTAAAACCCTACGTCCTGCTTGATTAATATTGATGATATGGGTAGTACAAGAGTAGATCTACCACGAGATCAGAGAGGCTAAACCCTAGAAGCTAGCCTATGGTATGATTGTATGTTGTCCTACGGACTAAAACCCTCCGGTTTATATAGACACCGGAGAGGGTTAGGGTTACACAAGGTCGGTTACAAAGGAGGAGATATCCATATTCGTATTGCCTAGCTTGCCTTCCACGCCAAGTAGAGTCCTATCCGGACACGAGACAAAGTCTTCAATCTTGTATCTTCATAGTCTAATAATCCGGCCAATGGATATAGTCCGGCTGTCCGGAGACCCCCTAATCCAGGACTCCCTCAGTAGCCCCTGAACCAGGCTTCAATGACGATGAGTCCGGCGTGCAGTATTGTCTTCGGCATTGCAAGGCGGGTTCCTCCTCCGAATACACCATGGAAGAATTTGAATACAAGGATATTGTCCGACCCTGCAAAATAAGTTCCACATACCACCGTAGAGAGAATAATATTTTCGCATATCTAATTTGCTGACTTGTTTTGGTAGCACGACGTTATGTCATGGCCCGGTGATTATTCGAACCGTTTCCTTTAACTAGCCCCGCACATAACGCAAGGCAGTTTTTCGACACGTCTTATCAAAGCAGAGATCGTGTCCCCTTATTACGGGATTCTCATCAATACGGGCGTGGGTAACCCAACCGCGCCATCGATTACGGCGCTTGGGGGATAAGCGAGTTTTACCAGGAAAGTGGGGACGCTTAGTTTCGTCCGCCCATATAAAGGGATAAGGATTCACCTTTCTATCCACGCCTTCTTCCTCCTTTGCTCATCCATTTTCACACACTCGAGCTCTAGCGCCCAAGTCCGCACTTCCCACCTCAACCTTCTCCAACCATGTCCGGAGCGGGAGGCAGGTGGATGGTCTCCTCCGTCATGGATGGAGACATCAAGAAGGTGAGGAGAGCCGGATACCTGGCCGACGACATCGCGCACCGGCTCCCAGATGAGGGGCAGCTCATCCCCACCCCCAGGCCCCATGAGAGGGTAGTGTTCCTCACCCATTTCCTCCGTGGACTGGGATTCCCTCTCCACCCATTCGTCCGAGGGCTCATGTTCTATTACGGCCTGGATTTCCACGATCTGGCCCCAAACTTCATCCTCAACATCTCAGCATTTATCGTTGTGTGCGAGGCCTTCCTCCGCATCAAGCCCCACTTCGGCTTATGGGTGAAGACCTTCAATGTCAAGCCGAAGGTTGTGGGCGGCCGCCAGGCGGAGTGCGGAGGCGCCATGGTGGGCAAGATGCCCAATGTAACATGGCTCGAGGGCTCCTTTGTGGAAACCATAAAGGGGTGGCAATCGGGGTGGTTCTACATCACCGAGCCGCGCGACCCTGAATGGGCAGCGGCCCCCGAGTTCCGATCTGGCATCCCCACGTGGCTCACCTCCTGGAAAGAGAAGGGCCTGTCCTAGGGTAGTTCGGAGAGCTGACCGGACTCCAAACATGTATTCAGAACATGGTGAACAAGAAGCCCAAACTCGTCAACGTGGTCCAGGTCATGCTCCACCGCCGGATCCTCCCATGCCAACAACAGGAGTTCAACTTGTGGGAGTTCGACCCGGCGCAACACCGAACTCTGAACAGGCTCTTCGGCACAACTCACGAAGATGCCTGGAGGGTGCTGTTCAAAAGTGCCGAGGTCCCCCCTCCCATTACTGAGGATCGCGGATTCAACGCGAAGCTCCAAGCCAGTGCGGTAAGCTGCTTTACCTTTCACAGGATACTTATTTTTTATAGATTGACTCCGTGCGGGATCTAAACTCCCGTACCTTTGACAGGACTGGCAGGAGATGGCCGGACAGATCGACTATCTGGCTCCTTTGCCCGAAGGCCCAGCAGACGCTCTTCTGGCGAAGATGCTGACTCCAGCTCCTTATACGGTGCCGGAGAAGACCAAGAAGGCCAAGGGAACCCAAAAGAGTTCCCGACGCCAGGCGTCGTCGGACTCACCGTCCGATGACTCTGTGGCGCACTCCTCCCCCGAAGACGAGGAAGAAGAAGAAGATGCTCCCCCTCCGGCTGGGGGAGATAAGAAAAGGAAGGCCGCCCCAACTGGGGGGCGAATGGTCCAAGAAGGGAAGGACTCTCCTTCCGGACAGTTCCACCGCCGCTGACGAAGGCGAAGACGAGTGGTTGCCCAGGGCCAAGCCCCTGGGGAGATCGTAAGTATTCGGATACCAGAGTAACTCATAGCATTCCTTTGTCGTACTGTTTTCCCTAACGCTGAACATAATTATGCAGGCCGCCATGAGCCAGTATCGATGTATCATCGGACGGCTCCCTGGGCTCGTCGGACATGGATAGTGATCCAGTCCCGACCGCCACCTCCCCTCATCCTGCCGACAACGCCGAGGTGCTATCTGAAGAGGCACCGGATCGAGGGGAGACAGTCCTGGAGGCGCCTCAAGGTGACCTTCCGGACTCCGGGAGCCAAGGGGACGGGGCCCCTGAGAGCTCCGAGTTCGGCCCTCAGCCGAACACCGCACCGGAACCTCCAGTGGTTCCGGGCTCGGGCAGGCGGCCTCCTTCTAAGAGGGGCAAGACGCCTCTGCCTGTGACCTCTGTCCATCCAGAGGCGCCGAAAAATCTGCTGGAAGCGCTTCGCAGCACTTCCATCGACGAGGAGCACCGTACTATTATGAGTGTGGTGGTCCAGAAGGTTCAGTCCGCCAAGAGCGGGTTGACTGAAGCCTGTGCCAGCCTTCTAACAGGCTTTGAGGTAAGTGTTTTAAAATGTAGTAGAAATATTACCGCATAGATAGTAGCCCATGATGCTTTGTTCGGTGTTCACAAAGAAAAGCCGAACAGAGGATCAAAGAATATCGCAGGAGTCTAATATAAGTATGTCAATATGCATATGCAGGCTTCGCTGCTGGCGTCTGCCGCACTGACTGCGGAGGTCGCCGTACTGAAGCAGGACCTCGAGGGGTCCAGGAAAGAGCTCGGCCTTGTCAAGAGGCAGCTTGAGGAGAACAAGGGTAAGTAATACCCTGTCTATAGATATGTATATATAAAAGAAGACGCGATTGCAAAATGACAGTATCATCGTATATTCGCCAGGGGCCACGACCGAGGTGGCGACCCTAAAGCAAGCGCTAACCAAGGCCGAAGATAACGTGGCCAAGGAGCGCACCGAGCGAGAGAAGCACGAGGCTCGGGTGGGCGAGGTGCAGCAAGAGCTCCAGGCTCTCGTGGCGAAGCACGAGGCGTTGGAGCTTGACTCAAAGACGTGGGAGTCTAAGCTTTCCGCGGCCCTCGAGAGCGCAAAAAGTGCCAAGGCCGAAGCCCAAAGGGCCCCAAATCCAGAGCTCTCCAGGAGCATTCGCAGATTTGCCCCGCAGCGTGTCCGATGCCGCACAATTTAGCCAGGCCGAGGATGGAAGCTCAACGGAGAAGCTATTCTGGTCTCAGTATGCTGAGGCCGAACACCCGGTGCCAATGAGCGACCAGCTGAAGCAGATGGTCGAGCTACATAAGGCGGCCAATCGGGCCATGAAGGGCTTTATAGTCCGGCTGTGGCCTTGCGACGCCCTTCCGAACAGCTTCTTCGGCCTGGTGAGGCGGCTTGTGGATGCCTGCCCGCGGCTGGAGGTCGTCAAGCGATCTGTCTGCATTGAAGGTGCACGTCGGGCTTTCGCCCGTGTGAAATTGCAGTGGGTCAAGCTAGATGCCGTGAAGCTGATCAAGGAGGGGCCGCCGGAGGGCAAGGATCACCGCCACCCCGAGATGTACTATGAGGGTGTTCTGCCGGGTGCCCGTCTCATAGCGGACGAGTGTTCAAAAGATGTAATATTTGAGTGAGACTTGCTCGTTTTATCCTGTATTTATGAAAACTTTCATATGCGCTATGCAACGCTTGTTTGAATTTAAAATATTACCTTCTATTTGGCCGTTTATCCAATCTGAGAGATGGCTAGTCCTCGGCTTCTGCCCCCATGCCACGAGTGCTGGGGTGTTTGGGATAAACCTGAGCACTCTGTTCCCATGTTTGGGTCCTTCGAGGGAGGTGCTCAGCACAGGGAACAAGGCAACCGGACTAATAATGCTTTATCACTCTCACTTAGCCATAGAATTCTATAATTTTAAATTTCGGCGAAGCCCCTGGTATTCGGAAGGCCGAATTTGTGGTGCGATACATGCCTTTAAGCCAGACAGGGCCGGCCCCTCGCTCTAAGCGACATAAGTCTTTAGGGACTCGAAAACCTCACCGAACAGCGACCGGTCTCTCGCCTTATCATGACAGTCAATTTTAGCTTTCTCTACTGAGGTGCTGAACCCAGCAAAACCGGGGCACAATCGCAGTAGTTCTCGTAGCGCTACCTTAGCCGATAGAGCGGAACGTAAGGTACCAAAACATAGGAGCCGGGCAAACCCAACATTTGACCAAAGACATGATTCAGAGCTGATGCATATAATGCTATAAGTTCGGGGTGCCACACTTGTGAAAGTGTTCGGACTTTTCACACCGTATTGTGGGGTACATAAGCCCCTGGTGTATTGGCCATACCAAAGTGTACGGTTGCAAGGCGTCATATATATATATATATATATAAACAAGAATGCAATAATAGTCAGAATGTCATGCATTGTTTATTCAAAAAATTGCGTTAAAGCAGAGTGATATAGATAGTGTGATAAGAAAAGAGTAGGACTATGTCCCTTCCAAGGGCAAGCTGAGGAATGATATTAAATCGAATATTTCGCTCGTTACTGTAATCCACCTGGGAATTCCGTGGTATGACGTAGCTGTCTGCCTCCTTGGTTGCTGCATCATGTGTTCGGCAATAGTGCTGCCGGACAGTGTTTCCAGAGATTAATGTCCTGAAAAAAAGAAAAATGACCAAACGGGAAGCCCCTAGTGCGGTTTAAGCCGCGTCTTGGGGCGTGCCGCAGTTGTGCCCCCCTCCCCACCTGTGCCCATGGTATTTTTAATGCGTAATTATGTACGCGTGGCATGAGTTTCGCCGTTGGGCTGGGATTGGGGTGGCCACCGTATTGCTACGCGAGCTCAGATCGCGCTAGGTGGTCTATTTGCCGATTTCTCCGAGCGCGCTTGAAGGTGTCCGGGCTTTGAAGCGCCGAACTGGTTGATTGCCTTGAGAGGCTGCTTTGCGCTTCTGCTGCGAGGGCCGCCGTGTGCTCCTCTGTTTGGAGAGAGCGCTATGTGTTTCCATTGACTGTAATAACTCCGCGAGGTCCTGGCATCTTGAGCTTGAGGTATGCATAATGCGGTACCGCATTGAATCTAGCAAATGCGGTTCGCCCGAGCAGCGCGTGATAACCACTGCGGAACGGGACTATATCGAAGATTAACTCTTCGCTTCGGAAGTTATCCGGGGATCCGAAGACCACTTCCAGTGTAATTGAGCCTGTGCAATGGGCCTCTACACCTGGAATGACGCCTTTAAAGGTCGTTTTTGTGGGTTTGATCCTTGAGGGGTCTATACCCATTTTGCGCACCGTGTCTTGATAAAGCAGGTTCAAGCTGCTGCCGCCATCCATAAGGACTCGAGTGAGGTGAAATCCGTCAATGATTGGGTCTAGGACCAGTGCGGCGAATCCGCCATGACGGATACTAGTGGGGTGGTCCCTGCGACTAAAGGTGATCGGACAGGAGGACCAAGGGTTGAACTTTGGGGCGACTGGCTCCAATGCATATACGTCCCTGAGCGCACGCTTCCGCTCCCTCTTGGGGATGTGGGTTGCGTATATCATGTTCACCGTCCGCACTTGCGGGGGAAACCTCTTCTGTCCTCTGGTGTGCGGTTGCCGGGGCTCCTCCTCGTCATCGCTATGCGGCCCCTTGTCCTTGTTTTCTGCAATTAACTTGCCGGCCTGCTTGAACACCCAACAATCCCTGTTGGTGTGATTGGCTGGCTTGTCTGGGGTGCCGTGTATTTGACACGAGCGATCGAGTATACGGTCGAAGCTGGATGGACCCGGCGTACTTTGTTTGAATGGCTTTTTCCGCTGACCGGGTTTAGAGCCTTTGAATCTGGCATTGACTGCCGTATCCTCGGTATTTTCGCTGTTAATGCGGCGCTTATGTTTGTTGCGACGTGACCTGCTATTGCCGTCCTTGGTATCTGAGGTACCATGGTTCTTTGATATGTTATTACTGCGAGCCAGCCAGCTGTCTTCTCCCGCACAAAAGCGGGTCATGAGCGTCGTGAGAGCTGCCATAGATTTCGGCTTTTCCTGACCAAGGTGCTGGGCTAGACACTCGTCTCGGATGTTGTGTTTGAAAGCCACTAAGGACTCTGCATCCGGACAGTCAACGATTTGATTTTTCTTTGTAAGGAACCGAGTCCAGAATTGCCTGGCCGACTCTTCTGGCTGCTGAATTATGTGGCTCAAGTCATCGGCGTCTGGTGGTCGCACATAAGTGCCCTGAAAGTTGTCGAGGAATGCGGCTTCCAGATCTTCCCAAAAGCTAATGGAGTCCGCTGGCAAGCTGTTAAGCCAATGCCGTGCTGGTCCTTTGAGCTTTAGTGGGAGGTATTTGATGGTGTGTAAGTCATCACCGCGGGCCATGTGGATGTGGAGGAGGAAATCCTCGATCCATACTGCGGGATCTGTTGTGCCGTCGTATGATTCAATATTTACAAGTTTGAATCGATCTGGGAATTGATGATCCATTACTTCGTCTGTGAAGCATAAGGGGTGTGCGGCGCCTCTGTATTGGGCTATATCGCGACGCAGCTCGAATGGGTCTTGCCCGCTGTGTTCGGCCCGACCGGATTTGCTTTTACTGTATCCGGCGTGACGTTTATCATCTCGCAGAGTTGTGCGCCCTCGTGATCCGTAGATTGATCTTGCATGCTTTGCTTTGTCCTCCAATATGTCTCGTAGGTCTGGCGTATCTCCCCATGCCTTTTTATTTGAATGGCGTCAGGGTGGAGGCTGAGTTTTTGGCTGGAATGCCTCTCTATCACGGCCATGAGGTGGCCGATCAGCCGTATCATACGCTTCTTCCTCCAGTCGGGGTAGTAACCTGCACTTTGGGTAATTCTTGGAGGGGCGCTCGAGTTTATATTCCTCGGCCGTGAGGACTTCAGTCCATCTGTCAGCTAGCCGATCTTGATCAGCTTGAAGCTGCCGCTGCTTTTTCTTCAGGCTATTTGCCGTGGCCATAAGCCGGTGCTTGAAGGGCTCTTGTTCGACGGGATCAACTGGTACGGCGAATTCATCATTGCCGAGGCTTGCCTCGTCTTCGGAGGGGGCATGTAATTGTCATCCTCCTCCTCTTCGTCTGCCGCTCTCTCAGGAGGGCTGGCTCCTCCATCCTCCTGCTCTAAATCTTGCTGGAGGGGATTGTTGTTGTCTTCGGCACTATCCGGAGTGTTATTATCTCCTATGCCGGTATCACCACTTTTGCTTTGGTGGGACTTAGAGCGGTGCCGCTGACGTCGGCGCTTGGATTGCTTCTTGGAGGGGTCATCCTCCGTTATCTCGTCGCCGTTGCCTTCTTTGGGTGTATCCACCATGTATATGTCATATGACGAGGTGGCTTTCCAGTGCCCTATAGGCGCTGGTTCATGTTCGTCTCCTACATCGTCGTCCATACCATCGATGTCTTCGGAGTCGAAGTCGAGCATGTCGGTTAAATCATCGACAGTGGCTACGAAGTGGGTGGTGGGTGGGCATCGAATTTCTTCGTCGTCCGCATCCCAATCCTGTTGGCCATAGTCCGGCCAGGGCTCTCCTGACAAAGAGAGAGACTTTAGTGAATTCAGAATGTCGCCGAAGGGCGAGTGCTGAAAGATATCCGCGGCGGTGAATTCCATGATCGGCGCCCAATCGGATTCGATTGGCAGGGGCGCGGACGGTTCGGAGTCCGGAAAAGAGTCCGACACCTTGGAGTCACGGGCTTCGCAGAGGATTAGGCTGGTGTTCGGCTCGATCGCCGTTGAGACTGCAGCCCCTGAGGCGGTGTCTAGCCACCCATCCTCGATTGGCGTAGTTGGCTCTGAGCTAAGGGTCGGAGCTGATGCGGGCGTGGCCTCTGGGGTAATGTTCGGTGGCAGAGCTAGGTCATACCCATCGTGACAGTGCAGCGCGCCCGGCTGTGGCTCAAATCCGTCGAAGACCAAGTCTCCGCGGATGTCGGCCGTGTAGTTCAAACTTCCAAATCTGACCTGATGGCCGGGGGCGTAGCTTTCAATCTGCTCCAGATGGCCAAGCGAATTTGCCCGCAGTGCAAAGCCGCCGAACACGAAGATCTGTCCGGGGAGAAAGGTCTCACCCTGGACCGCATCGTTGTTGATGATCGGAGGAGCCATCGGGCCTAAAGGTGACGACACAGAGGAACTCCCAATGAAAGCACTAATGTCGGTGTCAAAACCGGCGGATCTCGGGTAGGGGGTCCCGAACTGTGCGTCTAGGCCGGATGGTAACAGGAGGCAGGGGACACAATGTTGTACCCAGGTTCAGGCCCTCTTGATGGAGGTAAAACCCTACGTCCTGCTTGATTAATATTGATGATATGGGTAGTACAAGAGTAGATCTACCACGAGATCAGAGAGGCTAAACCCTAGAAGCTAGCCTATGGTATGATTGTATGTTGTCCTACGGACTAAAACCCTCCGGTTTATATAGACACCAGAGAGGGTTAGGGTTACACAAGGTCGGTTAAAAAGGAGGAGATATCCATATCCGTATTGCCTAGCTTGCCTTACACACCAAGTAGAGTCCTATCCGGACACGAGACGAAGTCTTCAATCTTGTATCTTCATAGTCTAACAGTCCGGCCAAAGGATATAGTCCGGCTGTCCGGAGACCCCCTAATCCAGGACTCCCTCATCCACCATGACCAGTAAGAATTTTTTCTTATGGGTTCCCCCTTTAAGGGGTCCGACCATATCAAGCACCCAAAACGCAAAGGGCCAAGTAATGAGGATTGTTTGGAGAGCGGTAGGCGGCATATGGCTTTGGTTTGCAAAAAGCTGGCAACCGACACAACGTTGGACCAGATCCTGTGCATCTGCTCGGGCCGCCGGCCAATAGAAACATGTACATAAGGCCTTGCTTACAAGGGCCCGGGCTGCGGCGTGGTGGCCGCCGAGTCCAGCATGGATTTCTGCCAAAAGCTTCCGCCCTTCCTCTTCGGAGATGCACCTTTGAAGGACTCCGGTAGTGTTTTTCTTATAAAGCTCTCCCTCATGGACCTTGTAGGCTTTAGATCGCCACACTATGCAGCGTGCCTCATTTTGGTCGTCGGGTAGTTCCTGCCTGGTTAGGTAGGCCAGGAATGGTTCTGTCCATGGGGCGATGATGGCCATTATCACGTGGGCTGAAGAAGTTATTTCGACGGCAGAGCCTCTGATTGTGTCAGAGTGTTCGGTATCTTGTGTTGTGGCCAGGTCTGGACTATTGTTACCGGTGTCCCCTTCCCATACCACGGATGGCTTAAACAGCCTTTCCAAGAAGATGTTAGGTGGGACAGGATCGCGCTTAGCACCGATACGGGCGAGGATATCCGCCGCCTGATTGTTTTCCTGAGCCACATGGTGGAATTCAAGCCCCTCGAACCAAACTGACATTTTGAGGACGGCGTTGCGATATGCCGCCATTTTCGGATCCTTGGCATCTAAGTCTCCATTTATTTGAGATATTGCGAGGTTTGAGTCCCCACGCACCTCCAGGCGTTGAATGCCCATGGAAATTGCCATCCCGAGACCATGTAATAGGGCCTCGTATTCGGCTACGTTGTTGGAGTCTGTGTATAGTATTTGGAGTATGTATTGGACTGTATCTCCGGTGGGGGACGTCAGGACGACGCCAGCTCCCAGACCAGCCAGCATTTTAGAGCCGTCAAAGTGCATGATCCAATTGGAGTACGTGCCGTACTCTTTAGGGAGTTCCGCTTCTATCCACTCGGCGACGAAATCGGCCAGTACTTGCGACTTAATGGCTCGCCGTGGTCTATATGTTATGTCGAATGGAAGGAGCTCGATACCCCATTTGGCAATCCGGCCCGTGGCATCGCGGTTGTTTATTATGTCGTTGAGTGGTACTTCTGAGGCCACCGTAATTGAACACTCTTGAAAGTAGTGTTATAATTTCCGGGATGCCATGAATACCGCGTATGCTATCTTTTGATAATGTGGGTACCGTGATTTGCATAATATACTAGCTAAAAGATATACATAATATACTAGCTTTTGAAGTGGGAAATTATGTCCGTCCGTCTCTCGTTCGACGACAAGCACTGCTCTTACAACTTGGTGAGTTACCGCTATATATAACAACATTGGTTCGCCGACATTTGGTGCGGCCAAGATTGGTTTGGTGGCCAGGATGGCTTTTATTTCTTCCAATTCGGCCGTGGCTGCGTCCGTCCACTCGAAGTGTTCGGTGCGCCGAAGAAGGCGATAAAGGGGGAGTGCCTTTTCCTTAATCGGGAGATAAAGCGGCTTAAGGCCGCCACACATCCAGTTAACTTCTGGATTTGCTTGAGGTCAGTTGGGATAGCCAACTGCGACAGAGCTCGGATTTTAGCCGGATTTGCTTCAATTCCTCTACTAGAGACGATAAAGCGCCGGAGCTTTCCGGCGGGTACGCCGAAAACACATTTTTCCGGATTGAGCTTAATGTCGTATGTTCGGAGATTGTCAAACGTGAGCCTCAAGTCGTCTATTAAGGAGTCGACGTGTCTGGTTTTAACGAGCACATCGTCTACGCATGCCTCCACTGTTTTGCTGATCTGCTTTTCCAGACATGTCTAAATCATGCGTTGATACGTTGCGCTGGCGTTTTTGAGCCCGAAGGGCATTGTGTTAAAACAGAAGGGGCCATATGGAGTGATAAATGCCGTTGCGGCTTGATCGGACTCCGCCATCTTAATTTGGTGGTAACCAGAGTATGCGTCGAGGAAGCACAATGAGTCGTGTCCTGCGGTGGCGTCGATAATTTGATCGATGCGAGGGAGGGGGAAGGGATCCTTTGGGCAAGCCTTATTAAGGTCCTTGAAGTCGACGCATAGGCACCAAGATTTGTCCTTCTTTGGTACCATTACCAGGTTTGCTAGCCAGTCCGGATGTTTTATTTCTCTAATGAATCCGGCCTCCAGTAACTTGGCTAGCTCCTCTCCCGTGGCTTGTCGCTTAGGTTCGGAGAAACACCGAAGAGTCTGCTTGACCGGCTTGAATCCCTTTAGAATGTTAAGGCTATGCTCGGCCAGCCTGTGCGGGATTCCTGGCATGTCTGAAGGATGCCAGGCGAATATGTCCCAGTTCTCGCGCAGGAACTCCCGTAGTGAGGCGTCAACAACGGGGTTTAACTGTGCCCCGATGGATGCTGTTTTTGTGGGGTCCGTTGGATGGACTTGGAATTTGACTATTTCATCCGCTGGTTTAAAAGAGGTGGACTTGGATCTTTTGTCGAGTATCATGTCGTCCCTGTCCACTGTGGAGCGCAGCGCAGTTAATTCCTCCGCCGCAAGGGCTTCGGATAATGCCTCGAGGGCCAGTGCGGCTGTTTTGTTCTCGGCGCAGAGTGCTATGTCCGGATCACTAGCTAGAGTGATGACTCCATTGGGCCCGGGCATTTTGAGCTTCATGTACCCGTAATGGGGTATGGCTTGGAAGATCGTGAATGCCTCCCGCCCTAGAAGGGTGTGGTATCCGCTACTGAACGGGGCCACTTGGAATGTAATTTCTTCGGACCTGTAATTCTCTGGAGTGCCGAATAACACATCTAGTGTGATTTTCCCAGCGCAACGTGCCTCCCGACTGGGGATGATTCCTCGGAAGGTCGTGCTGCTTTGCTCAATACGGTTTCTGTCTATTTCCATTTTTTGAAGAGTCTCCTCATAAATGAGGTTTAATCCGATGCCGCCATCCATGAGCACTTTAGTAAGCAAAAAGCCATCCACAATTGGACCGAGGACCAAGGCGGCTGGTGCTCGAGCTGTTCGGAATTTAGGTTCGTGACTGGCATTGAAGGTGATAGCCGTGTCGCTCCATGGATTTATTGCTGCCATGTGGCAGACTTCGACAAGGCTGCGGAGTGCTCGCTTACGCCTATTATTTGAGGCTAAGGTCTCAAAGACTGTCAATACTGTATTGTTATCCACGGGATGGTGCTCTACGGTGTTTTGAATGAGGAGATCCTCACCGCTCTTGGCCACCTGCCGAAGTACCCAACATGCTCTAAGGCTGTGTGTTGGTATGGTATCTACTGTACTATGAATTTTGCAGGGCCCATTAAGCCATCCCTCCAATACGGTTCCACGCCCTATAGTGGGCTTTTGCTTCTTTGTAATTGAGTCAAGCGACTTATGAGAGTGCACCCTTTTAGTTCGGACTGGGGGTTTTGTCAGAGCCGGATTATCCCAAAATTTTGTTTGGGTTTTCCAGGCGCTTTCCATTGCACAGTACTTCCGTACTATGGCCGCCAAGTCAGCGAAGTGTGCAATGTCACGACGACTTATGGCGTTGAGGATTCCCTTGTCCGTGCAATTGTTGCAAAAGAACAAAATTGCGTCTTCCTCGTGACAGTCCTTGACCTTGTTCATTACAAGGAGGAATCTGGCCCAATAGTGATGTACTGTCTCTTGGGGCTCTTGCCTAATGTGGGAAAGATCGTTTATATCTGGGTGGGTGGGTGGGTGGATTTAAGTCCAGACCTTGACCCAATCTGAGACCCCTGGGCGGGGGAGTTTCCGATCTTGGAATTTCAGGCTCTGGGATGTTGCCTCGCAGGTTCGGCATGCAGCCTGATTCTAAGTTCAGGGTTAGGGCGATGTCCTCCCGTGGACGGGTATCCGGCTCGGAGAGCTCGGGAATCCGGACATAGTTCGTCCTCAGGATAGTGGAAGAATCGCCTC
The DNA here is from genome assembly GCF_003073215.2 of Triticum urartu. Classification (NCBI taxonomy): domain Eukaryota; kingdom Viridiplantae; phylum Streptophyta; class Magnoliopsida; order Poales; family Poaceae; genus Triticum; species Triticum urartu. Next base: position 613,595,952 of record NC_053026.1, on the reverse strand, counting down.
CTTGCTCCTCCACCACCGCTATCTGATGGGTGACCGGCGGAGAGTTAATCTCCCTTTGGTCGGGTTTAAGCCCAATCCGATCATAGTCCGTGGCGACTCCCAGAGCGGCGATGCGATCCAAGAGCTCGTTCAAAGAGGAGATCTCCATTGGATCCATCTGCTCAGTGAATTTCGAGCCGATGTGGAGGTTATTTTCGATGACCCGAGAAGTCATCGTCGGCGCAGCGGCCGAGCGGGCGGTCCTGACGAAGCCGCCTAGTCGGAGATTTTGGCCTACAGCCAGGGCTCCCCCAGAGGTGATGTTGTTCTTGACAACAAGACGAGCCATCCCTCCTTATGATGACGACACAGTGGAACTCTCAATGAAAGCACCAATGTCGGTGTCAAAACCGGCAGATCTCGGGTAGGGGGTCCCGAACTGTGCGTCTAAGACGGATGGTAAAAGGAGGAGGGGGACACGATGTTTACCCAGGTTCGGGCCCTCTCGAAGGAGGTAATACCCTACTTCCTGCTTGATTGATCTTGATGATATGACTATTAAAAGAGTTGATCTACCACGAGATCGTAGAGGCTAAACCCTAGAAGCTAGCCTATGGTATGATTGTATGTTGTCCTACGGACTAAACCCTCTGGTTTATATAGACACCGGAGGGGGCTAGGGTTACACAGAGTCGGTTACAAGGGAGGAGATCTACATAGCCGTATTGCCAAGCTTGCCTTCCACGCCAAGGAGAGTCCCATCCGGACACGGGACAAAGTCCTCAATCTTGTATCTTCATAGTCCAACAGTCCGGCCAAAGGATATAGTCCGGCTGTCCGGAGACCCCCTAATCCAGGAATCCCTCAACCAACGTCTTACTTTGATTCGGCGGTATTGTTGGATGAAGCAGCCCGGACCGACATTACATGACCGCATTCATGAGACTGGTTTTACCGACATGCTTTGCACACAGGTGGCAGGCGGGTGTCAGTTTCTCCAACTTTAGTTGAATCGAGTTTGACTACGGCCGGTCCTTATTGAAGGTTAAAACAACACACTTGACGAAAAATAGTTGTGGTTTTGATGCATAGGTAAGAACGGTTCTTTCTAGAAGCCCGTAGCAGCCACGTAAAACTTGCAACAACAAAGTAGAGGACATCTAACTTGTTTTTGCAGGGCATGTTGTGATGTGATATGGTCAAGACGTAATGAGATATAAATTGTTGTATGAGATGATCATGTTTTGTAAAAGTTATCGACAACTGGCAGGAACCTTATGGTTGTCGCTTCATTGTATGAAATGCACTCGCCATGCAATTGCTTTACTTTATCACTAAGCGGTAGCGATAGTCGTAGAAGCAATAGTTGGCAAGACGACAATGATGCTACGATGCAGATCAAGGTGTCAAGCCGGTGATGATGGAGATCATGACGGTGCTTTGGAGATGGAGATCAAAGGCACAAGATGATGATGGCCATATCATGTCACATATTTTGATTGCGTGTGATGTTTATCCTTTATGCATCTTATTTTTCTTAGTACGGCGGTAGCATTATAAGATGATCCCTCACTAAATTTTAAGGTATAAGTGTTCTCCCTGAGTATGCACCGTTGCTACAGTTTGTCGTGCCGAGACACCACGTGATGATCGGGTGTGATAAGCTCTACGTTCACATACAACGGGTGCAAGCCAGTTTTGCACGTGCAGAATACCTGGGTTAAACATGACGAGCCTAGTATATGCAGATATGGCCACGGAACACTGAGACCGAAAGGTCAAACGTGAATCATATAGTAGATATGATCAACATAGTTATGTTCACTGTCGGTGTCAAAACTGGCGGATCTCAGGTAGGGGGTCCCGAACTGTGTGTCTAAGGTGGATGGTAATAGGAGACGGGGGACACAATGTTTACCCAGGTTCGGGCCCTCTCGATGGAGGTAATACCCTACGTCCTGCTTGATTGATATTGATGATATGAGTATTACAAGAGTTGATCTACCACGAGATCGTAGAGGCTAAACCCTAGAAGCTAGCCTATGATTCTGATTGTTGTTGTCCTAAGGACTAAACCCTCCGGTTTATATAGACATCGGAGGGGGCTAGGGTTTCACAGAGTTGGTTACAAGGGAGGATATCTACATATCCGAATTTCCAAGCTTGCCTTCCACGCAAAGGAGAGTCCCACCCAGACATGGGACGGAGTCTTCAATCTTGTATCTTCATAGTCCAACAGTCCAGCCAAAGCATATATTCTGGCTGTCTGAGGACCCCCTAATCCAGGACTCCCTCAGTAGCCCCTGAACCTGGCTTCAATAACGATGGGTCCAGCGCGCAGATTGTCTTCGGCATTGCAAAACAAATCCCACATACCACCATAGAGAGTACAACATTTCCACAAATCTAATCTGCTGACAACTTTTCATAATGTGACGTCACGCCATGGCCTGGTCATTATTAGAACCGTTTTTCTCAACCAGCTACTGCACATATTGCGAGGCAGTTTTCTTGGCACGTCTTGTCGAAGCAGAGATCGTGTCCCCTTATCACGGGATTCTCATCAATACGGGTGAGGGTAACCCAACCGCGCCTGCTGGTATGACTCCTCGATTTTAGGCAAGTTCTGAATGGCCACGCGGAAGACGCTTGATATTCATCCTCTTTATAAAGGGGCCAAGGCCTGTCCTTTTCTTCTTGCACTCAATCCTTCCCCTCCCCCACCTCGAGTTCCAACACCCAAGGCTCAGGCTAAGCGCCTTGGACCTCCAACCATGTCCGGATCCAACCTTAAGGGCCGGTGGATGGCCTTCTCTATCATAGAGGGGGACATCAAGAAGCTAAGGGAAGCCAAGTATCTGACCGCCGAAATCTCGCACAGGCTGCCTGCTCAAGGGCAGGTCATCCCCACTCCTGAACCCAATGAGAGCATCGTATTTGTTTCCCACTTCCTCCGAGGGCTAGGATTTAGTCTTGATCCCTTCGTTAGAGGGCTTATGTTATATTACGGGCTCGATTTCCATGATCTAGCCCCGGACTCCATCCTTCACATCTCGTCGTTTATCGTCGTGTGTGAGGCCTTCCTCTGCATCACCCCACACTTCGGCTTATGGCTCAAGACCTTCAGTGTGAAGCCAAAGATGATCGATGGGCGACACGCGGAATGCGGAGGTGCCATAATAAGCAAATGCGCCGACGCTCCATGGCCAAAGGGTTCCTTCCCGGAGGTGTCCAACTTATGGCAGCAGGAGTGGTTTTACATCACGGCTCCCCGAAGTACTAAGTGGGTAGCTGCCCTCGCCTTCCGTTCGCCCCCCGCCACAACTGGCATCATGGGTCAACAAGGGGCTGGACTTGGGCTAGTTAATGACGTGCCAAAATTGCAAAGTCGCATCCGAGATCTCCTCAAGAGGGATGTCAGTCTTGTCAAGGTAATGCAGGTTATGCTAGTTCGTCGGGTCCTGCCATGCCAACGCCGATCTCTCCGTATGTGGGAGTTCAACCTGGAAGGACCATGAACTATTCATCAATTCTTCGGCATGACACTCGAAGGGATGTATGGATTGTTCTTCGGGTCACGAATAAAGTGTCCGGACAACACCGAGGATGCGGGTCTAAACTGCAATCGTCCAGATACCCATGTAAGTAATTCTACGGCCGAACATGTTGTCTTTTTATTTATCACAACATTATTATGAAAAAATTGTTCTTGGCCAGGACTGGATAAGAATGGCGAAGATGATCAGGTGTTCGACCCCCCTTCCCGAAGGCTCACCGGATCCTATGCTAGCCAGGATGCTCGAGCACGCACTTTATCAAGTGCCATCAGGGGAATGTAAAGGGAGAGATAAAGAAGCCGAAAGTGGGCCTCACGCATTACTCATCCAAACCAGGGGAATTAGTGTCTCCGCGAAGGAGGATAATCGGGGAGAAGAATCTAGAATCCCTTCTCCCCAAGGAAGGAAAAGAACCGCCCCTGAAGACCTGGAAATGAAGGTTTCCAAACGAGGGAAGAAACCTTCGCCAGGTGCCCTGCCCCGGAGGGCGTCCTTACCGCACAGTGCCCGCAAGGGGGCCAGCCCTCCACCGAGCGGTAAGTGAATCAAGAGTACTTTTGGTAAATATATCCTACTTTATCTCCGAGGACAATAACCGAGACATATATCTTGCAGTCCGGCTCGTAGCCCCTCTCAACAGAGTTCGTCTTCGGGGGATCTTCTTCCGGAGATGATGGAGAGCGAAACGCCTCCCCCTGCCTCCCCGCCTCCTGGGGCGGACGACCCTGAGGTGTCGTCACGGAGGGTTTGTCCTGACCCGCCAAGGCCAGAAGGTAATCCTTCGACCACCCGAAGTCCGGAACATTCATTTCCTACGGAGAGCAACAGAAAGAGTCTGGGACTTTCCGGTGCGCAACCGGACGCACTGATGAGTCTTTTGGAGAAGGCGGCTATCTCAGAGGAGCGTCGTACTTTAATGGGTACGGTGGTTGAGAGGATTTCATCCACCAAAAGTGGGTTGCATGAAGATTTTGTGAGTCTGCTAAGAGGCTTTGAGGTACGCAAAGTAATATAATTTTTTTTAATGGTACCGCACACGCTAGGTGTGTTCTATACAGATAGTAGCCCCTGAGACTCTGGTTGCTGTCCGGAGGAGGCAAACAGAGGATCGTAGTCCCAGGTAATGATTGCATTGCTTTCATGTGTAGGCGGCTGGCGGTCCGGTGGCTGGCCGGACTGCTGAATTTGCCGGACTTATCCGGCAACTTGACGCGCCAGATGCTGACATCGCGCTTGTGAACAAGCGGCTTGACGAGGCACATGGTATGTATTTTCGGGTGGTCAACAAATATTAAGAGGAGCATGATGCTGTGACTTCAGATGGAGCTGCCGCCGTGGAGACCCTTCGGGCGGAACTTTCCCAAGCCAAGGAACAAGCCAGGAGGAGTGATGTGGCCGCCCTAAAGGCGGCCGAAGAGTTAAGAGCCGAACAGGCTGCTCGTCGCCAGAGCGAAGATAAAATAGCCAAGATGGCTATTGAGCTGAAGGATGCCTCTGACCGGTATGAGCTGCTTGAAAAGGAAAGCCAAGTGAAAACGGCGGACCTGGAGAAAACCATGGTAGCAGCCAAGGAGACCCGCTCTAAAATCAGAGCGGCGAAGGAGGAGCTTCGTCAGGCCGGAGATATCATTGCTGGGAAGGCCTTTTTGTTGCGGACGAAGTTCGGAGATCCAAAGTATGCCCCTCTGGATCAATTATGGAGTGCTGCACACGCGTATTCGAACCTGGCAATGAGTGCTGCTGATGCGACTGAGTTCTTCAAAGATAAAAAAGATCACAAAGTGGAAAAGTTGTTCTGGTCGCAGTTCAGTGCTCCGGCGCATCCGCTGCTGTTAAATGAGCAAATGGCCGACTGAGCTGAGCTCCATAGGTTTTCCGGGCTTGCCATGAGGTATGTCATGGATCATCTTTGGCCGGAAGGACCAAGGCCGAATATTTATTTTGGGTTAGTGCAAAGATTCCTTGGCGTGTGACGCATATTGATGCCGTAAAGAGGTCGGCTTGCATAGAGGGTGCGCGGATGGCTCTTGCCCGTGTTAAGACATACTAGGCAGAGATGGATGCCACCGCTATTGCAACCCGGGGTCCGGCCGTAGGCTAGGTCTTGTGCGAGCACTATTTTGAATAAGTCCTGGAAGACGCTCATCTAATAGAGGCTCAGTGCTCGAAGAGTATCATGTTCGAGTGACATGTATCCTAATTTGTAAAAACTATGCTATTTGGCTTATAAAAGGCTGTGTTTATACCTTTGCCTGAAAGTATTATGATGCCTCCTGTGCGGCCGTTTTATGTATATATATATAACCTGAAAGTTTGCAGTCGTCGGCTTCAGCCCCCACGCATATAATGCGGGGGTGTTCGGAAAAGTGCGTATTCACACTTGATCCAACGTCTTGGTCCATTAAGGAGGTGATAGCGCGGCGAACAAGGCAATCGGACTATATTGCTTTAACACTTTCACTTAGCCATAGGAGTTTGACAGTGGGGCTACTATATAGCCCCTGGTACTTCCGCGCTTATCCGAATACGGAGCGCGTACATACATGACCGGGAAACCGGTCCTTCGTTAATGCGGAGGAATCGCGAAGATTGCGCTGAGTCCCCGACTGGTTGACCAGTCTCGCGCTTTATCATGACAGTCAGTTTTCGGCTTTCTCTACTGAGGTGCTCATCCAGATGAACCAGGGCACAATCGCAGTAGTTCTCCCGGTGCCACCTTAGCCGATAGAGCGGAACGTAAGGTAGAAAAACACGGGAGCCAGGAAAACCCAACTATTGACCAAAGACATGATTCAGAGCTGATGCATATAAGGCCAAACTCGCGACGCTGAACACTCGCTAAGGTATTCGGTCTTTACAACGTATACTGGGCTGAGTAACGCCCCCGATAATAAGCCCTAAATTTCCAGGTACGTGCATTAGTCTGACGTGATGAAATGTCAATAACGCCAGCATCCCTCTTGATTATGTTGAGTATCCCGAGGGTGTGAAGCAACAAGAGATAGTAAAAAAGGTTTACACAGGGTCTTAATCTAAAAAGAAACCTTTGAACGGGGCCGTGCTGCACGTCTGCGCCTGTGTCTCCATTGTGCCATATCCTGGAAGGGTGTAGCACGATGATCATATGTGGGAAGCCCCTAGCACCACCTATGGGGGTATATCCATCAACCCAGTCTTGGGTTTATCTGAGCTGTTACAGCTAGTGATTCACCGGACTCGTCTAGCCGTGTCCGCGGTCTTGACGACCGATCATTTATTCTAGTTGGAGAGGGCATTCAGTGTTTGGCTACTAAAGCCACCACACGTTCTTCCGCACGGAAGGAACGTTCTGTGTTTCCGCTAACTGTGATGATGCCACATGGACCGGACATCTTAAGCTAAAGGTAAGCGTAATGCGGTATTGCATTAAAACGAGCGAAGGCCATTCTTCCGAGTAGCGCTTGATAGCCACTTCGGAATGGAGGGATGTCGAAGGTTAAATTTTCACTTTGGAAGTTGTCGGGAGAACCGAATACCACCTCTAGTACTAGAGAGCCCGTGCAGCGGGCCTCTGGGCCTGGTATTACTCCTTTAAAGGTAGTATTGCTGTGGCTGATTCTTGTCGGGTCTATTACCATTTTGCGGATTGTGTCCTGATATATCAGATTAAGACTACCACTACTAGGAAAAGGCCTACTAGTGGCGCACCAGTTTTGCCTGCCATTAGTATACTAGATACTAATGGCGCACCATTAGTATACTAGATACTAATGGCGCACCACTGGTGTGCCATTAGTATACTAGATACTAATGGCGCACCATTAGTATACTAGATACTAATGGCGCACCTGTAGTGCGCCATTCGTATGCCTAGAGGCCATTAGTAATATTTTTTTTCAATTTTTTTTATTTTTTTCTTAATCTAGGGTCACTATGGCTTCTCTTGGGTCAATATGCTTAATCTCATGTCAAATCGCACTCCGTGGTCAAACTTCCCGAAAGGTCACCCATCCTCACACTACTCCAGCCCAAGCACGCTTAACTTTAGAGTTCTATCCAACCCCAGCACCAGCTCACTTCACAGGCACTTGTTGATATATCTAGCATATCAATCCTATTAAACCTTGTTGATGTTTAGGACTTTGTTCATGTTCATGAGTGTGATGAGATTTTGAAAAAATATTTCAAACTTCCGTTCATATTACGTATCATATTTTGAAAAAAAAATCCTGAAAAAAAAATTGAAACTATTTTTTTCTGTTACTAGTTGCGCACCTTGCATACGGTGCGCCACTAGTAAGTTTGAATTTTTTTTCCTCTAGATCTTAAAAGCCCCGTAACTTTTTTTTCTGTTAGGTTTTTGAGGATTTTGAAAATGTTTAACGGGGAGCTCAATGTGTCGGATGTAACTTTTCGAGTAGATGATTTTTCATCTGGGAAACTTTTTAATCCGAGTTTGTATGCAAAAGTTATGCCCATTTTACAAATTCCAGAGAGATTTTGCAAATAAAGTCGAAATTCATATTTGTAAATTTCCCAACAACTAGACCACATATCACATGGGAAACTTATTTGCTTTTATTTTTTTGACATTTTCATCATTTTCTTTTATTTTTTTAAACTGAAAAGGCAGTCCACAAGGGGGCATGCGAGGGAATTTTTGGGCCAAGTTAGTAATGGCGCACCGTGGGAGTGGTGCGCCATTACTCATGGTGCGCCATTAGTAGTTTTCAAAAAATTTGAAAAAAAATTGAAAAAAATTACTAGTGGCGCACCGTGGATGTGGTGCGCCATTACTAGTTTAACTAGTAATGGCTAGTAATGGCGCACTATCCCCTGGTGCCATTACTAGTTTTGAAAAAAAATAAAAAAAATTTGAAAAAAAATTACTAATGGCGCACCGTGGATGTGGTGCGCCATTACTAGTTAAACTAGTAATGGCGCACTATCCCCTGGTGCGCTATTACTAGTTTAAAAAAAATAAAAAAATCTTGTTACTAATGGCGCACCCTGGATGTGGTGCGCCATTAGTATTTGGACACTAATGGCGCACCAACACATGGTGCGCCATTAGTATATAGTAGTGGCGCACCACATGTCTGGTGCGCCATTAGTGTCAATTTCATCTATAGCCCTTTTCCTAGTAGTGTATTATTGCCGTCCATAAGGACTCGGGTGAGATGGTATCCGTCGATTATTTGGTCTAGTACCAAGGCAGCCGAACCTCCGTGCCGGATACTAGTCGGGTGATCCCCGTGATCAAAAGTGATCGGGCAGGCCGACCAAGGGTTGAACTTGGGGGTAGAGGGCTCCACGGCGCATACGTCTCGGAGTGTGCGTTTTCTCCTCCTCTTCGTTGCGTGAATCATGTTCACTGTTTTGACCTCCGGTTGGAATTTTTTCTGTCCCCCAGTGTTCGGCTGGCGAGGCTCATCCTCGTCTTCGCTTGGTGTCTCCCTCCCCTTGTGTTCGGCGTTTAGCTTGCCGACCTGCTTGAAGACCCAACATTTTCTGTTGGTGTGATTTGCAGGTTTGTTGGAGGTGCCATGAATTTGACATAATCTGTCTAGAATCTTGTTTAGGCTGGATGGTCCATCTCTGCCGCCTTTAAATGGCTTTTTCCATTGACTGGGTCTAGAGCTCCTGAATCCGGTGTTTACTGCCGTGTTGTCTGGGCTGTCTTCTTTGTTTCGACGCTTGCTTTTATTGCATCATGGTTTTCCATTGCCATCCCTAACTTCGGATGTGCCTTGGTCGCTGGTGCCGCTATGGGCCAGCCATTGTTAGGGCTGCCATTGTCCTCGGTTTTTCCTGGCCGAGGTGTCTGGCGAGCCATTCGTCCCGGACACTGTGTTTGAAAGCCGCTAAGGCTTCGGCATCCGCGCAGTCGACAATTTGATTCTTCTTGGTGAGGAATCTGTTCCAAAGCTTTCGGGCCAACTCTCTGGGCTATTGAATTATATGACTTAAATCGTCTGCATCCGGAGGTCGGGCATAGGTCCCTTGAAAATTAGCCCTAAAAGCATCCTCAAGCTCTTTCCAACTTCCAATTGAGTTTTCGGGGAGGCTCTTTAACCAGTGCCGAGCTGGTCCTTTCAACTTGAGGGGCAAGTATTTGATGGCGTGGAGATCATCTCCGCGAGCCATGTGGATATGAAGGATAAAGTCCTCAATCCAGACCCCACGGTCTGTCGTTTCGTCGTATGCCTCTATGTTCACGGGTTTGAATCCTTCTGGGAATTCGTGATCCAGAACCTCATCGGTGAAGCATAGGGGGTGCACGGCACCCCTGTATTTGGATGTGCATTGGCATTCCGACGGTTGTGGTGTTCGGTTTTGATTCTTCGTCGGCGCCCGCTTCCTAGATCCGTAGATGCACCTGGTCATACCGGCTTTTCGGTGCAAGCCCTCACATAGATCGTGTGTCGACTTATGTGCGACGTCGTTAGCCGCCCTATCGCGGACACGGGGTGGTCGATCCGGCTGATTGACCGTTTTAGTTTTTGGCTTTATAGGCTCTAAGGCCTCGTCATCGAATTTGGGCAGCAGCTTGCGCTTTGGATAGCTCTTTGTGTGGCAGCTGCCCCCGTTCTTTTCTTCATTGTCGAGCACTTTGTTCCATCTACTGTTGAGTGTATTTTGCGCGGCCTTAAGCCTTTGTTTCTGCTTCTTCAGACTCCTTGCGGTGGCGATAAGCCTTCTATGGAGGTCCTCTTGCTCCGAGTTCCTTTCCGCGATGATGTGTGCCTCGTCGTCCGGACTGTTCTCCTCTCCGGAGACAGATTGATGAGCTTTACCCTCGGCGTCGCCGTGATCGGATAGTGGCTCCGTACTATGTTCGCCGTCTGCTGGTTCATCTTGCTCTGTTGCTGGGTCCATGTGGTCGTCGCTTTGTTTGGAGTCGACTGGGGTATTATTCTTTCTTGCGCTGTTATCGCTGTTTTTGCCGAGGCGGAATTTGGAGCGGCGCATACGTCGCCGCTTTGGTTGCTTCTCGAGGGAATTATCCTCCGCTGCATCCTTCTATTCCTCATCATTGTTTTCTTTGGGTGTGTCCACCATGTATATATCATGTGATGAAGTGGCTGTCCAGCGCCCTGTGGGCGGTGGTTCCTGTTCCTCTCCTGCATCGTCATCCATACCGTCGATGTCTTCTGAGCCAAAATTAAGCATGTCGGTTAAGTCGTCGACAGTGGCTATTAAGTGGGTGGTGGGTGGGGAATGAATTTCTTCATCATCCACTTCCTACTCAAGCCGGACATAGTTCGGCTAAGGGTCTCCTGACAAGGAGAGAGACCTCAATGAATTTAGTACGTCACCCAAGGGCGAGCGCTGAAAAATATGCGCGGAGGTAAACTCCATGATCGGTGCCCAATCAGATTCGATAGGCACGGATGCAGGCGGTTCGGAGCCTGTCGCCGGGGACGAATCCAAGGGTCTGACAACACAGGTCTCATAGGGGGGTGAAGTCAGTATTCGGCTCTATCGCCGTTGAGTGTGCGGCCTCCGTGGCGGGGTCCATCCACCCGTCCTTGGACGACACAACCTGCTCCGGATTGAAGGCCGGAGTAGCCATAGGGGCGATCGCCCGGACACCGTCCGGCGACAGAGCTAAGTCATGCTTGTCAGGACGGTGCGACGCACCTGACATGGGATCGAATCCGTCGAAGATCAAGTCTCTGCGGATGTCGGTGGTATAGTTCAAGCTTCCAAACCTAACCTGATGGCCAGGGGCGTAGCTCTCGATCTGCTCCAGATGGCCAAGCGAGTTGGCCCGCAGTACGAAGCCACCGAATACGAAGATCTGTCCGGGGAGAAAAACCTCACCCTAGATCGCATCGTTGCCGATGATCGAAGGAGCCATCAAGCCTTATGGTGACGACATAGTGGAACTCTCATTGAAAGCACCAATGTCGGTGTCAAAACCGACGGATCTCGGGTAGGGGGTCATGAACTGTGCGTCTAAGGCGGATGGTAACAGGAGACGGGGGACACAATGTTTACCCAAGTTCGGGCCTTCTCGATGGAGGTAATACCCTACGTCCTGCTTGATTGATCTTGATGATATGAGTATTACAAGAGTTGATCTACCACGAGATCGTAGAGGCTAAAACCTAGAAGCTAGCCTATGATTCTGATTGTTGTTATCCTACGGACTAAACCCTCCGGTTTAAATAGACACCAGAGGGGGCTAGGGTTACACAGAGTCAGTTACAAGGGAGGAGATCTACATATCCAAATTGCCAAGCTTGCCTTCCACGCAAAGGAGAGTCCCACCCAGACACGGGACGAAGTCTTCAATCTTGTATCTTCATAGTCCAACATTCCGGCCAAAGCATATAGTCCGGCTGTCCGAGGACCCCCTAATCTAGGACCCCCTCATTCACCATTGAAAACTACTCCATCTCACGTGATGATCGGACATTGTTTAGTTGATATGGATCACGTGATCATTTAGATGACTAGAGGGATGTCTATCTAAGTGGGAGTTCTTAAGTAATATGATTAATTGAACTTTAATTTATCATGAACTTAGTCCTGGTAATTTTTGCATATCTATGTTGTAGATCAATAGCTCGCATATAGCTCCCCTGTTTTATTTTTAAGATGTTCCTAGAGAAAAATAAGTTGAAAGATGATAGTAGCAATGATCCAGACTGGATCCGTGATATGAGGATTATCCTCATTGCTGCACAGAAGAATTATGTCCTTGATACAATGCTAGGTGATGGACCTATTGCAGGAGCAGATGTAGACTTTATGAACGTTTGGCTAGCTCGGTATGATGACTACTTAATAGTTTAGTGCGCCATGCTTGATGGCTTAGAACCGGGACTTCAAAAACATTTTGAAACACCAAGGAGCATATAAGATGTTCCAAGAGCTTAAATTGGTATTTTAGACACAAGCCCGAGTCAAGAGGTATGAGACCTTTGACAAGTATTTTGCCTATAAGATGGAGGAGAATAGCTTAACCAGTGAGCATGTGCTCAGAATGTCTGAGTACTACAATCACTTGAATCAAGTGGGAGTTAATCTTCCAGATAAGATAGTGATTAAAAGAGTTCTCTAGTCACTATCACCAAGTTACTGGAACTTCTTGATGAACTATAATATGCAAGGGATAACGAAAATGATTCCCCGACCTCTTCGCGATGCTGAAATTGGCGAAGGTAGAAATCAAGAAAAGCATCAAGTGTTGATGGTTGACAAGACCACTAGTTTCAAGTAAAAGGGCAAGGGAAAGAAAGGGAACTTCAAGAAGAATGGCAATCAAGTTGCCACTCCCATGAAGAAGCCCAAAGCTAGACCCAAGCCGGAAACTGAGTGCTTCTACTACAAAGGAAATGGTCACTGGAAGAGGAACTGCCCCAAATACTTGGCGGATAAGAAGGATGGAAAAGTGAAAAAAAGTATATATGATATACATGTTATTGATGTGTACTTTACTAGTGTTCATAGTAGCCCCTGGGTATTTGATACTGGTTTAGTTGCTATGATTAGTAACTTGAACCAGGAGTTAAAAAATGAATAGAGACTAGTTGAGGGCGAGGTGACTATGTGTGTTGGAAGTGATTCCAGGGTTGATAAGATCACCATCGCACACTCCCTTTACCTCCGGGATTAGTGAACCTAAAATAAATGTTATTTGGTGTTTGCATTGAGCATAATATGATTGGATCATGTTTATTGCAATACGGTTATTCATTTAAGTCAAAGAATAATGTTATTCTGCTTACATGAATAAAACTTTCTGTGGTCATACACCCAAGGTGAATGGTTTATTGAATCTCGATCGTAGTAATACACATATTCATAATATTGAAGCCAAAAGATGAAAGGTTAATAATGATAGTGCAACTTATTTGTGGCACTGCCGTTTAGGTCATATTGGTGTAAAGCGGATGAAGAAACTCCATGCAGATGGGCTTTTGGAATCACTTGATTATGAATCTTTTGATACTTGCAAACCATGCCTCATGGGCAAGATGACTAAAACTCCATTCTCCGGAACAATAGAGCGAGCAACTGACTTATTGGAAATAATACATACTGATTTATGCGGTCCGATGAGTGTTGAGGCTCGCGGCGGGTATCGTTATTTTCTAACCTTCACAAATGATTTGAGCAGATATGGGTATATCTACTTAATGAAACATAATCTTAAACATTTGAAAAGTTCAACGAATTTCAGAGTGAAGTGGAAAATCATCGTAACAAGAAAATAAAGTTTCTACAATCTGATCGTGGAGGCAAATATTTGAGTTACGAGTTTGGCCTTCATTTAAAAACAATGTGGAATAGTTTCACAACTCATGCCACCTGGAACACCACGGAGTAATGGTGTGTCCAAACGTCGTAACCGTACTTTATTAGATATGGTGCGATCTATGATGTCTCTTACCGATTTACCACTATCGTTTTGGGGTTATGCAATAGAGACAACTGCATTCATGTTAAATAGGGCACCGTCTAATCCGTTCAGATGACACCGTATGAACTATGGTTTAGCAAGAAACCTAAGCTGACGTTTCTTAAAATTTGGGGTTGCGATGCTTATGTGAAAAAGCTTCAACCTGATAAGCTCGAACCCAAATCAGAGAAATGTGTCTTCATAGGATACCCAAATGAGACAGTTGGGTACACCTTCTATCACATATCCGAAGGCAAGATATTCGTTGCTAAGAATGGATCCTTTCTAAAGAAGGAGTTTCTCTCGAAAGAAGTGAGTGGGAGGAAACTAAACCTTGATGAGGTAATTGTTGGGGAACGCAGTATTTCAATTTTTTCCAACAATCACCCAAGATCTATCTATGAGATGCATAGCAGTGAGAGGGGAGAGTGTGTCCACATACCTCATAGACTGAAAGCGGAGGCATTTAGTAACGAGGTTGATGTAGTCGAACGTCTTTGCGATCCAACCGATCCAAGCACCGAACGTACAACACCGCGTGTTCAGCTCATCACAAAAAACTCTTGATCCAGTTGAGGACGAGGGAGAGTTTCATCAGCACGACGGTGTGTTGACGGTGATGATGAAGTTACCAGCGCAGGGCTTCGCCTAAGCACTACAACGATATGACCGAGGTGTGTAACTATGGACGGGGCACCGCACACGGCTAAGAGAAGACTTGGTGTGTCTTTGGGGTGCCACCCTACCGACGTATATAAAGGAGGGAGGGAGAGAGGCTGACCCCCTAGGGGCGCGCCAAGAGTACGGAGTCCTACAAGGACTTCCAAGTCCTAGTAGGAATCCCTTTCCTTTTCAGAATATGAGAGAAGGAAAGAGGGAAAGAGAGAGGGAGTAGGAAAAGGCAAGGGGGGCGCCGCCCCCTTCCCCTAGTCCAATTCTGACCCATGGGCAGGGCGCCACCTCCCCTTGGCTGCCTCCTCTTTTCCCGTATGGCCCAATAAGGCCCATTACTTCTCCCGGTGAATTCACGTAACTCCCCGGTACTCCGAAAAACACCCGAGTCACTCGGAACCTTTCCGATGTCCGAATATAGCCTTCCAATATATGATTCTTTAACTCTCGACCATTTCAAGACTCCTCATCATGTCCGTGATCTCATCTGACACTCCGAACAAACTTCGGTCATCAAATCACATAACTCATAATACAAATCGTCGTCGAATGTTAAGCGTGCGTACCCTATGGGTTCGAGAACTATGTAAACATGACCGAGACATATCTCCGGTCAATAACCAATAGCAAAACCTGGATGCTCATATTGGCTCCTACATATTCTATGAAGATCTTTATCGGTCAAATCGCATAACAACATACGTTGTTCCCTTTGTCATCGGTATGTTACTTGCCCGAGATTCGATCGTCGGTATCCTCATACCTAGTTCAATGTTGTTACCGGCTAGTGTCTTTACTCGTTCCGTAACACATCATCCCACAACTAACTCACTAGTCACATTGCTTGCAAGGCTTATAGTGATGTGCATTACCGAGAGGGCCCAGAGATACCTCTCTGATACATGGAGTGACAAATCCTAATCTCGATCTATGCCAACTCAACAAACACCTTCGGAGACACCTGTAGAGCATCTTTATAATCACCCAGTTACGTTGTGACATTTGATAGCACACAAGGTGTTCCTCCGGTATTCGGGAGTTGCATAATCTCATAGTTAGAGGAACATGTATAAGTCATGAAGAAAGCAATAGCAATAAAACTCAATGATCATAATGCTAAGCTAATGGATGGGTTTTGTCCATCTCATCATTCTCTAATGATGTGATCCTATTCATCAAATGACAACACATGTCTATGGTCAGGAAACTTAACCATCTTTGATTAATGAGCTAGTCAAGTAGAGGCATACTAGGGACACTCTGTTTTGTCTATGTATTCACACATGTACTAAGTTTCCGGTTAATACAATTCTAGCATGAATAATAATCATTTATCATGATATAAGGAAATATAAATAACAACTTTATTATTGCCTCTAGGGCATATTTCCTTCAGTCTCCCACTTGCACTAGAGTTAATAATCTAGTTCACATCGTCATGTGATTTAACACCAATAGTTCACATCTTTATGTGATTAGTTCACATATCCATGTGACTAAGACCCAAAGGGTTTAATAGAGTCAATAATGTAGTTCACATTTCTATGTGATTAATACCCAAAGAGTACTAAGGTGTGATCATGTTTTGCTTGTGAGAGAAGTTTAGTCAATAGGTCTGCCACATTCAGAGCCGTATGTATTTTACCAATTTTCTATGTCTACAATGCTCTGCACGGAGCTACTCTAGCTAATTACTGCCACTTCCAATATGTATCCAGATTGAGACTTAGAGTCATCCAGATTAGTGTCAAAGATAGCATCGATCTAACCCTTTATGATTAAATTTTTGTCACCTCCATAACCGAGAAACATGTCCTTATTCCACTAAGTATAATTTTGACCGCTCTCTAGTGATCCACTCCTCGATCACTGTTTTACCATTTTGCCAAACTCATGGTGAGGTACACAATAGGCTTGGTACACAGCATAACATACTTTATAGAACCTATGACTGAGGCATATATAGGGAATGACTTTTCATTCTCTTTCTATTTTCTGCTGTGGTCGGGTTTTGAGTCTTTACTCAACTTCACACCTTGCAACACAGCAAGAACTCCTTCTTTGCTTGTTCCATTTTGAACTACTTCAAAACTTGTCTAGGTATGTACTCATTGAAAAAGCTTATCAAGCGTCTTGATCTATATCTATAGATCTCGATGCTCAATATGTAAGCAGCTTAACCGAGGTCTTTCTTGGAAAAACTCCGTTCAAACACTCCTTTATGCTTTCCAGAAAATTCTACATCATTTCTGATCAACAATATGTCATTCACATATACTTATCAGGAAGGCTGTAGTGCTCCCACTCACTTCCTTGTAAATACAGGCTTCACCAAAAAGTCTGTATAAAACCATATGCTTTGATCACCTTATCAAAGCTTATATTCCAACTCTGAGATGCTTGCACCAGTCCATAGATGGATCGCTGGAGCTTGCACATTTTGTTAGCACCTTTAGGATTGACAAAACCTTCTTGTTGCATCATATACAACTCTTCTTTAAGAAATTCATTAAGCAATGTACTTTTGACATCCATTTGCGGGAATTGCTGACATGATTCGGACAGACTTAAGCATCGCTACGAGTGAGAAAATCTTACCATAGTCAACACCTTGAACTTGTCGAAAACTTTTTTTGCGACAATTCGAGCTTTGTAGATAGTAACACTACTATCAGCGTCTGTCTTCCTCTTGAAGATCCATTTATTCTCAATGGCTCGCCGATCATCGGGCAAGTTATTCAAAGTCCATACTTTGTTCTCATACATGGATCCCATCTCGGATTTCATGGCCTCAAGCCATTTCGCGGAATCTGGGCTCATCATCGCTTCCTCATAGTTCGTAGGTTCGTCATGGTCTATAACATGACTTCCAGAACAGGATTACCCTACCACTTTGGTGTGGACCGTACTCTGGTTGACCTACGAGGTTCGGTAGTAACTTGATCTAAAGTTTCATGATCATTATCATTACCTTCCTCTCTTGTTGGTGTATGCATCACGAGAACTGTTTTCTGTGATGAGCTACTTTCCAATTCAAGAGAAGGTACACTTACCTTATCAAGTTCTACTTTCCTCCCACTCACTTCTTTCGAGAGAAACTCCTTCTCTAGAAAGGACCCATTCTTAGCAATGAATATCTTGCCTTTTGGATCTATGATAGAAGGTGTACCCAACAATCTCCTTTGGGTATCCTATGAAGACACATTTCTCCGATTTGGGTTTGAGCTTATCAGGTTGAAGATTTTCACATAAGCATCGCAGCCCCCAAACTTTAAGAAACGACAGCTAATGTTTCTTGCCAAACCACACTACATATGGTGTCGTCTCAATGGATTTAGATGGTGCCCTATTTAACGTGAATGCAGCTGTCTCTAATGCATAACCCCAAAACGATAGTGTTAAATCAGCAAGAGACATCATAGATCGCACCATATCTAATAAAGTATGGTTACGACGTTTGGACACACCATTATGTTGTGGTGTTCCAGGTGGCGTGAGTTGTGAAACTATTCCAAATTGTTTTAAATGAAGCCCAAACTCGTAACTCAAATATTCGCTTCCACGATCAGGTCATAGAAACTTTGTTTTCTTGTAATGATGATTCTCTACTTCACTCTGAAAATGTTTCAGACTTGTGTTTCATTAAGTAGATATACCCATATCTGCTGAAATCATCTGTGAAGGTTAGAAAATAACGATACCCGCCGTGAGCCTCAACACTCATTGGACCGCATACATCAGTATGTATTATTTCCAATAAGTCAGTTGCTCACTCCATTGTTCTGGAGAACAGAGTTTTAGTCATCTTGCCCATGAGGCATGGTTCGCAAGCATCAAGTGATTCCAAAAGCCCATCGGCAAGGAGTTCCTTCATGCGTTTTACACCAATATGACCTAAACGGCAGTGCCACAAATAAGTTGCACTATCATTATTAACCTTGCATCTTTTGGCTTCAATATTATGAATATGTGTATCACTACGATCGAGATTCAATAAACCATTCACCTTGGGTGTATGACCACATAAGGTTTTATTCATGTAAACAGAATAACAATTATTCTTTGACTTAAATGAATAACCGTAGTGCAATGAACATGATCCAATCATATTCATGGTCAACACGAACACCAAATAACATTTATTTTAGGCTCAGCACTAATCCCGAAGGTAAAGGGAGTGTGCGATGGTGATCTTATCAACCTTGGAATCACTCCCAACACACATCGTCACCTCGCCCTCAACTAGTCTCTGTTCATTTTGTAACTCCTGTTTCAAGTTACTAATCATAGCAACTGAACTAGTATCAAATACCCAGGGGCTACTATGAACACTAGTAAAGTACACATCAATAACATGTATATCATATATACTTTTGTTCACTTTGCCATCCTTCTTATCCGCCAAGTATTTGGGGCAATTCCGCTTCCAGTGACCATTTCCTTTGCAGTAGAAGCACTCGGTTTCAGGATTGGGTCTAGCTTTGGGCTTCTTCATGGAATTGGCAACTTGCTTGCCATTCTTCTTGAAGTTCCCTTTCTTTCCCTTGCCCTTTTACTTGAAACTAGTGGTCCTGTCAACCATGAACACTTGATGCTTTTCTTGATTTCTACCTTCGCCGATTTCAGCATCACGAAGAGCTTGGGGGATCGTTTTCGTCATCCCTTGCATATTATAGTTCATCACAATGTTCCAGTAATTTAGTGATAGTGACTAGAGAACTCCGTCAATCACTATCTTATCTGGAAGATTAACTCCCACTTGATTCAAGTGATTGTAGTACTTAGACATTCTGAGTACAAGCTCACTGGCTGAGCTATTCTCCTCCATCTTGTTGGCAAAGTACATGTCAGAGGTCTCATACCTCTTGACACGGGCATGAGTCTGAAATACCAATTTCAACTCTTGGAACATATCAAATGCTCCGTGGCATTTCAAAACATTTTTGAAGTCCCGGTTCTAAGCCGTAAAGTATGGTGCACTAAACTATCAAGTAGTCATCATACCGAGCTTGAAAAATGTTCATAACGTCTGCATCTGCTCCTGCAATAGGTTCGTCACCTAGTTTTGCAACAAGGACATAATTCTTCTGTGCAACAATGAGGATAATCATCAGATCACGGACCCAGTCTACATCATTGCTACTATCATCTTTCAACTTAGTTTTCTCTAGGACCATATCAAAAAAATAAACGCAGTACAAAAAAATTACACTTCCGTGATGATATGTGTTTGTCACAGTAGGTCGCTTTTTTGTCATGCATGTACATCCATGACAAATTTATGACAGAATCAAGATAGTCATACCTGTGCTGTCGTAGAAGTGTTCCATGACATTACCAAAATTATCATCACGGAAGTGTCCACTTCCATGATGATAAATCGCGCGTCACAGAAGTGCTTCCATCAAGGGTGACCGACATGTGGCATCCACCGTAACGGAACGCCGTTAAGCTATAGAGTCGGGTTTTGGATCCGATAACCCGTTAACAGCCCCGACCAATGGGGATTTTCCACGTGTAAAATCATCATTGGCTAGAGGAAACACGTGTCGGCTCATCATCGGGACAGATGCCGTCCACTCACTGGACAGAAGGCGCCTATGATACGTCGACACATGGCACGACCCAACAAGTTTAAATGGGCTGGCCCAACTAAAGGCCCACAAGATTTTACGGACCATAATGGGCCGGCCCAGCTAAAGGCCCATGAGATTTTGCGGACCATAATGGGCTGGCCCAGCTAAAGGCCCACAAGATTTCACGGGCCATAATGGGCCGGGCCAGGTAAAGGCCCACAAGATTTTCGTGTGCCATAATAGGCCGGCCCAGGTAAAGGCCCACGGCGACTCTAGCCCATAATGAACAGTAGTTTTCTTTATACCCGTTAACGGCCCATGAATTACATGGGCCATTTTCAGCCCGTGTTAGCTTTCGGCCTATTGATGGCCCATATGTTCTTGGGCTCCTTTTTGGCCCTCGATTACTTCCGGCCCATTACTGGCCTGTTCCCCTAATGGGCCAAATTCAGCCCATGGCAAGAGTCGGCCCGTTACTGGCCTGTTCCACTAATGGGCCAAAATCGGCCCATGGCAAGAGTCGGCCCGTTACTGGCATGTTACCCTAATGGGCCAAATTCGGCCCATGGCAAGAGTCGGACCGTTTCTGGCCTGTTAACCCGTTGCGTCGTTTCCAGCCCGTCCTATATTCTGGCCCATTAACGACCCATTATGCCTGTGACAGAATTAAGCCTTTGCTGTCCTACGGCCTGTTAACGGCCTGTTACTGTGCTGGGCCGATACCAATTACGCCCGATTATGGCCCATGTAGACCCATTTATCCGACGGCCCGAGGCACACCGATTACAGGCCCATTTATCGACGGCCCGTAGGAGACCCATGGATCCTACGACCCGTATATGGCCCATGGTAGTTGCGGCCACTAGCAAACCAGGGAAAAAGAAGACTAGGAAATAAATAAGGCCGAAACTAACGCTAGGCTATTAACGCGATTGCACAGATTACATCCACTCGGCATCAAAGATCGCCACCAGTGCAAATATAGGGAACACCCTACACTATACAAAAATGGCTTGCTGTTTTCTTCAGGCGGTGGCTACACGTTAATAATAAATTTTGTATCGCACCAAAACAAATTACAACTATATAACAAAAGGAAGGTTGGCATAAAAATGAATAGTCTAGTAGATAAATGCACCACCAGAAGTTCAGAAGCTCAGTTCATTTGACCCGACTATTACGTTTTCATGTTGTATTGTCCGATGGAGCACCATAACCCTCACCTTCATTTCCCCTAGGCTCCTGAACAACATAGCAAATGTCTGATAGTCTGGTTTCAAAACCATGCATATCTTGACGACATTGAGCAATGTTTCTCCTTGTTTCAAAAAGGGTCTCTATTAGGGAATGGACTTGTGTCTGGAGCGCAGATACAACATTGCTTTGAGCTTGCATATCTTGATCATGAGGCAGTTTGGACGATATTGCCTTAACAACCAACCCAGTATTACGCAGGAACGTGCTTTTGGCACTGTTAGTGGACAGGTACTGACCCACTGCAGCAAGTGCTAACATTGCGGTTATAGTTGCCTCGCCACCTTCAGAAGGTGGCGGTTCCACAATTTTTTCCGTAGCTCGCTGAAAAGTTGAGGTTTTACATTAGTAGTACCAGAACAGAAGATATTAAGGAGGCAGCAAAACCAAACAAAATAGCTTTGGTCTATATACAGAACTTATTCTGGTGAACCCATGTAAAATATTAGTTGTATTTTATTGCAAAGTACATAATAAAACCAGGTTCCAAACATATGACCATGTACCATCACTAATGTATTGTTTATTTCTTCACATTGTATTGAGGGCTAAGGATAAAGAGACAAAGTTTATAAATTGGTAAGCATAGTATGACGTCATTCATATCACAAAACAACTGAGAACAGACAAACAGGCAATTGTAACGTTGTGTGGGCAAGTCCAGCACAGAACTAGATTACAGGTCAAGATCAAAGGAACATCACTCCTCTCTTTTAAACCTTGTAAGGTGCAATGATACGCTAAGACAATTGTGTATAAAATTTAAAAGAGTAATAGACATTGGCTGCAAACCATGCAGTTCAAGGCACAAGTCAGAGTAAGTAGTAGTTAAAAGGCATGAGGATGAGGGACTTACAACAGCAGCTTTGACTGGTGTAGTCATGCCATTCTTCTTGCTGGTGTGACAGTCCTTGAAGATTTCCACAGCATTTGGTTCAGGTACTTTTTGGTCCTTGCGGGCTTTCCTCTGCATTTGGAAAAAGTCAATATAGATCTGATAATATGGTATAGCAAAAAGAGTGAAACACCAGCTAATTACAAGAGCCTCACAGTGTGCAATATAGCTACGAGATCATGTCGTCTGTTGGAATTTCACTTTCGTACGGTTGGCCTTGTTCTTTGAACAGTTCACCTACAAGAAGATAGATTTGTGTGGCACATGCGTAAATAGGACTTCAACATGTGATCCGATGACATATATATAATGTACCTGATACTTCGGATCGGACCAGTGTTTAACGAGGCCTCTCCAATCTTCATCAGATATATTTTCCACTGGAGATGTTTGGGCAAGTTCACTCTTAGCCTTGCCTTCAAAATGAGTTTTCCTCAAGTTATACCGATACTGTCGCAGAGCAGACTTGAAAACATGGGTGCAAGCTTGTCTGGTTGCATCATCTTGGCTATCCAACTTGAACCTCATATGTTGAAAATTATGGGAGTCTCATTATCAGCAACCTAGAAAGTATTGGACAGAGCAAGACGATATTACTAGTTTCCATACATAACCATACTTACAGATAAATAGTCAAGGAAGATGTTGAACAGGGTTTCGTCTTTGTCATTCCTGTACTGAATCCATGTTGGGAGGATACGTACATGACACCTAACAGCAACCGCTGCCTCTGATACTAACTTGGCTGACTCTGTAGCATCACGTGGCCTTTTTAAACCTGCCTCAAAACGAATCTCCATTCTCCCTCCTCTAGATTTAGTTAACCTATCGAGCATTATCCCTGATGTTTGTTTCCTCTTGTGCCTAGGTGCTAGTCCAACAACAAACATAGGAAGTGTTAGTGTACATCAAAATATGAGACTACATATAAAGAAGCATGCAACTGTAACTTGACTCCAGCAACTACCTTCTTGCTGTTGAATCTCACAAGGTTCATCTGATATTGCCAACTCGTCTTGTGTCAAGAGTGATTGGGAAGTAGTGTCAGGTGGCAAGGGAGCTTGGGAACGTGCTGCTAGCTCAGTTGACGCACAAGTATGTCGTGCAGCTGGTAGTACTGTGGTAGGTGTTGCAAGAACTAGGGCTGTCTCTGCTTGTTTGGTGGCAGCTATTTGTTTCTGTTTGTCTTTTTTTGCAACTCATGTAGCATGGGATGCCGTGTTTGTAGAATTTTCTGCTGGACTTTGACCTTCTATTGCACCATCATTACCAGCAGAATCTGTAGGATTCATCCGCTTCTCATTCCCTGCCATTCTGTGTTTCTTCCTCTTTCTCTGTGCCATGTTAAGTCAAGCCGACAAGAAAAACGAATAACAATTTAGTTCTTCAAAACAAATTGATGCATGATGCAGACGAACTGAACTTTGATGTTAGACAACCAAATGATAGGAGGATGTAATATGTATGAAAAACAGGACGGAAGAGATAATCAGAACTATGATGTGTAAACTAAGAAGAAGACATTTCACCAAATTAGAAGCAATGCAATGGAAGGTAGACACCATATGAAAGATGCTGCAAATATCGCTCTGCCAAGTTAACAGTGTCTCATCATAAATGGCGTTTAAACAAATGTGAAGCAGTACAAGAAATAAATCATATGCAAGATGCAAACAACATCACACTACCATGTTAGAGGTGTCTCGTCATTAGTGCCATTGCATATTCACAACATTGCATATTCATAGCTTATGATGTGTAAACTAAGGAGAAGGCATTTCAACAAATTAGAAGCAATGAAAGCTAGACACCATATGAAAGATGCAACGAATATCATGTTGGAAATATGCCCTAGAGGCAATAATAAATTAGTTATTATTATTATATTTCATTGTTCATAATAATCATTTATTATCCATGCTAGAATTGTATTGATAGGAAACTCAGATACATGTGTGGATACATACACAACACCATGTCCCTAGTAAGCCTCTAGTTGACTAGCTCGTTGATCAATAGATGGTTACAGTTTCCTGACCATGGACATTGAATGTCGTTGATAATGGGATCACATCATTAGGAGAATGATGTGATGGACAAGACCCAATCCTAAGCCTAGCACAAGATCGTGTCGTTCGTATGCTAAAGCTTTTCTAGTGTCAAGTATCATTTCCTTAGACCATGAGATTGTGCAACTCCCGGATACCGTAGGAGTGCTTTGGGTGTGCCAAGCGTCACAACGTAACTGGGTGGCTATAAAGGTACACTACAGGTATCTCCAAAAGTGTCTGTTGGGTTGGCACGAAGCGAGACTGGGATTTGTCACTCCTTGTAAACGGAGAGGTATCTCTGGGCCCACTCGGTAGGACATCATCATAATGTGCACAATGTGACCAATGAGTTGATCATGGGATGATGTGTTACGGAACGAGTAAAGAGACTTGCCGGTAACGAGATTGAACAAGGTATCGGATACCGACGATCGAATCTCGGGCAAGTACTATACCGCTAGGCAAAGGGAATCGTATACGGGATTGATTGAATCCTTGACATCGTGGTTCATCCGATGAAATCATCGTGGAGCATGTGGGAGCCAACATGGGTATCCAGATCCCGCTGTTGGTTATTGACCGGAGAGTTGTCTCGGCCATGTCTGCATGACTCCCGAGCCTATAGGGTCTACACACTTAAGGTTCGATGACGCTAGGGTTATAGGGAATAGATGTACGTGGTTACCAAATGTTGTTCGGAGTCCCGGATGAGATCCCGGACGTCACGAGGAGTTCCGGAATGGTCCGTAG
The DNA here is from genome assembly GCF_003073215.2 of Triticum urartu. Taxonomy (NCBI): domain Eukaryota; kingdom Viridiplantae; phylum Streptophyta; class Magnoliopsida; order Poales; family Poaceae; genus Triticum; species Triticum urartu. Next base: position 613,570,825 of record NC_053026.1, on the reverse strand, counting down.
GTAAAGATTTATATATGGGAAGTCATCATACGGTCACCGGAATAATTCGGGGGTTACCGGTATTGTACCGGGACCACCAGAGGGGTTCCGGGGGTCCACCGGGAGGGTCCACCTGCCCCGGAGGGCCCTATGGGCTGTATGTGGAGAGGGACCAGCCCCTTAGTGGGCGGGGCGCCTCCCCCTAGGGCCCATGCGCCTAGGGTTTGGGGGAACCCTAAAGGGGGGGCGCCCCCCTTGCCTTGGGGGGCAAGGCAACCCCCCTTGGCCGCCGCCCCCTCCTCAGATTGGATCTGAGGGGGCCGGCCCCCCTCTCCCTTGCCCCTGTATATATGTGGGGGGTGGGAGGGCAGCCGCACCCAAGTCTTGGCGCAGCCCTCCCCCTCTCCCAAGTCCTCCTCTTGTCCCGCGGTGCTTGGCGAAGCCCTGCAGGATTGCCATGCTCCTCCTTCACCACCATGCCGTCGTGCTACTGCTGGATGGAGTCTTCCCCAACCTCTCCTTCACCCCTTTCTGGATCAAGGCGTAGGAGACGTCACCGGGCTGTACGTGTGTTGAACGCGGAGGTGCCGTCCATTCGGCACTAGGATCATCGGTGATTTGGATCACGACGAGTATGACTCCATCAACCCCGTTCACTTGTACGCTTCCGCTTAGCGATCTACAAGGGTATGTAGATGCACTCTCCTTCCCCTCGTTGCTAGATTACTCCATAGATTGATCTTGGTGATGCGTAGAAAATTTTGAATTTCTGCTACGATCCCCAACAATGGCATCATGAGCTAGGTATATGCGTAGTTTCTATGCACGAGTAGAACACAAAGCAGTTGTGGGCGTTGATTTTGTCAATTTACTTGCCGTTACTAGTCTTATCTTGATTCGGCGGCATCGTGAGATGAAGCTGCCCGGACCGACCTTACACATACTCTTACGTGAGACTGGTTCCACCGACTGACATGCACTAGTTGCATAAGGTGGCTAGCGGGTGTCTGTCTCTCCCACTTTAGTCGGATCGGATTCGATGAAAAGGGTCCTTATGAAGGGTAAATAGAAATTGGCATATCATGTTGTGGTTTTCGCGTAGGTAAGAAATGTTCTTGCTAGAAACCTATAGCAGCCACGTAAAAACTTGCAACAACAATTAGAGGACGTCTAACTTGTTTTTGCAGCATATGCCTTGTGATGTGATTTGGCCAAAAGGATGTGATGAATGATATATGAGATGTATGAGATTGATCATGTTCCTGTAATTGGAATCACGACTTGCATGTCGATGAGTATGACAACCTGCAGGAGCCATAGGAGTTGTCTTAATTTATTTATGACCTGCGTGTCAACATAAACGTCATGTAATTACTTTACTTTATTGCTAAAGGGTTAGCCATAGTAGTAGAAGTAATAGATGACGAGACAACTTCAAGAAGACACGATGATGGAGATCATGATGATGGAGATCATGGTGTCATGCCGGTGACAACGATGATCATGGAGCCCCGAAGATGGAGATCAAAAGGAGCAAAATGATATTGGCCATATCATGTCACTATTTGATTGCATGTGACGTCTATCATGTTTTACATCTTATTTGCTTAGAACGACGGTAGCTTAAATAAGATGATCCCTCACTAAAATTTCAAGAAAAGTGTTCCCCCTAACTGTGCACCGTTGCGAAGGTTTGTTGTTTAGAAGCACCACATGATGATCGGGTGTGATAGATTCTAACGTTCGAATACAACGGGTGTAAGCCAGATTTACACAGCAAAAACACTTAGGTTGACTTGACGAGCCTAGCATGTACAAACATGGCCTTGAAACACGGAAGACCGAAAGGTCGAGCATGAGTCGTATAGAAGATACGATCAACATGAAGATGTTCACCGATGTTGACTAGTCCGTCTCACGTGATGATCGGACACGGCCTAGTTGACTCAGATCATGTTTCACTTAGATGACTAGAGGGATGTCTATCTGAGTGGGAGTTCATTAAATAATTTGATTAGATGAACTCAATTATCATGAACATAGTCTGTATTGTCTTCGCAAATATGTTGTAGATAGATAGCTCACGTTGTAGCTCCCTGTTTCAATATGTTACTAGAGAAAGATTAAGTTGAAAGATATTATAAGCAATGATGCGGGCTAGGTCCGTAGTCCGAGGAGTGTCCTCACTGCTACACAGAAGGATTACGTCTTTGATGCACCGCTCGATGTGCAAACCCCTACAAACGTCGTCTGTGGATGTTGTGAACACCTGACAGACACATCCTGATGACTACTTGATAGTTTAGTGCACCATACTTTACGGCTTAGAATCGGGATTCCAATGACGTTTTGAACGCCACAGAACAGACGAGATGTTCCAAGAGCTGAAATTGGGATTTCAGGCTCATGCCCATGTTGAGAGGTGTGAGACCTCTGACAAGTTCTTTTGCCAACAAGATGGAGGAGAATAGCTCAGCTAGTGAGCATGTGCTCAGAATGTCTGGGTGCTACAATCACTTAAATCAAGTGGGAGTTAAACTTCCAGATAAGATAGTGATTGATAGAGTTCTCTAGCCACTATCACTAAGCTACTAGATCTTCGTGATGAACTATGACATGCAAGGGATGGAATTGATCCCGGAGCTGTTCGTGGTGCTTAAGACCGCAAAAGGTAGAAATCAAGAAGGAGCATGAAGTGTTGATGGTTTAACAAGACCACTGGTTTCAAGAAGGGCAAGGGCTAGAAGGGAAACTTCATGGATGGCAAACCAGTTGCCGCTCCAGTGAAGGAACCCAAGGTTGAACACAAACCCGAGACTAAGTGCTTCTATTGTAAAGGGAACGGTCATTGGTAGCGGAATTACCCCAAATGCATGGTAGATAAGAAGGCTGGCAACTTCAACAAAATTTATACGTGTTATTAATGTGTACCTCACTAGTAGTCATGGTAGCACCTGGGTATTGGATACTGGTTCAGTTACTATTATTGGTGACTTGAAGCAAAAGCTACGGACTAAACGGAGACTGGCTAAGGGCGAGGTGACGATGTGTGTTGGAAGTGTTTCCAAAGTTGATGAGATCACCATCGCACGCTCCATCTGCCTTCGGGATTAGTATTGAACCTAGATAAATGTTATCAGGTGTCTACGTTGAGCATGAATATGATTATATCATGTTCATTGCAATACGGTTATTCATTTAACTTAGAAAATAATGGTTATTCTGTTTACATGAATAATACCTTTCATGGTCATGCACCCTATGTGAATGGTTCATTGAATCTCGGTCATGGTAATACACATGTTCACGCCAAAAGATGTAGAGTTAATAATGATAGTACCACTTTCTTGTGGCACTGCCTCTTAGGTCATATTGGTGTAAGATGCATGAAGAAACTCCATGTCGATGGATTTTTGGAGTCACTTGATTTTGAATTGCTTGACACATGCGAGCCATGCCTCATGGGCAGGATGACTAAGACCCCGTTGTCAGGTATAATGAAACGGGCAAGTGACTTGTTGGAAATCATGCATGCTGATATGTGTGATCCAATGAGAATTGAAGCGTGCAGTGGATATCACTATTTTCTCATCTTCACTGACGATTTGAGTAGATATAGGTATATTTACTTAATGAAGCACAAGTCTGAAATGTTTGAAAAGTTCAAGCGATTTCAGAGTGAAGTTAAGAATCATCATAACAATAAGATCATGTTCCTACGATCTGATCAAAAGGGGATTTTCTGAGTTATGAGTTTGGCAATCACTTAAGACATTGTGGAATTGTTTCACAGTTGAAGCCACCTGGAACACCACAGGGTAATGGTGTGTCCGGACGTCGTAATCGAACCTTATGAGATATGGTGCGATCCATGATGTCTCTTATCAATCTACCGTTTTCATTTTGAGGTTATGCGTTAGAGGCAGCTGCATTCACTTTATATAGGACACCATCTAAGTCCGTTGAGACGACGTCATAAGAACATTGGTTTGGCAAGAAACCAAAGTTTTCATTTCTTAATGTTTGGGGCTGCGATGCTTAAGGCTTCAGCTGGAGAAGCTCGAACCCAAAGCGGACAAACACATCTTCATAGGATACCCAAGGGTGACAGTTGGGTATACCTTCTATCTCAGATCCAAGGGCAAATTGTTTGTCGCCAAGAACGGGTCCTTTCTCGAGAAGGAGTTTCTCTCGAAGGAATTGAGTGGGAGGAAGATAGAACTTGATGAGGTTGTCGAACCTTTACTTCAACCAGAGAGTGACGCAACACAAAAAGATGTTTTCTGTGGCTCCTACGTCTGTTGAATAGGAAGTTAATGATAGTGATCATGAAGCTTCGGATCAAGTTGCTATCGAACCTCGTAGGTCGACAAGGATATGTACTACTCCTAAGTGGTACGGCAATCCTGTCTTAGATATCATGTTGTTAGACAACAATGAACCTACGATCTATGGAGAAGCGATGGTGGGCCCGTATTCCGACAAATGGTTAGAAGCCATGAAATCCGAGATAGGATCCATATATCAGAACAAAGTATGGACTTTGGTGGACTTGCCCGATGATCGGCAAGCCATTGAGATAAATGGATCTTTAAGAAGAAGATGGACGTGGGCGGTAATGTTACCGTCTATGAAGCTCGACTTGTGGGAAAGAGTCTTTTCACAAGTTCAAGGAGTTGACTACGATGAGAATTTCTCACCCGTAGTGATGCTTAAGTCCGTCAGAATCATGATAGCATTAGCTGTATTTTTCGATTATGAAATCTTACAGATGGATGTCAAAACAAGTTTTCTTACCAGTTTTCGTAAGAAAAGTTGTATGTGATACAATAAAAGGTTTTGTCGATCCTATGCTAAAAGGTATGCTGGCTCCAGCAATCCTTCTATGGACTAGAGCAAGCATCTCGGAATCGGAATATATGTTTTGATGGAGTGATCAAAGCTTTTAGGTTTATACAATGTTTGCTAGAAACTTGTATTTACAAGAAAGTGAGTGGGAGCACTACAACATTTCTGATAAGCATATGTGGATGACATATTGTTGATCCGAAATAATGTAGAATTTCTGGAAAGCATAAATGGTTGTTTGAAGAGTGTTTTTCAAAGGAAGACCTGGATAAAGCTTCTTACATATTAGGCATCAAGATCTATAGAGATAGATCAAGACGCCTGATGGTACTTTCAAAGAACGCTCACCTTGACATGTTTTTGAAGGAGTTCAAAATAGATCAGACAAAGAAGGGGTTCTTACCTGATTTGTAAGGTGTGAAGTTGAGTAAGACTCAAAGCTTGACCACGGCAAAAGAAAGAGAAAGGACGAAGGTCGTCCCCTATGCTTTTGTCATAGGCTCTATACAGTATGCCATGCTGAAGTACCGTACCTGATGTGTGCCTTGCCACATGTCTGGCAAGAGGGTACAAAGGTGATCTAGGAGTAGATCACCAGATAGCGGTCAAAATTATCCTTAGAGGAATAAGGAAATGTTTCTCGGTTATGGAGGTGATAAAGAGTTCGACGTAAAGAGTTACGTCGATGCAAGCTTAACATCTATCCGGATAGCTCTGAGTAGAGATACCGGATACGTATAATGGAGCAACAATTTGGAATAGCTCCAAGTGGAACGTGGTAGCAGCATCTACGATATGGCATAAAGTTTTGCGAAATACATAGGGATCTGAATATGGCAAGACCCGTTGACTACAACCTCTCTCACAAGCATAACATGATCAAACCCAGAACTCTTTGAGTGTTTATCACATAGTGATGTGAACTAGATCATTGAGTCTAGTAGACTCTTGGATGTTGGTCACATGACGATGTGACCTGTGAGTGTTAATCACATGGCGATGTGAACTAGATTATTGACTCTAGTGCAAGTGGGAGACTGTTGCAAATATGCCCTAGAGGCAATAATAAATTAGTTATTATTATTATTATATTTCATTGTTCATGATAATCGTTTATTATCCATGCTAGAATTGTATTGATAGGAAACTCAGATACATGTGTGGATACATAGACAACACCATGTCCCTAGTAAGCCTCTAGTTGACTAGCTCGTTGATCAATAGATGGTTACAGTTTCCTGACCATGGACATTGGATGTCGTTGATAACGGGATCACATCATTAGGAGAATGATGTGATGGACAAGACCCAATCCTAAGCCTAGCACAAGATCGTGTAGTTCGTATGCTAAAGCTTTTCTAATGTCAAGTATCATTTCCTTAGACCATGAGATTGTGAAACTCCCGGATACCGTAGGAGTGCTTTGGGTGTGCCAAACGTCACAACGTAACTGGGTGGCTATAAAGGTACACTACAGGTATCTCCGAAAGTGTCTGTTGGGTTGGCACGAATCGAGACTGGGATTTGTCACTCCTTGTAAACGAAGAGGTATCTCTGGGCCCACTCGGTAGGACATAATCATAATGTGCACAATGTGACCAATGAGTTGATCATGGGATGATGTGTTACGGAACGAGTAAAGAGACTTGCCGGTAACGAGATTGAACAAGGTATCGGATACCGACGATCGAATCTCGGGCAAGTACTATACCGCTAGGCAAAGGGAATTGTATACGGGATTGATTGAATCCTTGACATCGTGGTTCATCCGATGAAATCATCGTGGAGCATGTGGGAGCCAACATGGGTATCCAGATCCCGCTGTTGGTTATTGACCGGAGAGTTGTCTCGGCCATGTCTGCATGACTCCCGAGCCTATAGGGTCTACACACTTAAGGTTCGATGACGCTAGGGTTATAGGGAATAGATGTACGTGGTTACCGAATGTTGTTCGGAGTCCCGGATGAGATCCCGGACGTCACGAGGAGTTCCAGAATGGTCCGTAGGTAAAGATTTATATATGGGAAGTCATCATACGGTCACCGGAATAATTCGGGGGTTACCGGTATTGCACCGGGACCACGGGGAGGGTCCACCTGCCCCGGAGGGCCCTATGGGCTGTATGTGGAGAGGGACCAGCCCCTTAGTGGGCTGGGTGCCTCCCCCCTAGGGCCCATGCGCCTAGGGTTTGGGGGAACCCTAAGGGGGGGGGGCGCCCCCTTGCCTTGGGGGGCAAGGCAACCCCCCTTGGCCGCCGCCCCCTCCTCATATTGGATCTGAGGGGGCCGGCCCCCCTCTCCCTTGCCCCTATATATATGTGGGGGTGGGAGGGCAGCCGCACCCAAGTCTTGGCGCAGCCCTCCCCCTCTCCCAAGTCCTCCTCTTCTCCCGCGGTGCTTGGCGAAGCCCTGCAGGATTGCCATGCTCCTCCTTCACCACCATGCCGTCGTGCTACTGCTGGATGGAGTCTTCCCCAACCTCTCCTTCACCCCTTGCTGGATCAAGGCGTAGGAGACGTCACCGGGCTGTACGTGTGTTGAACGCGGAGGTGCCGTCCGTTCGGCACTAGGATCATCGGTGATTTGGATCACGACGAGTACGACTCCATCAACCCCATTCACTTGAACGCTTCCGCTTAGCGATCTACAAGGGTATGTAGATGCACTCTCCTTCCCCTCGTTGCTAGATTACTCCATAGATTGATCTTGTTGACGCGTAGAAAATTTTGAATTTCTGCTACGATCCCCAACATATCACTCTACCAAGTTAAAACTGTCTCGTCATAAGTGCCATTTCAACAAATTAGTAATACAAGCTAGAAAATAATGTGATATGTAACCTATATCACACTCCGAAGTCAAACGTGTCTTATGATAAGTGATTGTTGCAGGTTACACAACAGTAGTAATTTGATGTAAGAACATGGTGTGATAGACAGATATTGTATGTTCTAGAAACAGGAACACGTGTCTTATTCAAGTATAATGTCTAAAGTAAGAAGATAGAATTCAACAAAATTAGAAGCAATACAAGCTAGACATCACATATAACATGCAACCACATATAACAGTATCAAGTTAGGGGGAGCACCGGTGATGCTGCACTAGGGGAGACGTGCTCATCATAAACACAGCTTTGTTGAGTGTCTATGCATGTGTTGTCTTGGAAATCATCTTGGGGGTGTGGGGGAGTAGAAACTGTAGAGACCCTCCATTCGGAAGGAGCACCTTTATCCACTGCCTTGCTAACTTCCTTCCGCTTTATTGATTTTGAATTGTCAAGTAAAACTGACAAGAAAAAGCAATAAAATTCTCTCTTCAGAACTCATTCATGCATGATACTGACAATCACTACTTTGATGTAAGTCAAACACATGATACCAGGATGGAATATGTACGAAAAACAGGACGGCATGGCATGTTCACAACTGTTTGTGTAAACTAAGCAGAAACCATTCCAACAAATAAGAAGCAATGCAAGCTAGACACCACAAGAAAGATGCAACCAATATGACTCTGCCAAGTTAAAAGCGTCCCATCATAAATGGAATTTCAACAAATTAGAAGCAACGCATGCTATAAATCATATGAAAGATGCAACTAATAACGCAATGCATATACTAAAGTTGTCTCGTCATGTTGATTGATACGGGATACAAGAAAACAATAGTTTTATGTAAGGACATGCTTAATAGACAGATGTACTATGTACTAAATACAGGAAGGAATGTCACATTAACAGGTATAATGTATAAGCTAAGCAGACTAGCACATGCAGTTTAACCAGATTGGAAGAATTACAATCCAGACACCATATGCAACATGCAACAACATATCACGCTGCCAAGTTAGAGCAAGCACCTGTGATGCTAGTGTAGGGGAAATGCTCTAATCAACTACAGAGCTATGTTCACTATCTTCATCTAGCATTTTTGTTTCTTGAGAATCATGTCGGGAGGCTGACGCTGCATTCTTTAAATGAGGAGTAGTCCCCTTGCCTGCCTGCCTCGTCATAAGTGATTGATGAGGGATACACAAGAACATTAGTTTGATGTATGAACATGGTTAATACACAGATGTACTAGTATGTACCAAAAACAGAAAGGCATGTCATATTCAAAGGTATAATGTGTAAGCTAAGCAGATGCAATTTAACCAAATTGGAAGCAATACAAGCTAGACATCCGGCTGGAGTGGTGAGCATGATCATCTAGGACCTGAGAGCCTGGTGGGAGGTGGGATGCTTCGCCACCATCGCAGCTTTTTAGTTGGCTTCCAGGTGATGCCTATCTTTGCTGGGCTTGTCACTGGCTCGGCCAGTGCCCTGACTAGCTATTTGTCTTCTGGTGCTCACGGGATGGTGGTTCATGTAAAAAAATATCTTTCTGTATCTTACCGACTTCGGCCTTTCGAATATAAGCTAGACACCATATGGAACATGCAACCACATATGACACCGCGAAGTTAAAGCAAGCACCTGGGATGGTGGTTCATTACGAGCGAGGTCATCAACTCCAGAGCTACGTTTACCGTCTCCATCTGCTGACACTGCACCCATTATAGCGCTGAAACGTGTCTTGCCTACCCGCACACGAAACTGGAGCGACTTCTCTCTTTTCTTTTTGGCTTCTCTCATGGTAGCAGAGTCTGAAATACCCTTGCATAAAAACAGAACAGTGAGAGTAAGGGTGATGTGTGTGTAGAACTAGTGCACTGTAAAAGTAGCAGATAGTAGGTGGCTGAAAAATAAATGACAGGAGACATATGATAGCTCTACAACATTGCATGGCAAACAAAATTAGATTCTACTCTGTATGATTTTGTAATATATGAGCACAGGAAATGCAGGTACTCCTCCAACACACCACCACATGTGGTCATATCTAAGATAATAGTCGACTGAAAATAAATAGGTCAGTCGATTTTTTTTAATGAACCGTCCGATCTATAAGGAACAGGCAGATGGCCTTCGTCTACCTCCCGCCAGTCACTGTTGACGATCTTTCTCGAACCGCCAGCGACCACTGGCCCAGACCCCTGCCTCCGCCGCCCCGCCCTCCCATCGACCTCACACCACCGCCGTGCTTGGCAGCGCCCCCAGGCCATCCCTTTAATCCTGACCGACCTCCAGATCGGGCGCCAGTAGCTCTAGGCCGCACACGCCCCTAAGATAAACACCAAGGCACCGCTTCCCTGGCGTAATAGGCGTACTAGCGCCTGTTACGCTGGGGAATGCTTCCGTTAATTGGGAATCAAGTGGCCACAAATTGAAATTCAGGGGGACGACGGACCTCTAGCTTAGGTGAAATAGTATATGAGGAGAAACCTTGTGCATCATGAGTTACTAGGAACATCTAGTATCAAGAAGAAGCGGTCAACTAGTGTCTTCTGTGGGATGAATACCGTGCAAGCAGAGACGTAAGATTTGCACGAATAAGGGAAAGGAGTACTTTTTTCGTTTGCCGGTGTGGTCACCTCCACAAGTCGCGCTAATTTTCTTCTTTTTACCGGGGAAACCGATGTTCTGGAGGGTGCAGGCTTGGACGAACCCATGGCCAAATTGTTGACTGTGTTGCCGTGGCCGTATGTCGGCGGAGGGGAAGCAGATCCGAGGCGGCGAAGGATGGCGTAGTAGGAACGGCTCCGGTGCGGTGGAGGGTGGCGAAGTTGGAGCGGCAGCGGTGAGGCGCAGGACGGCGTGGTTGAACTGGCTCGGGTACGGACGCCTCGGCCTCGGCTTCAACTACTAGCCATGGAGGGCGTTCCGGTTGAGGTTGCGGTGGATGACGACGTCGGGGTATCAGCTCCGGCGTGATGGAGGAGGGCGGCGGTTGATGGGTGGGATGGGGTGGCGGACGGAGGACGCCGGGGTTTCACGGCTGGTGGAGAGGTAGTTTTGGCGCCCACGGAGTACGAATGGGGAATCGGACGGGTGGGGGGAACCATGTTTCGGTCTGGGATGCGCTTGTTTTGTTGCTTTTTTGAACAGAAATGGGACGCGCTTGTTTGAAATTTGGGGAAAGTACAAACTTTGCCCCCCTCTTAAATTTCGGACCTACTGTCGGTTGCGGGTAGGATGGTAATCCCAGGTGTCTCAAATAGTGGGCGGGAGCGATTTCGGCCGCGCGCATTGTACTTAGGCGGCCATTGTGTATGAATGTTTTTCGGATGCGGTTGCGTGGCGTCTAGATGAAGCTACAAACCTACCCCGGTTTAGACCTTTGGACGTCGGGCCGGTAGGTTTTACGGATCAGAGTTATTAGAAAAGTAATTTCCTTGTACTACCAAACATTGGTCTCACACGGTTTTGGGCGAGTAGAGGCTCTTTTGGCGCTTCGTTCGAAATTTTGAAACACAAGCATTCACGTTAGAAGTACTCTTGAACAATGAGGATTGACCTAAATATACAACGTTTTATTTGACCTTGTATGTTTGAAAACCTCATTAAATTATCCGCTTCTTTTTGAAATTTTGACACTTGAAAATCCTATAACTACGATTATTTTGGAATGGAGGAGCTAAATTTGAATCTATTTTGTACACGACTACATATGCTATTATGTACAAAATCAGAGAAAAGATTGGTGCCCCCATAATTTAGGTATGGTTTACAAATGCCATGATATCAAATTCAAATAATTGAATGGACTTCATGTTGAATACGATTTTTTTTAAACCACCTTAAGTTGAATTCAAATGTATGCTAGTTCATAGGTAGTAGCTATTTATAATGTCCATTGTGTAACTTTCGTATGTATAATGTGCTTTACACACACAACATGAACTATACTCACATTTATAATTGATTGCTAAAGCGATGCATTGTCTGGAGTTCAAAATACTAACTATGTGGGTCAATCTTGTCGAATAATAACATAGACATGCTGAAATTCGATAGAATCTAGATGTCTGATGGATCAATGACCGCTCCTTACGCAAATTGCAAATATCATGATCCCATCCTAATATTTGGATACAATTTATATCTTTAATCAATGTGTAGAGCAGTCTTTTACGTGTAGTTTCACTCTCCATCGGTGGTCTCTCACACATGCTCACACACTCTCTCCCGAGGTGTCTTTCTCGCACACATGCTCTAGATATAACCCTCCCTCCCTCTCGTAACCATTTACAACAGTTTTCACTAACCTTTATCACAAGCACTCTTCCTCTCGCAAACATACACACGCACAATCCTCATTGACCCTTTCTATATACATGGACCTGCCTACATGTCTCATGTACGCACATTCTCTTTACGCCTATCTCTCACGCATTGTCTCACACCTCTCTTCCTAATCGACGAGTATGATTCTAGCAGAGCATTTTGTAGGATGCCCCTTAAAGTTAGGTTGGATGAATAGTAATATCAGAGATAAAGGGGTTACCTTAGTCCGAGAACCTAGGGTTACAAATCCTAGCCGGCTTTGTCAGTGGACACAGAGTCCTTCACAATTCTGCTATCTTTGTCTTGTATGACTAGTCATCCATGGGTCTTCCTAAATGCATCACGGGCCGACCAATGTGGCGCAGGACGGAACAGAACGAAGGGCCTCACCTCGACCCACCGAACCTCACGCGGTGACACACCCTCTGCCCCCACGTCTCATTATCTTCTCACACCCACACATACCAACACAAACACCACACACACAGAAAATTTCTCCTGGTGCCTCTATTCCCTCCCCCCTTGCATATACACACTCAAGGGAATGGAATCTCTTGTCGTGACGTCATATTCGTCTCTCTCTCTAGACCACTCTCATTTCTCGTGCTATCTCTCTCACGCCCCCCCCCGTCGGCCCCTCTATCCATGCCTCTCTCGAATATGTAATACACACACATACCTCTCTAGGCCCCGCCAAATGCATCAACTACACATTCACACATGTTACATCACGTACCCCATTGATCTCAAAAGCCCTCTCCTCACGTTTATTTTGCATACAAAATTCCTTTTGAATAAAGTGTGGCCAAAAAATTATTTTAGAGTTTCTACATATATACAACATTACAAAGTTATATGGAGGAGTACGAATGCTAATTTGCATTGCATGGTGCCCACAATGATATTTATTCCGCACTATGAATTTGTATATTTTTATACTATATACAAAGTTAGTCATAATAAAGAGAAACGAAGAGCATCTCTCTCTCCATCGCATACCCCCCTGTACGCCCCTTTCACGTATGCACACAAAACTATCTCCACGTCCTCTAAAAGTAAGCCCCCCAGAAAATTCACGCATGTTTCATCTTTCTCCCGCGATATATGCAATGACGATCATTGTATTTGAAGCGAAAGCACGATACATACATTGGACTTCAGAATCCACTCATTGCGGTCACCATTTACGTTTAGTGGTTATTATGCAGTCACGGGCTCACCGTACAACTCTGTATTTGCTCATGACATGACTAGTTGACCAGTTAAACGCTCCACGTGGCACCTCTAGTGTTGCATCACATTATCTCACTACCATCGTGCCCACCTGTTGACTTGTACTACTCTATATCTACACTCTTATAAAATACATAAAATACACTCTTATAAAAAACAGAGTTGGTGATGATGGTGTGCCTGCCATCCTGCAATATAGGCCGTCCGATTTATATCTGACGGATAGGAAAGAAACTTTGGCAATTTTGCAAAAAGGTACCCACACACCTCTCCACATTTGCAAATAAGGCCTTCCCTCGTTCATCCTTTTCTCTCACAAGATAAACAAGTCATACAAATGCATCTTGATGTTACATGCAACGCACGGGCATCTTGCTAGTAAGAATGAAAACAAACGACAAAAATATATTTGGACGGTGGTTCGAAGTCATGACCGCGGGCACAGCGGACAAGGTGGCCTTGTATTGGTATGCTGAGCCGTATGTTTTAACACACATGAGCTGGTGTGGTGATTATACACACACGCACGCATGCACACGAACTGCATCCACGCAACACTCACACAAACACATGCACCCACGCACGCACGCAACACTCACACGTACACACGCAGCCACCCACGCATGCAACACTCACATGCACACACGCACGCATGCATGCACACACCAGTACACCACACGACCTTTTGCCTATGCAAACTGACAGGTGGGACCCACAACGAACGTGGTCAATTTAACTAGTCAACATGGCGCCACGCAGACTATTTGGCGGTCAACAGAGTGCAATCCGATGCTGAGCTGTGAGCAAGTGACCGTATAATCACCGCAAAACGTATATAGTGACCGTAATCAGCTTATTCTGAAGTTCGGTGACCGTATTACGCTTTTCTCTTTGTAGGCCCTCCAAAACTACATCTCTACACGTTCTCGCATGTTTCATCTAACAACTATGCAATACAGCACTACTACTACACTCTAACACAATAAATCATATGTGTTTTTAGTTTTACTAGATATCATATTGTTACTTATAATTATTCAGTTTGCATACATTAAAATTGCCTTTGAAAATTTATGGACAGTATCATCTACCGCGCGGGAAAAATCCCGCCCTTTCCTGTTTAATCGGGTTTGTATCGATGGATCATGCGAAACAGCAAAACTATAGTACTATACAGTACAAGTGACAGTTCATTGGGCCGTCGTGTCGTCTACTCCTCCGTCGTAAGAGTGGAGCGCTCGCTTTCATAAATCTTCTAGTCCCTTTCGCCGACATGTGGGACATCAAGCTACCGGGTCCACGTGCCATACCGGAATACAATGCAGAGCAGCCGGGGTGAAGCACCCCAGTCATGGCGCTGGCGTAGTAATGAGCAATGAGGCGTCAAATCACAAAGCTGCACCTTTCCCGCAGTTAAGTTGGAGGGACGAAGCAACCATCATTTCACTCGTTGCTGAATCCGCTTCTCCCTCATCTTCTTCAACTTAACCACATGTTGCTTCTGTCGTTGTTCTGCCTCACGTGGGACGCGGATCGGCTTGGTAAAGCACTGACACGTGGGACCGCATTTTCGCAAACCGCCAGGACAACGTCCTCCGAAAATAAGAAACCTCCCCCGCCATCCGCGCGGCAAAATCACCTCCTTTTTACTAATCTCAATTCTATAATTTTTTAGATCAATATAATTGAGATTTGTATAGATAGCACACAGGAGCAAAACCAAGTGGTACGGTTAAGGGCATCCACAATGTGTAGCCAAATGTGAAAATAGCTTTTGGCATCGTGGGAACCATTGTGGATGGTGTTGCCAAAGCCAAAAAGATGGAACCGAAGCTCCCTGATTGATTGATTGAAGGAATAGAAAAATGCAACGTCTCTCCTCTTTCTCCCATGCTTGGACGCATGTAGTACAATATAGAGCACAGAGTCTACTCCCCTGTCCCTTCTATCACAAATCACAAAGCAGTGAGGCGTCAAATCACAAAAGAACGGACGAAGCAACCATCGTCTTCTTCAAGAAGCCATCTCACCGCATTAGTTATAGTAGTACTAGTAAAGGACTTCCTGGATGCAAACAAGGCGGTTGTCTCGGCTTGCAGGTGGCACTTGCGAACGACTTACCGTGGTCTCCCTCAATGGTGTTCTCCATCGAACGCACTTCACCAACCACCAAAAAAAATATCGTCGACGTCACCACAATGGGGAAGGAAGTCAAATATAGTTACTACTCCCTCCTTCCATCTATATAGGGCCTAATGCATTTTTCAAGGCTGCCTTTGACTATTGATAAGATTAATAATACATGAGATATATAATGTGAAAATTATATCATTGGAAGCTTCTTTCACGTATGAATTTGATGGTATGCTTTGTGTAACTTGCATGTCATATATTATTGCTCCAAAACTTGGTCAAAGTTAGTCTCAAAAAACATATTAGGCCCTATATAGTTGGAAGGAGGGAGTACCTCCATTTTTTTGTACACAAGGCCAGTATATCAAAATTACAATTTGCAAAGGGCCACTAACACTAATCGAGGCAAAATTGATGGGGTTAGCAACCAAGGACATTAACATCCCCTGCATGCATGCGGAAGTGAGAAGGTTAGTTTGCATGGCGCTGCATTAATCAAGCGATGAGGAGTGAGATGGTTAGCTCTTTGGTCTTTGGAGAAAAAAATACGCATTAATTGACACGTGAAACGAGTATTTGTATCGATTAAATCCCGCGAAGGAAACCCCAGCCTTTCTTTTTTAACACTAGTACTCCTAGTATGTACGTACTTATCCTATTTGGGTCTAGGCCATGCATTGCCAAACTTCGTCACACATTTTTTCCAAGCTTGCCTAAAGTTTTCAAAATGAGAAGGAGGTACACTTGCGCATGGCTATCGCGGTCGCACCGTACCCTCACACGGTCGCTCCTGCACGTCGCGGTCGCACCGCACCCTCACACGGTCGCTCCTGCATGCCGCAAACCCAACCAAGGGAACACACCCTCACTGACACGTGTTGTCGCATGGGAACACACCAAACTCAGCTGTCCTATCGCTGACACATAATTTTCGTTCATAGAGTATGTTTATCCAACCGCATGTTGGGGAGTATCCATACGGCCCGTGCGGTGGGCTGTTGGGGAAGAAGAAGAGGTGAGGAAGAAGGAAAGAAGGGTTAGGAGATGTAGGATATTCATCCAACCGCCTGAAATGGTAGACTGACCCAAGTCAGGCGACTTGCATAACAAATATATGTTTTTACACAGCAAAAGATCCATAAAAACAACAACATAAATAAAAAGTATCACTGCTCGCGGAAAGAGACGACCTCCTCGTCTTTGGCTGCCAGCGCGAACCAGCCGTCGCTGCCGACGTATGTCTCCGCACCGTGGTTGTCCTCGGCCTCCAGCTACTCGTTCAAGCGGAGTGTGCGGGCGCTCTGCACGGATGAGAGCACAGCTCGGTTCAAGTCGAGGATGTCCGGTTCCGCCTGCAGGAGGGCCTCGATGGCAGCGGCATCCGCGTGCTCCGCGTTGAGTCGAGCCTCCGCCGCCCGGTTCAAGTCCAGGACATACGGTTCCGCCTGCCGGAGGGCATCGATGAGAGGGGCATCCGCGCGCTCTACGTCGAGTCGAGCCTCTGCCGCCCGGTTCAAGTCCAGGACGTCCGGTTCCTCCTATAGGAGGGCCTCGATGGCAGCGGCATCCGTGCGCTCCTCCTCAAGTTGAGCCTCCGACGCCCGGTTCACATCCACGACATCCGGTTCCGCCTGCAGGAGAGCCTCGATGGCAGCGGCATGCGCATGCTCTGTGTCGAGTTGAGCCTTTGCCTTCCGGTCCTCCTTTAGTATCGCCATGTTGAACCACTGGTCGGCCTGCACCATGGGGGACTCGGACGCCGGCACGAAGGCGACGTCCATAGTCTCATACCCATCGAGGGCCTTCTGTGCCGCGACCTCCGCCATGAACATTGGATCGGCTTCCTCCTCCTCGTAGCTTGGCTCCAGAGAACTCGAGGATTGGCCCGCCGCAAAGCGAGCTTGGGAACGGAGGTCTGTGGCACCGACCGCCGCCGTGATTTCTGCGCGACGCTCCAGCGTCAGCATCTTGTAGTAAGTGATCTTGCGGCGCACCATGGCTTTCCGGCGAACTAGGGGACGCTTTATGCGGGCTAGGGGATCGAAAGGTGGGGGAATGGGTTGGAGATTTGGTGTGGTTTTAGGGCAGTGGCTGGCGTAGGCCGAGCAGCGAAGGTTCTGGTGTGAATAGTGGTTCCGGTGACGACCGGTCAATCGGTTTTGACTGTACATCGCTCTTGTCACGTTCGCGTTGCAGCCCGGCATGCTGGACCCTCCACGTCGCTCACCGAATGGAACGCGCTTTGTCTTGCGTTTTCGCTCGCTTGTGGGACCGCAGTTGAGAGCAAACCGACGTCCCTCCCCCTCCCCCGCCCGCGTCATTTATTATACCACCACTCCCTCCGTTTTATGCGGAGTAAATAAAAACAGAGGGAGTATACTACAGATGAGGATCCCCTGACGTGGCCGAACCCATTGAGTAACTGACATGCGGGGCCTAGCAAGCATGGGGTCCGCCAGTAAGTGAGTGAAAGGGAGGGTAAGGCAGGGATACCTACGTCAGAGGATCCACTTCCACTATACTACTTTGACCAAATGTTAGAGTAATAATATATGACATGCAACTTACACAAATGTTAGAGTAATAATATATGACATGAAACTTACACAACGCATACAGGGTCTAATGTGTTTTTCGACGCTAACTTTGACCAAATGTTAGAGTAATAATATATGACATGCAACTTACACAAAGCATACGGTCAAATTCGTATGTGAAAGGAGTTTCCAATGATATAATTTTCACATTATACATCTCATGTACTATTAATCTTGTCAATAGTCAAATTGGAAACCATCTCAAGTACAAATCTAGGAGTACGTACGAATTTAACAATATTGATTGGCGTTGTTGAATGTTGATACCTTTTTGATCAAAGTAGATATAGTTTGACTACACATAAAACTTATATGTAAACTAGAAAGGATAGGAGGGAGTATATTGTACGTTCAAAAATGAAACGAACCTTGAATACCCTTTCTATATGATTTGCAGATGCTATGATCACCGGTTCAAAATTTTGAATCCGCCTTAGGTATCACGTGCCCCCACTCGTTCCCTCTTGATTTCATCTAGGGGTCCGGAGATCTATTGAAAGAGGACTAGGGTGGGTACATGCGAATGATACTCGGCGGAATGTTCAAATGAGGCATGCGGGAGGATGGACTCGACTGGAGGGCGACATGATCGATGGAGAAGAGGGTTGAAGAGGAATGAGAAATAAGCAAACGCCACATGATATACTTCAACGGCTCAAATAAACAATAAGTTGTCTCGCTTGGCCTACATAGTGAAAGGACTAATGCACAACGTGGAGCACTGACGCTCGAATATGGCCGGGAAAACAGGGAAACAGACATGTGGGGCACACCTGTCGGGACGACGTAGCGCAGACTAGTCCAATGGAGGAGCTGGCCCACGACCTCCTCGCCACCGACAACTGTTCATGTGGGTCGTTGGGGCCAACAACGGGGCGCAGCTCCAGCACCGCCTCTGGACACAGCGACTGCGGTGAGCGACACGCTCATATCGTCGCTAGACACGGTCGGTTTCAATTTGCCGAGGGTGGCATTAGTGCTGTGGCACGACCAACGGTATGTTTGGTTTGTGCCCAAGGTTGCCCCATCAAAGCATTGGGTAGCCCAAATTTTGGTTGAGGTATTGGTTTCCCATGATTTGGCCGACATTGGCAAGAAAAATGAACTTGAGTTGGCTAGAGTTCATTGGCATGCCAAAGAAATGGCAACCATACAAACAAAGACCAATCTTTGGGTCATGACCAAAATTTTGGTTGAGGTATTGGTCGCCCATGATTTGGCCGACATTGGCAAGAAAAATGAACTAGAGTTGGCTAGAGTTCATTGGCATGCCAAAAAAATGGCAACCATCCAAACAAAGACCAATCTTTTGGTCATGACCAAAATTTTGGCAAGGTGCACTTTGGCCACAATCCAAACACACCCCAACACCCGGCTCGTCGAGGATGCACGGGGCGCCGCGACGCGTCCGCGGAGTGGTGTAGCGCGGCCAACTGCATCCTCTGGATCTGAGACCATGCCGGGCCGTCTTGCTTTTCCAATGACATGCGGGGATCGCATGTGAGCAAAGGGCATCTCCAATGTTGCCACGATCGCAGCTGACTACCCTGGCACACCAAAACCCTCGTCCCTCGCGCCATCGCGCGATGCGTTCCCAGCCGGCGCCAGCTGCCCGCATTCATGCCGTCCGTTCGTATGTCGTCATTAAGAGGCTCGGTGCCCGCGGAACCAACTCCGGCGCCTTAATGACGCACCCGGACGCTTAGCCTCACCGGAATGCGCTACTTAAAGCGGCAATGCCTAGCTAACCTCCACACCATAACGCATCGTCGTCCTACCTGGAAGCACATCCGCCATGACCACAAGCGCGAACGCTCTGCGGGAGAGCTTGTCTTCAGGGATGGAGCTCGAGGTCGCCGCCCTCGCTCAAGTCACCGCACAAGCGGTGGCCATGCTGGCGGCTGACGATGGGAGCACCGTCAGCCACGCGTCCTACTTGCCGCCGTCCAACGTCCGGCACCGCCGAGGTCGGGGACTCCTCCGAGGATGAGTAGGGCATGGGAGGCGGCAGGGCATGGTGTGCCAACTGGTCGGTCCGTCTCCCGTGTTCTACTTTTCCTCGCCGGAGACCGCACCTTCACTTCACGGGTCTTGAACCCCACCCCAGTACATGGAGATCACAGATGGAGGACGTCGGTTGCCGCCGTAGAATAGGTTTAGGGTCGGGTTTCTTTTATTTTTTTTGTCCTATAAAAGTTTGAAATGTAATGAAAATCTGTCGTGTTTGCATTAATCTCGGCCGGTGTATATGAACTTTCACAATAATATACATATTGTAGGAGTAAGAGCAACATGCCCGTGCGTTGCACGGAAGATCAAGATCTTGTGGGAGAAAAGGGTGAACGAGGGAAAGCCTTATCTGCAAATGTGGATAGGAGTGCGGGTAAATTGTCATAGTTTCCTTCCTATCCGTTAGATATAGATCGGAAGGCCTATATTGCAGGATCGGACACATCTTTCTACATCTACGGGAACCTACGAAAGGGTTAACGTAAATTGCATCTCTCTCTCTCTCCTCCCCTGATTTTCATGGTGGTGGGCCCCTCCCTCCCCCAATCTACAATCAACAGCTCACACGTTTCACATTGCGTTAATTACGTAACTGGGATTACGTAGGTGTAGCATTACTCGTCCTAAAAACCCAACTAAGCCAACCTCCCAGCATATCGCGCGGGAAAAGACCCGGCCGCGGCGTTTTAGTCGGGATTACCGGATTACTAGTAGTAGTATCGATGGATCACGCGAAGCAACATATTTTTTTAGGGGGCGAAGCACCTAGTTTAGAAGGAAAAAATGCAGTACACTCACAGCACTCCTGTCGCGGTCGCATTGCACCCCACACATGTTCGGTCCTGCACACGGCTCACGCAAACGGAACGCACTTCAGCTTGCCTCTTCACTGACACGTGGGACTACAATTGGAGAAATCAACCATGCGCCAAACTCAAACCGCCCATCGCGCGAAAATCCTCCCCCCTCCCCGCCCCCACACCCAAAAATTCCCCCCAAATCCGATTCAACCGCCCTTCGGCCAACTAGCCAATAATATTCCCCAAACCACCCTCCCCCCTGTCCCCCTCCACTCCATTCGCTCCACCAAAGACGCCCTCCCCGCCGCGCCGATACGTCGGTGCCGCGGTTCGGCGATCCTCTCGCTCCCACAGTACGCTCTCGTAGACTGTCGTCCTCTAGCCGCGCTGCCACCTCTGGCTACGTTCTTGTGGAGGCGCACGGCGGTCAGCGCCGCCACCGCTGGAGACGTTCGTGTGGAGACGCACGGCGGTCAGCTTCTCCCACGGTACGCGCATTCTAGACTGAGGCCCCGTTCATGTCGGTGTAGCGCTGAATGTTAGCTGATAGACGCTGTTAATCTCACTGTTTGCCGAAGTAGTTTACTGTCAATATGCTCTGCTTAAGAAGATTCCTTGCCCTATTCTGCACTCAATCTGCTTAGCTGAGATGGCATGCCAAGGCCGATTAGTTGCTAAAATATCCTGCCATATATTTATTGTGATGTAGATTGCCATGGTCTAGTAGCCAATCTGTTAGCTGAAATAGCTCTACACCATTTTATAATCGATCTTTGTTGCTGCGATGGCCTTCGATAGTTCGATGGCTGTGTGCTCGGCCTCATTGACTGCTGAAACAGCCTGCCATAATTTGGCACTCTGCTGAATTAGCTTTACATATATTTCGTTACTTAGATCTGCTCGTCCAAATATCTTGCCATAGCTTTAGACATCGACCTAGGTATTTTTTTCTGAACTTCATAAAAAGCATATATGTTTTTCCTATAATATCTAGTAGAAGAACTAATTTGTATGTCTAACAGATGGACATGACTTGGATAACTTCTGCTCGAAGATTCTCCGCTGCATATGTCGAGGGGGTTGAAAACTTCATGAACTTTATCAGAGCTGAGTACGGTGGTCCGAAATCAGATGTGCTCTGCCCGTGTTGCAGTTGTATGAATTCAGTTACAAGACCCCAGTCAACTGTGCAAAATCATCTACACTTGTATGGGATGTCGGTCACATATACTAGGTGGGTTCATCATGGTGAAGCTGTGAACGTGAATGTTATTGACTACGTGGAAGCAGCAGATCACCATCTTGATCTGCCTGATGCTCAGGTGGAAGAGGAGGAGGAGGTGGTGGCGGCGGAGCCAGTGAGTTTGACCAACATTGAAACAATGCTACGAAATGCTCGTGCATTCCGTGAACTTTCACATGCAGAAGAAAAACGGTGGGCCCGCATGTTGGAACAATGCAACATTGCTGTCACCCCAGGAAATAAGATGTCAGTATTCTCAGCTATGGTCACCTTTGTTCAGGTGAAGACATCTGAGCGGATGACCAACAAATCATTCGATGCGGTGTTGGCTGCTTTCCGCGAATCTTTCCCAGATGCGTCTGAGCTGCCACACACCTACAGTAAAATGAAGAATTTCCTTCGTGCAGTCGGAATTGGAAATGATATGATCCATGTTTGTAAGAATACTTGTGTTCTGTTCCGGAAGGATTATGCCAACTTAAGTGAATGCCCAAAATGCAAATCATCAAGATGGAAAGATGGCGATGCTGTGAAGAGGATTCCTCATAATGTTCTGAGACATTTTCCAATTACACCAAGATTGCAGAGGTTGTTTCATGATGTTGAAACAAGAGAGGATGTACTGTGGCATTCTAGGAACCAGGAGTACAAAGATCAGAATGTAATGAGCCATCCATCTCATGGTAGTGAGTGGAATAGCTTCAATGATAAACACAAAGAGTTTTCTGCAGAACCGAGAAACATTAGACTTGGCTTGGCTTCAGATGGATTTAACCCATTTGGCCACCAGAGCGCCACATATAGCATGTGGCCAGTGCTTGTTATCCCTTACAACATGCCTCCAAATGTCTGCACCGAAGAATCAAACTACATAATGGCCTTGCTCATCCCATGTCCAAAATGTCCTGGAAAGGGTTTTGATTTGTTCATGGAGCCTCTTGTGGAGGAACTTCAACAGCTATGGAAGGGTGTTCTCACTCGAGACCTATATAGCAGCCCACCAGCTGATTTCTTTTTGTGTGCTGTTATAATTTGGTGCATCCATGATTATCCGGCTTTGGGCACTATGTCAGGGCGAACGACACATGGTTACAATACATGTGTTCACTGTGATAGGAATCCACTGTCATACGCAATACTTAGCAAGATCTGTTACATTGGACACCGCTGTTTCCTTGCCAAGGACAAGACGCATCCTAGAAAATACCGAAGACATGTGTTCAATGCAAAGCATGAAAACCGTGATGCGCCAAAGAGGCTCACCACCGATGAGTTGCAAGTGGAATTAGAGAAGGTCAGGCATATTACACCAGGAAACCATCCTGGTAATGGTAGCGGGAAAAGGAAGCGTGGCAGGGTAGAAGAGAGATTATTGTTTACCCGCAGGTCCACTTTGTGGGACTTGGAGTATTGGAAAGATTTGGATCTAAGGCATAATCTTGATGTGATGCACATCGAGAAAAATATATGTGACAGCATTATCGGCGCACTTCTTAATATTGAAGGCAAGACGAAAGATACCTTAAAATCTAGGATTGATTTGACACACCTGGGTATCAGAAAGGATTTGCAGGTGCAAGATGAAGGTAAACCACGGGATATGGCACCAGCTGTGTACATCTTGGACAAGGTAAAAAGAAAAGAATTTTGCAAGGTCATGTCACGTGTGAGATTCCCACATGGATTTGCTTCCAACCCTGGAAGGAGAGTCAGTGCAGATGGAAACAAGGTACAAGGGTTGAAAACTCATGACTTCCACGTCCTACTTCAAAGGGTTTTGCCTGTTATCCTTAGAGGATTGGGCCGCCCTGACTTATACAAAGCAGTTGCAGAGTTGGGACAATTCTTTAGGGAACTCTGCAGTAGGAATATCAGGATAGATGCTTTGGAGCGTCTTAGAGACAAGATACCAACTATACTATGCGACCTTGAGAAGATATATCCTCCAGCCTTCTTTGATGTGATGGTGCATTTGGCTGTTCATCTACCTGATGAGGCACTACTTAGAGGTCCAGTACAGTTTGGCTGGATGTACCCTATTGAAAGGAAGCTAGGCACTTTCAAGGGCTATGTTAGGAACAGAGCTAGACCCGAGGGTTCCATTGCAGAGGCCTACATTGCTACAGAAGCATTGCCATTCTTCTCAAAATACATTGAAACAGCTAATCAGCTTAGCAAAGAGGTGGGTGAAGACAATCCTGGGCTCAATGTTTCCGATTATTCTGTTCGAGTTACAGGGAAGAGTTGACAAGAGGACAAACCTAAAGATTTGGACAAAATGGTTTGGTATGTGTTGAATAACTGTCCTGAGATACTACCTTATATCAAGTAAGTGCAGTACTGTAGCTCATACATCGTAATCTACTAAACTTGCAGCACATTCTTATATATTTAGATGTTTGACGCGATCACTATGTTGTGCAGCATCTACAAAGAGGAGTTACTACCGCAAAATCCAAGAAACATTGACAAACTGGTTATGGCAGGATTTGCGAAATGGTTCAAGAACCATGTAAGCTTTTGAAGTGCACTGTTAGTTTTTTTTAATATATTGAGTACATAAGATGATCAACTTGTCTATTTTCTAACCATAGGTTAACAAGATGCAGGAGGATGGGCAGGCAGTTGATGATGCCCTTTACTCACTAGCAATGGGTCCTGATACTCGGGTAAGACATTATGAATCTTGCGTTTTTGGAGATGTGTGCTACAACACCCTTGCACAAGACGAAGGCAGGAAGACACAAAACAGTGCCATCATGAGCACGGATACATATGACAAAGAGACAACTGAAATGTATGCTAACATAACAGACATTATTCAGTTGCAGTATATCTCCAGTTTCGAGGATCATCGGTGTGTGGTTCTGTTGTGCTGTCGTTGGTATAACCTGTTTTCCAGGATTGCAAAACCCAGAGCTGATGATTATTTCAAATCCATCAATGTCAAGGCGGCGTACCAGACCAACGAGCCTTTTATTTTGGCAAATCAAGCAACACAGATATTTTTCTTGGAAGACACATTTGCACGTAGCGATGACTGGAGAGTATTGCAAAGGTTTGAGCAGAGGAATTCGTTTAATGAAGTTGCACAACAAGATGATGCTCACACTGCTCCTGATGTACATGATAACACAGATGTTCCTAATATCTTTGAGAACCATCACGTCAATGATGCCGGCGAAAAGATTGCATGTCGTGCTGTGGACATACAAGAGTTGATCAAGAATAAGCCAACGTTCGAGGACGTTGAGGACGAAGAAGAAGATGACACCATGGGGAATTACGATTCAGACTGATACACATGGCGAAGATGTTGACGCTGCTGCTGCGGATGATGATTACATTGCTTTTGTCGTATTTGCCTGTCAGAAGACGTTTTTTTATCTACTATGTGAAATTGTGTTTGCTATGACAACTGAAACCTGATGAACATGTTATTTAGTATTTTGCTATGAGAACATCACTTGTTATGTATGCTGATTTGTGTTTGGTGATTGTATGACAACTAAAACATGATGACATTGTTGTTTAGTTGTACTCATATTTGGCTGTGAAACTTGAATTTGATGACATAGTTTGCTGTTGGACTGCAATTTGCTCGATGTCTTCGAATGAGAACAAAGCTGACCCGACAGGGCCTCTGCTATTTATTTATTTATATGAGCAAAAGGGGATACCCCCTGATTTCCGTTAATAGAAATTATTAGATGTTCACAACACTATGCCCATCCTGCTACACAGGTTTCATTCATTACTAGTTTTAGCAAAGTGCTCATGTCGTAGCCACTGAATACATCACGAGTGCTACATACACTTCAAATAAAGAGACAATCATCCTACAGAGCACATCGATTTTGCCCATTATCTTCACAAGCTCTTTCATCTCCTCATTGCTGTCAAGGCCGTTCAGCAGCTGTTGCTTGGCCATGATCAGAGGAACTGCATCTTTAAGCTTCTGCTGTGCATCTTCCTCTTCTGTCGTTCCTTCAGTTACTTGTCCAACACCCCAACCTGCTGGTATTCGGATTCCTCGGCTAAACAAATAATCAGCGTAGTTGCATTCCCCACATCAGCAACTTCCCAGAAATACAAATCACACGAATCTTCCCTTTTTTGCACGAATCAAATTGGTAGATCATCAACCAAACTATTAAAAAAATTAGCAACTGAAAGCAGCAGAACAACACTTAAACATATTATGACCCCATGATTCGGGCATTTGTAGAAGACTCGGCCAGGGTTGCGGATTGTGGTTGAGACGCGACGGCTGACTCTGCATGATTTGCAGTAGTGGCACCACACCAACGGCAGCGGGTTGCATGAGCAATCGGCTGAAGTGTGCGTGCCGGCGAGGGTGTGATGAGACCCACAGGCTATGGTACGGGTTGCGACTTGGCGCATATCTGGTTGTTGCCTGCTGAAGAGCAAGTGGACGAGCAGCCAGCGGACAAGGTTGCTGCGGCCAGAGCTTCTGATGCTAGGCAGAGTAAGTAGAGAAGAGGAGAAGCGAACGTTGGATATGTCAGTTTCATTACTTGCAGAGTAGCATAGCACCATATATAGTCATAGTCTAGGTTTGGATTCGAACCAGCTATAGGAGCACGTCTTTCTTTTTTCTAAAACTCGGCAACGTCTCATTACTGGTACACTAGCTTGTTCTGTACGCCTTCCCAAGTCTTTGATTTTATTTCCCTTTTTTGCGAGGAAGGAAGGAGGACAAAATTGAGAGTTCCTGGGACTTGAACCCAAGACCTCGCGGTTGAAAACCAAGGGTGCTAGTCACTTATGTGGCGAACGTTCCCTGTGAGGAGGACGGCAGACGAATGCATTTTCCTCGCAGTTTTCTTCCTATATATAAAAAAGTATGCTACTTGGTGTCCGCTTAGTCAACAAAACGATTGTGCCAACCTTGACCGTCGGATTGACATTTAACGTCTGTCGCGTTTCTTCAGTCTCTTCTTCCTCGAGACAGCAAAGCCAAACCAGCGCCGGCGGGACCGCCTGCTCCCACCTCCCACGGCTGGCTGTGATCTGCCCCGGCTCCTGTTCGTTCCCGTCCGAGGCCTCACTATCGTCCTCCACCTTGGTTCGCTCGCCGCGGCACCGCCCTCCGGTGTTGTCAACATGGTCAATGTCGGTGTCAAAACCGGCGGATCTCGGGTAGGGGGTCCCGAACTGCACGTCTAGGCAGATGGTAACAGGAGGCAGGGGACACGATGTTTTACCCAGGTTCGGGCCCTCTTGATGGAGGTAAAACCCTACGTCCTGCTTGATTAATATTGATGATATGGTTAGTACAAGAGTAGATCTACCACGAGATCAAGGAGGCTAAACCCTAGAAGCTAGCCTATGGTATGATTGTTGTTCATCCTACGGACTAAAACCCTCCGGTTTATATAGACACCGGAGAGGGCTAGGGTTACACAGAGTCGGTTACAATGGTAGGAGATCTACATATCCGTATTGCCAAGCTTGCCTTCCACGCCAAGGAAAGTCCCTTCCGGACACGGGACGGAGTCTTCAATCTTGTATCTTCATAGTCCAGGAGTCCGGCCAAAGGTATAGTCCGGCTATCCGGACACCCCCTAATCCAGGACTCCCTTAGTAGCCCCTGAACCAGGCTTCAATGACGACGAGTCCGGCGCGCAGATTGTCTTCGGCATTGCAAGGTGGGTTCCTCCTCCAAGTACTTCATAGAAGATTTTGAACACAAAGGTAGTGTCCGGTTCTGCAAAATAAGTTTCCACATATTGCCATAGAGAGAATAATATTTACACTAATCTAATCTGCTGACGTATTCCGTAGTGTGACATCACACCATGGCCAAGTCTTTATTCGAATCGTTTCACTGTCCCACCTCAGCGCTTTTAGCGAGGCGGTTTCCTTGGCACGTCTTGTCAAAGCAGAGATCGTGTCCCTTATTCCGGGATTCTCATAAATACGGGCTTGGGTACCCCAGTCGTACCCGTTGGTATGTTTTCTCGATCAAAGGCGAGTCCCAAACGGTCACGGGGAGGGCCCTTGGTATTCAACCTCTTATAAAGTGACCAAGGCCTTACTCCTTTCTTTCAATCTCAAACGAGTTCGCCCTTCGCCTCGAGTTCCAACACCCAAGGCTCCAGATTTCAGGCGCTTCGGACCTTCGTCAATGTCCGGTTCCGACCTTCGAGGCCTATGGATGCCCTCCGCCGTCACGGAGGAGGACGTGCTGAAGTTGAGAGAGGCCAGGTTCTTAACCGGCATAATCTGGCATAGGCTGCCTGCTCAAGGGCAGGTCATTCCCACTCCCAAGCCTGGTGAGAGTGTGGTGTTCATGTCTCACTTCCTTCGGGGGCTAGGCTTCCCGACGGATCCCTTCGTGAGGGGGCTCATGTTTTATTATGGGCTGGAATTTCACGACTTAGCCCCGGAGTCCATCCTCCATATTTCCTCATTCATCATCGTGTGTGAAGCCTTCCTCCGTATTACTCCTCACTTCGGACTATGGCTCAAGACCTTCAAAGTAGAGCCGAAGATGATCGAGCGACGGCACGCGGAGTGCGGAGGTGCTCTTATAAGCAAGAATGCTGGTGCTCCATGGCCCGAGGGCTCTTTTCAAGAGGAGTCCAGCTTATGGCAACGAGAGTGGTTTTATATCACCGCTCCCAGGAGCACCAAGTGGGTGGCGCCACCTGCCTTTCGCTCGGGTCCCCCACCACAGCTAGTGTCATGGGTCAATAAAGGACTGGACCGGGGGCCATCCAAGGACGTGCCCCTGTTGCAGGGCCGCATTCGAGATCTCCTAGAAAGAGATATCAGTCTGGTCGTGGTGACACAGGTTATGCTGATTCGCCGAGCTCTGCCCTGCAAACGTCGCCCCCTCCGCCTGTGGGAGTTCAATCCGGAGGGACCACGAGGTCTCCAACATTTTATGGGCGCGACGCCCGTGGATATGTACAAATTGTTCTTCGGATCACAAGCAATGTGTCCGGACTTGATCGAGGACGCAGGTCTGAGCTACAACCGCCCGGATACTCAAGTAAGTAGCCCTATGCCCGGCCTCGCAATCCACATATTTATCATAAAATTTCCCTTAAAAGAGCTGTCCTTTAAATAGGAGTGGATAGCGAAAGCAAAGCTAATCAGGTGTCCGGCCCCCTCCCCGAGACCACGCCGGGTCCCGTGCTAGTCAGGATGTTGGAGGTTGTACCTTCGGAGGAAAGCGAGGGAGGGGACAAGGAAGCTACGGCCTCCTCGAAGGAGGCTGTTTGGAAGGGAGGAATCGAAAATTCCTCTCCTCAGGGGAAGAAGAGGACCGCCTCTAAAGACCCGGAGACCATGGCCTCAAAGCGGGGGAAGAAATCTTCTCCAGAGGGTCCTGTGCTGGGGGATGCTTCGGCCGAATTATGCCCCCAAGGGATCAGCCCTCCACCGAGCCGTAAGTAGAGAGGAGTTTTCTTTTTAAGAAATGAGAGAAATCCTTGCTTTATATCTGAGAAAAGTAATCGAAAATTTACCTTGTAGCTCGGACCTTAGCCCTTCTCAGCAGAGCTCGTCTTCGGGGGATCTTCTTCTGGAGATGATGGAGAGCAGAACGTCTCCCCCTGCTGTACCGCCTTGCGAGGCGGTACCCTGAGGTATCGTTGCGGAGGGTTTCTCCGAATCCGGCAGGGCTGGAAGGTAGTCATATGGCCCCCAAAGCCCTCCGCGTCCGGCCTTCGAAAAGGGCCACCGGACGAGTCTGGCACCGTCTGGTGCGCGGTTGGAGGAGCTGAAGGATCTACTAGGGAGAGCATCTATCTCAGAGGAGCACTGTGCATTGATGGGTACGGTAATTGAGAGGATTTCATCCGCGGAGAGCGGATTGCACGAGGCCGTCAGGAGTTTACTGACAAGTTTTGAGGTATGCGAAATAATGTACCCTTTTTGGACAGTTGCGCATAAATAAGATGCGCCCTGTGTAGATAGTAGCCCCTGAGACTCTGTGCGTTGTCAAAAGTGACGGCGCGCAGAGGATCATAATCCCAGGTCTAATATGCCGCCTTCATACGTAGGTGGCGAAGTGTCCGGTGGCCAGCCGGACTGATGAATTTGCCGAGCTAAAGCGGCAACTTAACGTGGCAGATGCCGACATCACACTTGTCAACAAGCGGCTTGACGAGGCACAAGGTATGTAATTCCTCCGGTGGCACCTGGTAAGAGGAGCTTTATGCCAGTATCTTACAATGTGTGCGCTTGATGCAGATGGTGCTGCTGCCATGGAGAATCTTCGAGCGAAACTTGCCCGAGCCAAGGAGCAAGCCAGGAAAAGTGATGCGGCTTCCGGAAAGGCAATTGAAGAGCTGAAAGCCGAACAGGCTGCTCACTATCGAAGCAAGAAGGAAATGGCCGAGATGGCCGTGAAGCTGAAGAACGCTGTTGACCGTTGCAAGCTTCTTGAAAAAGAAGATCGGGCGGAACAGACGGACCTGAAGAAGACCGTTGCCGATGCCAAGGATGCTCGCTCTGCGATGAGAGCTATGAAGGAGGAGCTGCGTTAGGCCGGAGAGATCGCGGCTGGAAAGCCCTTTATGCTGCGGAGGAAGTTCTGTGATCCTAAACATGCTCCGTTAGACCAGATATGGAGTACGGCGGACACCTATCTGGATTTAGCAGTGAGTGCCGCAGATGCGGCTGAACACTTCTGAGATCAAGAAGATCGCGAAGTGGAAAAGCTCTTTTGGTCGCAGTTCCACAATCCAGAGCGTCCATTGTCATTAGCCGATCGCTTGGCTGAATGGGCCGAGCTAAATAGGTTGTCCGGACTCGCCATGAAGTATGTCATGAGTCATCTGTGGCCAGAGAGGCCAGAGCCGAAAAGTTATTTCAACTTGGTGAAGCAGTTCCTTG
Organism: Triticum urartu; assembly: GCF_003073215.2. Taxonomy (NCBI): domain Eukaryota; kingdom Viridiplantae; phylum Streptophyta; class Magnoliopsida; order Poales; family Poaceae; genus Triticum; species Triticum urartu. Next base: position 613,539,944 of record NC_053026.1, on the reverse strand, counting down.
GTGCGGCGCCGCATATCAATGCGATGAAGAGGTCACCGTGCATAGAGGGTGCGTGGATGGCTCTTGCCCGTGTCAAGACATACTGGGCGGAAATGGAGGCCACCGCTGTTGCATCCCCAGACTCGGATGGAAGCCGAGTACCTGCCGATCACTATTTTTAGGAAGTTCTGCAAGGCACTCGTTTAATAGAGACGCAGTGCTCGAAGGATACTATATTCGAATAGCATATATTATTGTAAAACAATATTTTGATAAATTGTTGAAGCTTTTTATACTTGTGCCTGCAAGTATTATAATACCGCATGTGCGGCCATTTAACATATATGTATATATAATATGAAAGATGGCAGTCGTCGGCTTCAGCCCCCACACACATAATGCGGGGGTGTTCGCAGAAGGCGCATTTTCACACTTGATCCAATGGCTTGGTCCTACAAAGGAGGTGATAGTGCAGCGAACTAGGCAATCGGACTATGATGCTTTATCACTTTCACTTAGCCATAGGAGTTTGACAGTGAGGCTACTTATATAGCCCCTGGTGGCGCCTGCGCTCGCCCGAACTCGGGGCGTGTATGTGCCTGGCCGGGAAATGGCCCTTCGTTAATGCGGAGGAATCCTAAAGATTCCGTGAGTCATCGAGTGGTTGACCAGTCTTACGCTATATCATGACAGTCAGTTTTCGGCTTTCTCTACTGAGGTGCTCGCCTGGCCGAACCGGGGCACAATTGCAATAGTTCTCCTGCTGCCGCTTTAGCCGATAGAGCGGAACGTAAGGCAGCAAAACACAGGAGCCGGGAAAACCCAACATTTGACCAAAGACATGATTCGGAGCTGATGCATATAAGGCCAAACTCGCGACGCCGAACACTCCCTAAGGTATTCGATCTTTATGAGGGCGGGCAGGATAGCGCCCTTAGTAATAAGCCCCTAGTGTCCAGGTATGCGCAAAAACTCTGACGTGGCCACATGCCAAAACGCCAGCCTCCTCCTTGGTTATACCAAGAAACCAGGGGATGTGTATCAACAAGAGACAGTAAGAAAGGTTTATGCAGGGTCTTAATCTGAAAAGAATCCTTGGAATGGGTCCCTGCTGCACGTCTGCGCCTGTGTCTCCGTTGTGCCGTATCATGGACGGGCGTGGTACGGTGTTCATCTGTAAAAGAGAGGAACTTAGTTGAAGAAAGATCGTGCTGAACATAAGTTATACTAAATAAACAAAGTATAAATCGAAATGGGTAAAATTGAGCTTTATTGTCTCTTGTTTTATATGCGCGGAGCCCCTAGTACAGGGGTATACGGCTATTAAGCCTTTATCAATTGTATGTTTATGTCGGACTCGTCTAGCCATGTCCGTGGTCTTGACGACCTGTTTAGATGCTTTGGCTGGTGAAGCCGCTTTATTGTGGGGTTGTTAAGGCAGCCGCACTGTTTTCCGCGCGGGAGGAACACTCAATGTTTTCCCTTTAATGAGATGATGCCTCGTGGATCGGGCATCTTAAGCATAAGAGATGCATAATGCGGTATTGTGTTAAAGCGGGAGAAAGCTTCGCGTCCCAACAGTGCTTGATAGCTACTTGAGAATGGGGCGATGTGGAAAGTTAGCTGTTCGCGTCGGAAGTTATCGGGGGAGCCGAACATAAGTTCTAGCCAGAGAGAACCCATGCAACGGGCATCCGGGCCTGGCGTTACCCCTTGAAAGGTGGTTTTGCTATGGCGAATTTTTGTTGGGTCTATCCCCATGTTGCGGATTGTGTCCTGGTATAACAGGTTTAGACCAGTGCCGTCGTCCATTAGGACATTTGTAAAGTGGAGTCCGCCGATTATTGGATCTAATACCAAGGTAGTCCAGCCTGCGTTCCGGATACTTCGAGAGTAATCCTGATGGTCGAAGGTGATCGGTTTTAACAACCATTGGCGAGACTCCTTTGGGATAGGCCGTATGGCGCGTATCTCTATTGGCGCCATTCTGTTCGTCACGTGAAGTAAGTTTACTGTTTTGACTTCTTGTGGGAAATCCTTTTGTTTCCTGGTGCTCTGCTTGTGGGGTTCGTCGTCGTCCTCACTTGGTGTGTCGAGTCCCTTGTGTTCGGCGTTGAGTTTGCCGGATTGCTTGAAAACCCAACAATCTCTGTGGGTATGGTTCGCAGGCATCCCGGGAGTACTGTGTATTTGACATATCTTGTCCAAGATTTTGTTTAAGTTGGATAGCTCGTCCCTGTTATCCTTGAGGGGCGGCTTTCTTTGATTCTGCCGCGAGCTTTTGAATCTGGCGTTGACCGCCGTGCTCTTTGGGCTGTTTCCCTTATTCCGGCGCTGGTCCTTACTGCGTCGGGTTTTTCGTTTCCATCCCTAACTTCGGATGTACTTGGGTCGCTGGTGCTACATCTTGCCAACCAGCTATCCTCTCCTGCGCAAAAGCGGGTCATGAGGCTTTATAATGCAGCCATTGTTCTTGGGTTTTCTTGGCCGAGGTGTCTGGCGAGCCATTCGTCTTGAACGTTATGCTTAAAAGCTGCTAGGGCTTCGGCGTCCGGACAGTCGACTACCTGATTCTTTTTAGTAGGAAATCTGTTCCAGAATTTCCGGGCTGACTCTCCGGGCTGTTGAGTTATGTGACTGAGATCGTCTGCATACGGAGGGCGGACATAAGTCCCTTGAAAATTTTCCTGGAAAGCATCCTCAAGCTCTTCTCAACTTCCAATGGTGTTTTCGGGAAGGCTTTTGAGCCAATGCCGGGCTGGCCCTTTAAGCTTGAGGGGTAAGTATTTTATGGCGTGGAGGTCATCTCCTCTGGCCATGTGTATGTGGAGGATATAATCCTTGATCCAGATCCCAAGGTATGTTGTTCCGTCGTACGCCTCTATGTTTACGGGCTTGAATCCCGCTGGAAATTCATGGTCCAGCACCTCATCGGTGAAACATAGGGGGTGTGCGGCACCCCTGTATTTGGGTGTGCCGTGATGTTCGGATATTTGTTGTGTTGCATTGCTTACTAGAGCTTGCTTTCTTGGCCCGTAGATAGATCTGGCTGGGCCGTCTTTTGGATGCGGATCCTTTGGTGGATCGCATGCCGGCCTGTGTGCGGTGCCGCTTGCCGCTCCATGCTGGCCATGCGGTCGTCTATCTGACCGGGTGGCTTTCCTATTTTTTGAGTGCAGGGGCTCTAAGGCCTCCTCGTCAAATTCAGGCAGTAGCTTTCGCTTTGGATATCCTTTTGTGCGGCGACTGCCACCATGCATATTTGTCTGCGGTGTTGCGTACTTTGCTCCATCTGATTCTGAGTGCATCTTCCACAGTTTTGAGCTTCCGCTTCTGCTTTTTTAGGCTATGCACAGTGGCGACGAGCCTTTTGTGGAGGTTCTTCTGCTCCATGAGTTTATCCAGCGTAAGGTCATCCGGACTGTTGTCTTCGCCGGGGACGGGGTGTTCGGTTTGTTTATCCAAGTTGCCCTGTTCGGACGGTTGCTCGAAGGCATGTTCGTCGTCCGCCGGCTCGTCTTGCTCTATGGCTGGGTCTGTCTGGCTATTGTCCCTGTCGAGGCGGGGCTTCGAGCAGCGCTTATGTCGCCGCTTTGATTGCTTTTCGAGTGAACGATCCCTCACTGCATCCCTGTGTTCCTCGTCGTCGCTTCCTTTGGGTGTGTCCACCATGTATACATCATGAGATGAGGTGGCTGTCCAGTGCCTTATAGGCGTTGGTTCATGTTCATCTCCTAAATCGTCGTCCATACCGTCGATGTCTTCGGAGTCGAAGTCGAGCACGTCGTTTAAATTATCGACAGTGGCTACGAAGTGGGTGGTGGGTGGGCATCGAATTTCTTCGTCATCCACATCCCAATCCTGCCGGTCATAATCCGGCCAGGACTCTCCTGACAAAGAGAGAGACCTGAGTGAATTCAGAATGTCGCCGAAGGGCGAGTGCTGAAAGATTTCTGCGGTGGTGAACTCCATGATCGGCGCCCAATCGGATTCGATCAGTAGGGGCGCGGAGGGCTCGGAGTCCGGAGAGGAGTCCGGCACCTTGGAGTCGCGGGCTTCGCAGAGGACAAGGATGGTGTTCGGCTTGATCGCCGTAGAGATTGCAGCCCCCGAGGCGGTGTCTAACCACCCATCCTCGATTGGTGTGATCGGCTCTGAGCTAGGGGTCAGAGCGGACACAGGTGCGGCCTCCAGGGAACTGTTCAGCGGCAGAGCTAGATCATGCCCATTGTGACAGTGCGGCGCACTCGGCTGTGGCTCGAATCCGTCGAAGATCAAGTCTCCGCGGATGTCGGCCGTGTAGTTCAAACTTCCAAATCTGACCTGATGGCCAGGGGCGTAGCTTTCGATTTGCTCCAGATGACCAAGCGAATTGGCCCGTAGTGCAAAGCCACCGAATACGAAGATCTGTCCGGGGAGAAAAGTATCACCCTGGATCGCATCGCTGTTGATGATCGGAGAAGCCATCGGGCCTAAAAGTGACGAAACGGAGACACTCTCAATGAAAGCACCAATGTCGGTGTCAAAACCGGCAGATCTCGTGTAGGGGCTCCCGAACTGTGCGTCTAGGCAGATGGTAATAGGAGGCAGGGGACACGATGTTTTACCCAGGTTCGGGCCCTCTAGATGGAGGTAAAACCCTACGTCCTGCTTGATTAATATTGATGATATGGGTAGTACAAGAGTAGATCTACCACGAGATCAAGGAGGCTAAACCCTAGAAGCTAGCCTATGGTATGATTGTTGTTCGTCCTACGGACTAAAACCCTCCGGTTTATATAGACACCGGAGAAGGCTAGGGTTGCACAGAGTCGGTTACAATGGTAGGAGATCTACATATCCGTATCGCCAAGCTTGCCTTCCATGCCAAGGAAAGTCCCTTCCGGACACGAGACGAAGTCTTCAATCTTGTATCTTCATAGTCCAGGAGTCCGACCCAAGGTATAGTCCGGCTATCCGGACACCCCCTAATCCAGGACTCCCTCAGTCAACAACCGAGAGGAAAAAGGAGATGACTATACATGGTGAGGATGACAGTAGGGACCCAGCAGCGCACGCATTAATTTTATTTTTTCGGGACAGAGAAGGGTATCAACTGGGTTGTGCAGGACCTGTGACCCGTCTAGCCCAGGCTTTTATTTCATATGTTTAGCACATGGCCAGCCCAGTTTGTTTTTTTCCTTTCTGAAAATTGCTAGCCAGCTATTTTGTTTTTTGCAGAACAACCAACGTAGGCCTACTTGCTTTTTTACGCCCTGCTGGGCCGGAAATCTTTCAAGACGGGGAGGGATGCATTTTGCCCAGAAAATGGGCTATAAGTAATAAGAAATGGGCTATAAGTAATAATAAATGGGCTGTAAAATGAAAAAATACAGCAAACAGATAATGAGTTCCAAAATACTGTTTTCTTTCGGATTTTGATATTTTAAATTTCATTTTTTTGCGGGTAAAATTTCATTGAATTTAAATTACGGTATATTTGGATTTCAAATTAATTTGAATCTCGCTAGAAATTTTGGGCTGTATGCTGTTTGGGACAGATTTGGAGGCTGAGTTGTGGGTCTACTAGGTTGACGTGTACTTTGGCTTTGTCAACTTAGTCCACAAACGATTCTAGCAGCAGTAACCATTGGATGTTAATCCAACGGCCGTGCTGCTTCTTCAATATCTGATCTTCTTGCTCCAGCCGCCCAAACCAGCTCCGGTGGGACTTCCTGCTCCCGTCTCCCGTGGCCGGCTGTGCTACCGCACAGGCCGCACCGCCCCACCCTACTTCATTGCTGGCCAGGCCATTCCTCTACTCACCCACACCTCCTGTTATTTTCCGGTGATGGCAGCCGGACCAGTAAACCCTCGTACTCCCCACCGATTGGGCAACCATTGTCGAGTCTTCCCCAGCTCAGTGTCGTTCCCTTCCTAGGCCTCGCCGTCGTCCACCGCCATGGTGCTCTCTGCGCGGCCTGGTCAACTTGGTCAACGAATGACATCCATCGGCCATGGACTGTATGCCCAAAATAATGATTCCTCCACCTGACAGCTGGGACCCACCGGAAGGGCCTCTGTATTTCGCGAAAAAACGTTCCCCCCGCTGACATGTCGGACCCACCAGCTATATCTTCGCACGCAAGGAAGTGCCTCCTTATTACGCACAAAAAATGAATACCCCCTGCTATGTGGGACCCACCATAGTGGGAGGATGACTTGTGGCAACAAAGTTGATGGGGACGGAGGGCTTTGTCAACTTAGTCAATATGAATGATTCTAGCTCCAGTGACCGTACGATGTCCATCCAATGGCCGTACTGCTTCTTCAACCTCTGGTCTTCTTGCTCCAGCCGCCCAAAGCAGCGCCGGTTGTGTCGCATGCTCCTGCCTCCCGTGGCCGGCTGAGCTGCTGCGGAGGCCTCACCGCCCCCTACTATTCCACCGCTGGCCAGGCCCTACGGCGACGACAGCCTCACACCGCAGCCGAACCAGTGAACCCTCGTACTCCTCTCCGCGCGGGCTTCCACTGTCGCGTATTCCCCGGCTCCGCGTCGTCCCCTTCCTAGGCCTCACCGTCGTCCACCGCCGTGGTGCTCTCTACGCGGCGTGGTCAACGTGGTCAAGGAACGACTTCCATCGGAAGAGTACTGTACGTGGAGAGGCTGACAGCTGGGTCCACGGCCACAGCCCAGTTTTTTTGTGATTTGCCAAGTAAGTCGCTTTATCAGGCCTGTTGGGCTGCAAATCTTTCAAGACGAGGAGAGCTTTCATTGGATTGGCCGAGAAAATGGCCCATCAGTAATGAGAAATTGGTTGTACATTTTTAAAACACATCAAACCGGCAATTAGTTTCAAATATCTTTTTTTCATTTCAAGATTTTAAATTACATTAATTTTTATGCGTGGAGAATTTGTTGGATTTTATATTGATATACATTTATTTTTAAAATTAGTTTGAATGTGAGTCGAGATTTCGGGATTAAAAACAGTTCAGACCACACCGAAAAATGCAAAATTTCGTATAATTTTTTAACCGTGGCCACAATTTGGGTTGTAATGCTAACAAAAAGAATATGGGTTTAAAAAAACCTTAAGAATTAGCAAATGGGCTGAAAATTATTAAAAATAATGGCAGATGGGATGTATGCTGTTTCCCACTGATTTGAGGCTTTCCTAGAAAAAGGTTGACGCGCGCACAAGCAATGACTGTTGGATGTCCATCCAACGGTCTTCGTGCTTCTTCAATCTCTGCTCTTCCTGCTCCAGCCGCTCAAACAAGCGCCGGTGGGAATGCCTGCTCCCTCCTCCCCGCGGCCGGCTGTGCTGCCGCGCAGGCCTCACCGCCCCACCATACTCCCATCGCTGGCCTAGCCATCCCTCTACTCACCCACACCTGCTGTTATTCTCCGGCGACGGCAGACGAACCAGTAAACCCTCGTACAGTCGTACTCCCCTCCATGTGGGGAACAACTGCCGAGTCTTCCCTGCCTCCGTGTCGTTCCCTTCCTAGGCCTCGCCCTCGTCCACCACCCTGGTGCTCTCGGCTTGGCCTGGTCAACGTGGTCAACGACCGACATGCATCTGAAGTGGACTGTATGTGGAGAGGCCGACAGCTGGGTCCACGGCCGTACGCAAGGAAATGCCTCCTTATTACGCGCAAAATAATGATTCCTCCACCTGACATCAGGGACCCACCGAAAGGGCCTCTGTATTTCACGAAAAAAACGTTACCGCCGCTGACAGCTCGGACCCACCAGCTATATCTTCGCACGCGAGGAAGTGCCTCCTTATTACGCACAAAAAAATGAATACTCCCCCTGTTAGCTGGGACCCAGTATAGTGGAGGCTGACTTGTGGGCCTACTAAGTTGACGGGGACGGAGGGCTTTGTCAACTTAGTCAATATGCACGATTCTAGCTCCAGTGACCGTACGATGTCCATCCAACGGCCGTAGTGCTTCTTCAACCTCTGGTCTTCTTGCTCCAGCCGCCCAAACCAGCGCCGGTCGTGCCTCGTGCTCCTGCCTCCCGTGGCCGGCTGCGATACACGGAGGCCTCACCGCACCCTACTACTCCCACCGCTGGCCAGGCCATCCCTCTACTCACCCACACCCCTGTTACTCTATGGCAACGGCAGCCTCACACCGCAGCGAACCAGTGCCCTCGTACTCCTCTACGCGTGGGCATCCACTGCCGCGTCTTCCCAGGCTCCGCGTCGTCCCCTTCCTAGGCCTTGCCGTCGTCCACCTCCCTGGTGCTCTCGGCGCGGCGTGGTCAACATGGTCAAGGAACGGCTGCCATCGGACGTGGACTGTATGTGGAGAGGCTGACAGCTGGGTCCACGGCCGCAGCAAGGAAGTGCCTCCTTATTACGTGCAAAATAATTATTCCTCCACCTGACAGCGGGACCCACCAGACGGGCCATCGTATTTCACGAAAAAAAAGGTTTCCCCCTGACTGCTGGGACCCACCAGCTACATCTTCGCATGCAAGGAAGTGCGTCCGGGCAAAAAAATGATTCGTCCCCTGACTGCTGGGACCCACCAGCCACATCTTTGCAGGCAAGGAAGTGCCTCACAGTCGGGACCCACCTGGTCGAAGCGTATGTAGCGTTGTCATTCTGGTCGCGAACATGTACGTACATACTGGTCCATGTAGAGGCGCGCACGTGTCGTAGTAGAGGCGCGCACGTAGCTTTTACACGTACGTACAGCGGCCAGGGTGCAAGAAAGAAAATACGGCCACGTATGTGTACATACGTGCGGGGTCTCGAATGCCTACTCGCGCATACGTACGGCCAGGGCTCATGTACATTGCTAGGTCGGAACGGAGAAACATCGTCCTTGTCGTGTTCATGGGGAGGCAACGGAATGCGTCGTGTTCATCGGGAGGGCTTGGACGGAACAGGCGATGGAAACGAGGCCTTGCATACCGCAGAACGGAGGAAACGGCCTTGTGTTCGACCGGCCACGTTCGAAACGGGATCCTGTTCATCGGGAAGGGTCTAGCATACCGCAAAACGGAGGAAACGGACCTCCTACGGTCGAAACGGGGGTCCTGTTGATCGGGAGGGGTGTGGCGTACCGCAATACGGACGAAACGGACTTGTGTTGGAGCGCTACGGTCGAAACGGGGGTCCTGTTCATCGGGAGTGGGTGGCGTACCACAAAACGGGACTCCACGGGATACTGTTCATCTCCACCGTCAACCCCCTCCAGCCTCCACGAGCTATTGTTCATCCACCGTCGACCTCCTCCAGCCTCCACCTGCGACTGTTCATCCACGGGCTCCTGTTCATCCAGCCTCCACCGTGCGTTACTCCACCGACTACTGTTCAACCAGCCCTCTCCACGGGCTCCTGTTCAACCACCCCTCCACGGGCTACTGTTCATCCTTCCCTCCACCATCTATTGTTCATCCTGCCCTCCACGGGGTGGTCCTGTTCATCCAGCCCTCCACGGGGTCCTGTTCATCCAGCCCCAACCGGCTCGATCGATCGGGGTCCTGTTCATCCAGAGGCAACACCACGGGGTCCTGTTCATCCACCCCCATCGGGAACTGTTCAATCACCCCCCCGCAACGCTCACTGTTCATCCAGAGGCAGCATCGTTCGGCTTCAGTTAGCAGCAGTAGCGAAGGAATCGCTCGATCGGGTTCAGTTAACAGCCATCGACCGATCGCTCGGGTTCAGTAACGCGTAGCCTGTAGTGCAATCGCTCGGGTTCAGTTAGAGCCCAACGCCTCGCTCGGGTTCAGTTAGAGCCAACGCCTCGCACACACGTGCGTACGTGTACGAGAGAAGCGCGCATCGCTCGGCCCCCGACCTCCCACCGTAACCGGGAACTCCCCGAAATTTTCCTCCCCCTCGCTTCTACCATGGTTTTTTCCGTCATGGACGGCCCAAAGAATGTCATGCAGCTGCGTCTCCGGCCCGCCCAGGATGAAAAGCCCATTTTCTGTCATGAATTTTTGTCATAGAAGTAGGAGCCCACCACATCTATGATGATACCGGGTTTTTTCACAATTATCGTCATAGAAGTGTCATATGTATGACAGAAAAAAATTTCATTTGGCCCAATATGTCACGGATGTGTCTTTTTTTGTAGTGACGGGGAGCTACATCACAAGCTATTTATCTACAACATAGATATGCAAATACTATCACGACTAAGTTCATGATAAATTAAAGTTCAATTAATAATATTACTAAAGAACTCTCACTTAGATAGACATCCCTCTAGTCATCTAAATGATCATGTGATCCATATCAAGTAAACCATGTCCGATCATCACGTGAGATGAAGTAGTTTTCAATGGTGAACATCACTATGTTGATCATATCTACTATATGATTCACGTTCGACCTTTTGGTCTCAGTGTTCCGAGGCCATATCTGCATATGCTACGCTCGTCAAGTTTAACTCGAGTATTCTGCACGTGCAAAACTGGCTTGCACCCGTTGTATGTGAACGTAGAGCTTATCACACCCGATCATCACGTGGTGTCTCGGCACGACGAACTATAGCAACGGTGCATACTCAGGGAGAACACTTATACCTTGAAATTTAGTGAGGGATCATCTTATAATGCTACCGCCGTACTAAGCAAAATAAGATGCATAAAGGATAAACATCACATGCAATCAAAATATGTGACATGATATGGTCATCATCATCTTGTGCCTTTGATCTCCATCTCCAAAGCACTGTCATGATCTCCATCGTCACTGGCTTGACACCTTGATCTCCATCATAGCATCTCCATTGTCTCGTCAACTATTGCTTCTAAATGACTATCGCTACCGCTTAGTGATAAAGTAAAGCAATTACATGGAGATTGCATTTCATACAATAAAGCTACAACCATAAGGCTCCTGCTAGTTGCCGATAACGTTTACAAAACATGGTCATCTCATGCAACAATTTATATCTCATCATGTCTTGACCATATCACATCACAACATGCCTTGCAAAAACAAGTTAGACGTCCTCTACTTTGTTGTTACTTTATAGAACCATTCTTACCTACGCATCAAAATCACAACTATTTTTTGCCAAGTGTGTTGTTTTAACCTTCAATAAGGACCGGGCATAGTCAAACTCGATTCAACTAAAGTTGGAGAAACAAACACCCGCTAGCTACCTGTGTGCAAAGTACGTTGGTAGAACTAGTCTCATGAGCGCGGTCATGTAATGTCGGTCCGGGCTGCTTCATCCAACAATATCACCGAATCAAAGTAAGACGTTGCTTGTAAGCAGTATGACTATTATCGCCCACAACTCTTTGTGTTCTACTCGTGCATATAACATCCACGCATAGACCTGGCTCGGATGCCACTTTTGGGGAACACAGTATTTAAAAAAAGAATCCTACAATCACGCAAGATCTATCTAGGAGATGCATAGCAACGAGAGGGGAGAGTGTGTCCACGTACCCTCGTACACCAAAAACGGAAGCATTTAGTAACGCGGTTGATGTAGTCGAACGTCTTCGCGATCCAAATGATCCAAGCACCGAATGTACGGCACCTCCGTGTTCAGCACACGTTCATCTCGATGACGTCCCTCGAGCTCTTGATCCAGTTGAGGACGAGGGAGAGTTTCATCAGCACGACGGTGTCTTGACGATGATGATGAAGTTACCGGCGCAGGGCTTCGCCTAAGCACTACAACGATATGACCGAGGTGTGTAACTGTGGAGGGGGGCACCGCACACGGCTAAGAGAAGACTTGGGGTGTCTTTGGGGTAACCCCTGCCATGTATATAAAGGAGGGAGGGAGAGAGGCCGCCCCCCTAGGGGCATGCCAAGAGTATGGAGTTCTACTAGGACTTCCAAGTCCTAGCAGGAATCCCTTTCCTTTTCGGAGAATGTGAGAAGGAAAGAGGGAAAGAGAAAGGGAGTAGGAAAAGGCAAGGGGGCGCCGCCCCTTCCCCTAGTCCAATTCGGGCCCATGGGGGGGCGCCACCTCCCCTTGGCCTGCCTCCTCTTTTCCCGTATGGCCCAATAAGGCCGATTACTTCTCCCGGTGAATTCCCGTAACTCCCAGTTACTCCGAAAAACACGCGAATCACTCGGAACCTCTCCGATGTCTGAATATAGCCTTACAATATATGAATCTTTGCCTCTCGAACATTTCGAGACTCCTCGTCATGTCCGTGATCTCATCCGAGACTCTGAACAAACTTCGGTCATCAAATCACATAACTCATAATACAAATCGTCATCGAATGTTAAGCGTGTGGACCCTATGGGTTCGAGAACTATGTAGACATGACGGATACATATCTCTGGTCAATAACCAATAGCGGAACCTGGATGCTCGTATTGGCTCCTACATATTCTACAAAGATCTTTATCGGTCAAACCGCGTAACAACATATGTTGTTCCCTTTGTCATCAGTATGTTACTTGCCCGGGATTCGATCGTCGGTATCCTCATACCTAGTTCAATATCGTTACCGACAAGTCCCTTTACTCGTTCCATAATGCATCTTCCTGCAACTAGCCCATTAGTCACATTGCTTCCAAGGCTTATAGTGATGTGCATTACCGAGAGGGCCCAGATATACCTCTCCGATACACGGAGTGACAAATCCTAATCTCGATCTATGACAACCCGACAAATACCTTTGGAGACACCTGTAGAGCATCTTTATAATCACCCAGTTAGGTTGTGACGTTTGATAGCACACAAGGTGTTCCTCTGGTATTCGGGAGTTGCATAATCTCATAGTTAGAGGAACATGTATAAGTCATGAAGAAAGCAATAGCAATAAAACTCAATGATCATAATGCTAAGCTAATGGATGGGTGTTGTCCATCCCATCATTCTCTAATGATGTGATCCCGGTCATCAAATGAGAACACATGTCTATGGTCAAGAAACTTAACAATCTTTGATTAACGAGCTAGTCAAGTAGAGGCATACTAGAGACACTCTGTTTTGTCTATGTATTCACACATGTACTAAATTTCTGGTTAATACAACTCTAGCATGAATAATAAACATTTATCATAGTATAAAGAAATATAAATAACAACTTTATTATTGCCTCTAGGGCATATTTCCTTCAGTAATTGTACCTTCTCCTGAATTGGAAAGTAGTCCATCACACAAATCAGTTCCAGTGATTCATATACCAATAAGTGAGGAAGCTAATGATGATGATCATGAAACTTTAGATCAAGTGACTACCGAACCTCGTAGGTCAATCAGAGTACGGTCCTCACCATAGTGGTATGGTAATCCTATTCTGGAGGTCATGTTACTTGACCATGATAAACCTACGAACTATGAGGAAGCGATGATGAGCCCAGATTCCGCGAATGGCTTGAGGCCATGAAATCTGGGATGGGATCCATGTATGAGAACAAAGTGTGGACTTTGGTTGACTTGCCCGATGATCAGCAAGAAATTGAGATTGAATGGATCTTCAAGAGGAAGATGAACACTAGTAGTAGTGTTACTATCTACAGAGGTCGAATTGTCGCAAAAGGTTTTCGACTAGTTCAAGGTGTTGACTACGATGAGAGTTTATCACTCGTATCTATGCTTAAAGTCTGTCCGAATCATGTTAGCAATTGCTGCATTTTATAAAATTTGACAAATGGATGTCAAAACTGCATTCCTTAACGGATTCTTAAGAAGAGTTGTATATAATGCAACCAGAAGGTTTTGTCAATCTGAAAGGTACTAACAAAGTGTGTAAGCTCTAGTGATCCATTTATGGACTGGTGCAAGCATCTCGGAGTTGGAATGTACGCTTTGATAGTGTGATCAAAGCATATGGTTTTATACAGACTTTTGGAGAAGCCTATATTTACAAGAAAGTGAGTGGGAGCTCTATAGCATTTGTGATATTATATGTGGATGACATATTGTTGATTGGAAATAATACATAATTTCTGGATATCATAAAAGGATACTTGAATAATAATTTTTCAATGAAAGACCTCGGTGAAGCTGCTTACATATTGAGCATCAAGATCTATAGATATAGATCAAGACGCTTGATAAGATTTTCTATGAGTACATACCTTGACAAGTTTTTTGAAGTAGTTCAAAATGGAACAGTCAAAGAAGGAGTTCTTGCCTATGTTGCAAGGTGTGAAGTTGAGTAAAGACTCAAAACCCGACCATGGAAGAAAATAGAAAGAGAATGAAAAGTCATTCCCTATGCCTCAGTCATAGGTTCTATAAAGTATGTTATGTTGTTTACCAGACCTATTGTGTACCTCACCATGAGTTTGGCATGAGGGTATGATGAACCACAAGTATAGGGGATCAATTTTAGCTCTTTTCAATAATTAAGAGTGTCTAACCCAACGAGGAGCAGAAGGAAATGACAAGTAGTTTTCAGTAAGTAATGTCTGCAAGTGCTGAAATTGTAAGTAGCGAGTAGTTTGATAGCAAGATAATTTGTAACGAGCAAGTAACGATAGTAGTGACAAGTATGCAGCAAGGTATCCCAATCCTTTTGAGACAAAGGACAGGCCAAAACGTTCTTTTATAATAAGCAAAGCGTTCTTGAGGGTACACGGGAATTTCATCTAGTCACTTTCATCATGTTGGTTTGATTTGTGTTCGCTACTTTGATAATTTGATATGTGGGTGGATCGGTGCTTATGTGTTGTTCTTACTTGAACAAACCGCCTACTTATGATTAACCCTCCTGCAAGCATCCTCAACTACGAGAAAAGTATTAAGAATAAATTCTAACCATAGCATTAAACTCTAGGATCCAATCGGTCCCTTACGAAATAGTGCATAAACTTGGGTTTAAGTTTCTGTCGCTCTCGCAACCCACCATCTATTTACTACTCCACAATGCATTCCCTTATGCCCAAGTATGGTGAAGTATCATGTAGTCGACATTCACATGACACCACTAAGGGAATCACAACATACATACTATCAAAATATCGAACACATATCAAATTCACATGATTACTTGTAACATGATTTATCCAGTGACCTCAAGAACAAAAGTAACTACTCACAAATAATAATCATGCTCAAGATCAGAGGGGTATTAAATAGCATATTGGATCTGAACATATAATATTCCACCAAATAAACCATTTAGTAATCAACTACAAGATGTAATCAACACTACTAGTCACCCCCTAGCAACAATCTATAGTTTCGGTAACAAGATTGCATACAAGAGATGAACTAGGGTTTGAGATGAGATGGTGCTGGTGAAAATGTTGATGGAGCTTGCCCTTCCCAAGATGGGAGAGTTGTTGGTGATGATGATGATGATTTCCCCCTATGGGAGGGAAGTTCCCCCGGCAGAATCGATCCGCCGGAGGGCAAAAGTTCTCTTGCCAAAGTTCCGCCTCGAGGCGGCGGAGCTTCATCTCGAAAGTCCTCCTCTTATTTTTTCTAGGTCAGAACCACTTATATACCAGAAGATGTGCACCGGAGGTGGGCCGAGGAGGCCACAACCCACCAGGGCGCGCCAGGGGGGTTGTGCCCAACTGGTGGCCCCCCTCTGGTGTTTATTGGCTCCAGTGTTTCACAAATAATCCATAAAAAATCCCCGTGAAGTTTTAGCTCATTTGGAGTTGTGCAGAATAGGTGGCCTGACGTAGCTTTTCCAGGTCCAGATTCCTGCTGCCAGAATTCTCCCGCTTGGTGTGTTCCTTGCAAATTATGACAGAAAAGGCATTAGAATTACTCCAAAAAGCATTATTATGGATAAAAACATTATAGATAACAGTAAGAAAACATGATACAAAATGGACGTATCAGGGTATAGTAGTGATCGAGGAGTGGATCACTAGACAGTGGTCAAAATTATCCTTAGTGGAATAAATACATGTTTCTCAGTTACGGAGGTGACAAAAAGTTTGTCGTAAAGGGTTGTGTCAATGCAAGCTTTGGCACTGATCCGGATGACTCTAAGTCTCAATCTGGATATATATTGAAAGTGGGAGCGATTAGCTAGAGTAGCTCCATGCAGAGCATTGTAGACATAGAAAATTTGCAAAATACATACGGATCTGAATGTGGCAGACCCGTTGACTAAACTTCTCTCACAAAGCAAAACATGATCACTCTTTGGGTGTTAATCACATAGCGATGTGAACTAGATTATTGATTCTAGTAAAACCTTTGGGTATTAGTCACATGGAGATGTGAACTAATCACATAAAGATGTGAACTATTGGTGTTAAATCACATGACGATGTGAACTAGATTATTGACTCTAGTACAAGTGGGAGACTGAAGGAAATATGCCCTAGAGGCAATAATAAAGTTGTTATTTATATTTCCTTATATCATGATAAATGTTTATTATTCATGCTAGAATTGTATTAACCAGACACTTAGTACATCTTTGAATACATAGACAAACAGAGTGTCCCTAGTATGCCTATACTTGACTAGCTCGTTAATCAAAGATGGTTAAGTTTCCTGACCATAGACAGGTGTTGTCATTTGATGAACGGGATCACATCATTAGAGAATGATGTGATGGACAAGACCCATCCCTTAGCTTAGCATAATGATCGTTTAGTTTTATTGCTATTGCTTTCTTCATGACTTATACATGTTCCTCTAACTATGAGATTATGCAACTCCCGAATACAAGAGAAACACCTTGTGTTCTATCAAACATCACAACGCACCTGGGTGATTATAAATATGCTCTACAGGTGTCTTCGATGGTGTGATGTCTACTACACAACCTTGTTCTTGTAGACGTTGTTGGGCCTCCAAGTGCAGAGGTTTGTAGGACAGTAGCAAATTTCCCTCAAGTGGATGACCTAAGGTTTATCAATCCGTGGGAGGCGTAGGATGAAGATGGTCTCTATCAAGCAACCCTGCAACCAAATAACAAAGAGTCTCTTGTGTCCCCAACACATCCAATACAATGGTAAATTGTATAGGTGCACTAGTTCGGTGAAGAGATGGTGATACAAGTGCAACATGGATAGGAGATAAAGGTTTTTGTAATCTGAAAATATAAAAACAGCAAGGTAACTAATGATAAAAGTGAGCGTAAACGGTATTTCAATGCTAGGAAACAAGGCATAGGGTTCATACTTTCACTAGTGCAAGTCCCCTCAACAATAATAACATAATTGGATCATATAACTATCCCTCAACATGCAACAAAGAGTCACTCCAATGTCACTAATAGCGGAGAACAAACGAACAGATTATGGTAGGGTACGAAACCACCTCAAAGTTATCCTTTCTGATCGATCTATTCAAGAGTCCGTAGTAAAATAACATGACGCTATTCTTTCCGTTCGATCTATCATAGAGTTCGTACTAGAATAACATCTTAAGACACAAATCAACCAAAACCCTAATGTCACCTAGATACTCCAATGTAACCTCAAGTATCCGTGGGTATGATTATACGATATGCATCACACAATCTCAGATTCATCTATTCAACCAACACAAAGAACTTCAAAGAGTGCCCCAAAGTTTCTACCGGAGAGTCAAGACGAAAACGTGTGCCAACCCCTATGCATAAGTTCATGAGGTCACGGAACTCGCAAGTTGATCACCAAAACATACATCAAGTGGATCACGTGATATCCCATTGTCACCACAGATAAGCACATGCAAGACATACAACAAGTGTTCTCAAATCCTTAAAGACTCAATCCGATAAGATAACTTCAAAGGGAAAACTCAATTCATCACAAGAGAGTAGAGGGGGAGAAACATCATAAGATCCAACTAGAATAGCAAAGCTCGCGATACATCAAGATCGTACCACCTCAAGAACACGAGAGAGAGAGAGAGATCAAACATATAGCTACTGATACATACCCACAGTCCCGAGGGTGAACTACTCCCTCCTCGTCTTGGAGAGCGCCGAGATGATGAAGATGGCCACCAGAGAGGGATTCCCCCCTCCGGCAGGGAGCCGGAATGGGTCTAGATTGGTTTTCGGTGGCTACGGGGGCTTCTGGAGGCGGAAATCCCGTTCTATTCTCCTCCCCGATGATTTTAGGGTATATGGATATATATAGGCAAAAGAAGTCGGACAGGGGAGCCACGAGGGGCCCACGAGGGTGGGGGGCACGCCCAGGGGGCAAGCGCGCCTCCCTGCCTCGTGGCCACCTCGAAGCTTCCTTGACTTCAACTCCAAGTGTCCTGGATCACGTTCATTCCAAAAATCACGCTCCCGAAGGTTTCATTCCGTTTGGACTCCGTTTGATATTCATTTTCCGTGAAAACACTGAAACAAGGGAAAAAGCAGAAAGTGGCAGTGGGCTCTGGGTTAATAGGTTAGTCCAAAAAATAATATAAAAGTGTTTAATAAAGCCCATAAACATCCAAAATAGATAATATGATAGCATGGAACAATCAAAAATTATAGATACGTTGGAGACGTATCAAGCATCCCCTAGCTTAATTCCTGCTCGTCCTCGAGTAGGTAAATGATAAAGACGGAATTTTTGATGTGGAATGCTACCTAACATAATCATCAATGTAATCTTATTTATTGTTTCATGAATGTTCATAAGATTCAAGACAAAATTTTAATATTGACATAAAAATAATAATATTTCAAGCATACTCATGTCTTCTCAAAATAACATGGCCAAAGAAAGTTCATCCCTACAAAATCATATAGTCTGGTCATGCTCCATTTTCGTCACACAAGAATGCTCTCATCATGCACAACCCCGATGACAAGTCAAGCAATTGTTGCATACTTTAGTAATCTCAAACTTTTTTCAACTTTCACGCAATACATGAGCGTGAGCCATGGATATAGCACTATAGGTGGAATAGAATATAATGAGGGGGTTATGTGGAGAAGACAAAAAGGAGAAAGTCTCACATTGACACGGCTAATCAATGGGCTAGGGAGATGCCCATCAATTGATGTCAATGCAAGGAGTAGTGATTGCCATGCAACGGATGCACTAGAGCTATTAATGTATGAAAGGTCAACAAAAGAAACTAAGTGGGTGTGCATCCAACTTGCTTGCTCACGAAGACCTAGGGCACTTGAGGAGGCCCATTGTTGGAATATACAAGCCAAGTTCTATAACGAAAAATTCCCACTAGTATATGAAAGTGACAAAACAAGAGACTCTCTATCATAAAGATCATGGTGCTACTTTGAAGCACAAGTCTGGAAAAAGGATAGTAGCATTGCCCGTTTTTATTTTATTTTTTTTGGGCCTTCCCCTTTTTTTGGCCTTTCTCTTTTTCTTTTTTTGGGACAATGCTCTATTAATGATGATCATCACACTTCTATTTATTTACATCTGAATGATTACAACTCGATACTAGAACAAGATATGACTCTATATGAATGCCTCCGGCGGTGTACCGGGATGGGCAATGAATCAAGAGTGACATGTATGATAAATTATGCATGGTGGCTTTGCCACAAATACGATGTCAACTACATGATCATGCAAGGCAATATGACAATGATGAAGTGTGTCATAATAAACGGAACGGTGGAAAGTTGCATGGCAATATATCTCGGAATGGCTATGGAAATGCCATAATAGGTAGGTATGGTGGCTGTTTTGAGGAAGATATAAGGAGGTTTATGTGTGATAGAGCATATCATATCACGGGGTTTGGATGCACCGGCGAAGTTTGCACCAACTCTCAAGGTGAGAAAAGGCAATGCACGGTACCGAAGAGGCTAGCAATGATGGAAGGGTGAGAGTGCGTATAATCCATGGACTCAACATTAGTCATAGAGAACTCACATACTTATTGCAAAAATCTACGAGTCATCAAAAACCAAGCATTACTCGCATGCTCCTAGGGGGATAGATTGGTAGGAAAAGACCATCGCTCGTCCCCGACCGCCACTCATAAGGAAGGCAATCAAAGAAACACCTCATGCTTCAAATTTGTCACACAACGGTTACCATACATGCATGCTACGGGACTTGCAAACCTCAATACAAGTATTTTTCAAATTCACAATTACTCGACTAGCACGACTCTAATATTACCATCTTCATATCTCAAAACAATCATCAAGTATCAAACTTCTCAAAAGCAAATTACCATGCCGTTCTAAAGGACTCTCAAAATAATATAAGTGAAGCATGAGAGATCAATTATTTCTATAGAATAAAACCACCACCGTGCTCTAAAAGATATAAGTGAAGCACTAGAGCAAATGACAAACTACTCCAAAAGATATAAGTGAAGATCAATGGGTAGTTGAATAATTATGAAACTATGTGAAGACTCTCCCATTTAATAATTTCAGATCTTGATATTTTATTCTAACAGCAAGCAAAACAAAGGAAAATAAAATGATGCTCCAAGCAAAACACATATCATGTGGTGAATAAAAATATAGCTCCAAGTAAAGTTACCCATGAACGAAGACGAAAGAGGGGATGCCTTCCGGGGCATCCCCAAGCTTAGGCTCTTGGTTGTACTTGAATATTACCTTGGGGTGCCTTGGGCATCCCCAAGCTTAGGCTCTTTCCACTCCTTATTCCATAGTCCATCGAATCTTTACCCAAAACTTGAAAACTTCACAACACAAAACTTAACAGAAAAAGGAACAAGTATCGGTATGGGTTGAAAAATGAGAGTCCCACCTCTCCTCCCTCCGGCGCCCTAGGCTCTCCAGCGATCTTCCTCCTCAGCCAGTAAATTTGGTTTTCTCTCCACCCATCTTCTCCGGCGCTCTCTGATCTACCACCCTATACCCATCTCACATGGGTTCTCATGGTGGATCCACCTTGGATCTGGATTTCTCCAAAGGAGTGGCTTTTGCGGACGAGGTTTTTAGATCTTGTGGGAAAACCATTCATCCCTCGGATGACACGAACCATTTTATTATGGTTGTGTCTTTTAGTAGACATAGATTCCGTCTTGATGAGGATTCGGTGGCAGCGGCATTGGAATGTGCAATTGGAGGATCTGCAATCAATCTATCTATGCAACTCATTGCGGACAAGGTATTCTCATTTATGGTATCTTGCAAACGTGTTGGCATGTTTATTCTCCATTTGCGATCTTTCGCGTGCCCGCAATTCAAATGTTACTTCATCTGTGGGGAAATGGCGGTCCTAATTGGAAACGTGAATTTACTATTTGGAAGAAAGAGTGTGATGCGGAGTGGATTATCATCAGTCCCTCTAAGAGGCGTGCTTCTATTGGTTTGCTTGCTATGCATAAGCCTCCTTCCAAATCTGCATTACGTTCGGGTTCTAGGCCTCCGAGGAACATTTCTTTCGCTACTTTCCAACAGTACGATGCCTGCAAGAGATACTCTTATCCTGCTTCGCCAGGTCTTGTTGATCTGGTTTCAGATGCTGGGTATGCTTTGCTGCCTCGTGAGAGAGACATAGTGCCGCCACCGCCGGTGACTGAACTCCGATGGACGGTGGCAGAACCACCCATTATTTTCGGAATAGTCAACGTCCAAGCTATTTTCTCGGCTGGGATATCTAATCCAGCCATGTCGGACGTGGATCTGCATGTGCATGGGAAGGAACGGCCTGGTCCGGCTGCGGCCCAGGTGACCTCTTCAGCCCAGCTTAATACCCAGCCCCAGGAGGTTTCCCCGGTCCAGTTTGATTTGGCCCAAGCTGCATCCGGATCTCAATCTACCCCTCCGCCTGTTATTGGAAATGAGGAGTTTATTACTCCGAGGGCATCGGAATCACCTGTTGATTATGACAGATTTAATGATTTTGTGGATGACATGGTTTTCAAAGTTTGGAAATGTCAAAAATGTTTGTCCATGATGCATTTATCCAGCGCGTGCACCAGCAAGGTTAGGTGCCGTAGATGCTTTCGGTTGGGGCACCGGGCAAAGGGCTGTACAGATTCTAGTCTATCTCCCTCTTACAGGTGGGTCCCACAGAGCAAATCCACCGTATCTAACTGGTCTACTAGTTTATTGGAGCGGGACTCCTCGATTTCTCCCATAGCTAGCCCGGAGAGGTCTATGCCCAGTCCTATCAAGCCTGCCACCCCGTCCATCCCACCATTGCCAGTTGAGCCACCGCCCACAACGCCTCTGCCGCCCACCTCACCACCGCCCTCAATCGTCTCGACTCCGGCTTTGGATCACCCCTCCCTAGCTCCGGCAATGGCCAGCTTTCCGCTGGACCCGATGGATTTCCTCCCGCATGGCTTCGACATCATTGATGGAGGGGAGATGCGCCTGCCTCGCACTTTCTTTGCGCTGGCGGTGGCTCCGGATCGACAGCATGAACAGTATGCCATCGCCATCGTCGAGCCGGCTCCGCTACCTGAAGAAGTTGCCATCTTCCGGAACATGGTCAGTGATTTTGTCGTCAATAACCTGCAGAGAGCTGTGTTGGATGCCCAACCGTGGATCCAAGGGGTTGGCTTGTTTAGATTGCATAGTGCTCTGGCCCGCCAAGCATTAGTGGATCATCCTCCTTTTGACTTGGGCAATGATAGATTTGTCAGGTTTATTCCGCATGATGAAGGTATCAACTATAGAGCTACACAGGGTTTTAGAAGGGGATGGGTTATGCTGCTAGGCGTTCCTTTGGACTATAGGCGCTCTCAATATCTTGCAGATGTTATCAGTACTTTTGGTCGCTTCCACCATTGGCATCAGGATGATCCGATGATGGTCCGATCATTGGTCTATGTGTCTTTTCATGCACCGACTATGGTTCCGAGATCAGTGACATGCAGAGAATTTGCAGACTTTGGAGGGGTTCGGATCTCTTGGTCTGCACCAGTTTATATTCTATCTGCGGACTTTGCTGATATCCTACCTGCTGATGAGGACCCAATGCCCTTCAATGGCAATCCCCACCCTCTCCCTGGCAACATGCAGTTCAACAACCATAACTGGGTCTTGCCTGAGTTCCCAGAACTGGGCTGGAACGATGTGCCTGCACCTGACACTGGGCAGCCACAGAATGAGCCCCCACAGTTTCAGGAAGTTCTGTAGCAGGATAATGTTGAGGAAGTTCAGTCTCAGGAATCCATCGTGCTCCAGCTTTCTGAGGATTCAGTTAACAATGTGAATGATGCTGCTGAAATGGCTGTTCTCCAACACCCAATGGGACTGCAGTAGCCTCCTCTGATGATCAGACAAGTTCTTACTACTTTTGGGCCTGTTCTGCCCCCTGTCATGCAGTGGAAACGTACTTTTGAGAAGGTACTGCCGCTTATGGGGATCTCTGATATCCCAAAGTTTGGCTTCCGATCTAATCTTGGTGCTTTTCTGAACAAGCAGTCCTGGGCGACTCTTTTCAACACTCCATCCCCAAAATTACAGCTTCTGCCTGCACCTGTTTCTGTGACTCAGTCTATGGAAGTGACACCTGTTAAACGGCCGGTAGCTCGAGCCCATTGTTTTAATGATATTGATGAACCTGTTGCTGAAGCATTTGAGTTTACGGTTGTTTTTAAAGTTACTCTGAAGCGTGGGAGAAAGCCCAAGGCCTGTCGAGTTATGGTGGATTCTGAGGTCAGGCGCAGTGCTCGTCTTAGTGCGATGCGTGATGGATATCGTCAGGTAACTTCTGGCACATCTTCTAGGAGGCCACACACACACTGAAGAAGCACAAATCTATGCCTTCCCAGCCTGAGGAAGACTCTACAGTGCCTCCTCTGATGGCCATAGTCGATCTTCAGTGAATTGGTACCCGTCTTTGCATTGCGCCGGAGAAGATCACGACGCATAAGCTTGCAGCTAATCCTACCCGCTCCAACAAAAGTGCAAGTTTAGATGATTAGTTGCTTCATCCAGGGTTTAGGTCCATGGCGTACCATAATCGCCATTTATCTGTTCTTACCTGTTTGGAACATTGCTATTTTCGTTTGTTTAGTGGGTTGTAGGCCATTGCGTGGCATACTTTTAATTATGTGCTCTTTTGGTTTGTAATGAATCAAACTTCGTTTAGAGAGTGGAAAGTACTTTGTTGGAATGTTAGGGGTTTGAATTCTGAAGCGCGTCAGCTCGCTGTTAGGCAAAAGATCAATGAAAGCGGGTGCTCTGTTGTTTGCCTCCAAGAAACCAAATGCATGCATATTGATCAATGCTTCATTAGGAAATTCTGTCCTCGGCGTTTTGATAACTTTGTTTATGTGCCATCGGTTGGGGCATCAGCTGGTATGGTGGTCATATGGAATTCATCCTTCTTCACAGGCAATTTAATTGAGGCTAAGTCATTTGGTATTATTATGAAGTTTCAATCTAAGCATACATCAGAGACTTGGTCTCTTGTCTCAATTTATGGTCCGTGTCAAGGACTGGCGCGTGATGATTTTGTACAGTGGTTATATAATCTGGATATTCATTTTGAGGACAATTGGCTGCTTTTAGGCGATTTCAACTTTATGCGATCGTTTGAGAACCGAAATCAGCCAGGTGGTGATGTGAATGATATCTTTTTGTTTAACGAAATAATTGGTCATTTGGGTCTTGTTGAGCTACCAATCAAGGGCCGTCAGTACACATGGTCTAATATGCAAACCACACCTCTGCTAGAACAAATTGATTGGTTTTTTACATCTGTGGCTTGGACACATGATCACCCCAACACAATGGTCATACCGCTTGCGCGCACTGCCTTTGATCATGTTCCGTGTGTGGTTTCCATTGCCACCTGTATTCCCAAGGCAAAAGTTTTTCACTTTGAAAACTATTGGGTTGACCTGCCTGGTTTTATGGATTGTGTATCTGAGGTTTAGAACAGACCTGTGGATAGATCTTCAACTGCCTTAACCATTTCTACTAAATTCAAAACTCTTCGTTATGCTCTTAAGAAATGGCATCTCAATCTATCCACAGTCAAGGCTCTCATTGCGGATTGCAACAAAGTAATCCTGTTTTTGGATAATATTGAGGAATTTAGGCCCTTGAGTTGGCCGGAGTTCAATTTTTGCAAGATTGTCAAATTACATCTTGAAGATATTTTGCACTGGCAGTTCATTTATTGGAAGCAACGTTGCACGATCAGAAATATCAAAGTTGGTGAGGAAAATTCAAAATTTTTCCATGCTATGGCAACGGAAAGGTATCGGAGAAACACCATTTCCTCGATCAAATCTGTGGATGGGGAGGTGATTTCTGACCATCTACAGTTAGCAGGGATGTTTTGGTCTGACTTCAATAGTAGAATGGGCCAGGCAAAAGGTATTCAAATGGGTTTTGACCTTGACACATTAATTACACGGATTGATGGTCTGGAGAATTTGTCCTTGCCTTTCACGGACTCCGAGGTGGATACGGTGATTAAGAACATGCCTTCTGACCGCGCTCCGGGCCCTGATGGGTTTACTGGTCTTTTTCTTAAGAAATGCTGGAATATTCTAAAGCCAGATTTTATGAAGCTGGTCAAGGAATTTTATGAGGGAAAGTGTTACCTGGAGTGCCTAAATACATCTCTCATTACCCTCATCCCCAAGAAGTTGAGTCTGGAGTATATTGGTGATTTTAGGCCCATTTCGTTGACAAATACTTGCCTCAAGTTTTTAACTAAACTTTTGGCAAATCGTTTACAAAGTGTGATCTTAAAATGTATCCACCGCAATCAATATGGGTTTCTTCACTGTAGATCCATTCAAGATTGTCTCACATGGTGTTTTGAATATATCCATCAGTGCAAGGCATCCAAAAGGCCTATAATCCTACTCAAGTTGGATTTCACGAAGGCGTTTGATACCATCGAGCACGAGCTGATTCTCAGGATCCTGAAATGTAAGGGTTTTGATGATCGCTGAACGGGTTGGATTGAGAGTATCTTGTCCTCTCGATCCTCTTCGGTTCTTTTAAATGGTGTGCCTGGTAGTCATTTTGTCTGTCGTTCGGGTGTGCGTCAAGGGGACCCATTATCCCCTTTGTTATTTGTGATTGCTGTGGATTTATTGCAGTCTGTGGTTAATGAGATGTGTGCAAGGAACATTCTCACACTGCCCATACCAACCTCTTCACGGGACTATCCGATTGTGCAATACGCTGATGACACATTAATTGTCCTTCCTGCGGTGGACAGCCAACTCATTGCTTTCAAGGATATGCTTGAGACCTTTGCTAAGTCTACGGGTTTGCGGGTTAACTTTAGTAAATCCTCATTAATCCCAATGAATATGTCAGATGAGGAGGGTAAACGTGTGGCTGCTTTGCTTGGGTGTGATGTTGGCTCCATGCCATTGACTTACCTGGGATTGCCAATGGGTACTAGTAGACCCACAATTTATGACCTGCTTCCCTTAGTGGACCGCATAGAGAGAAGATTGTCTGCCTCCTCTTGTCTGTTGAACCAGGGCAGCCGGCTACAGCTCTTGAAATCTGTTCTTTCATCCATGCCAATATATTTCTTGTGCACTCTCTCATTACCTCAAGGAATTTTGAAGCAGATTGAACGCATCATGCGGCAATGTTTGTGGCGAGGCAACTCTGATACACCAAGACAATCATTGGCAGCTTGGGAGCTAGTATGTCGGCCCAAGAGCAATGGAGGACTTAGGGTTCTAGACCTGGGCATACAAAATGATGCCTTGTTGATCAAGCATCTCTTCAAAAAATTTAACAAGTTGGATGTACCTTGGGTTTCTCTTATCTGGGACACATATTATGCTGCTGCACCGCCCCAAGTAACTCGAAGTTGTGGTTCTTTTTGGTGGCGCGACGTGATGAAGCTGTATGATAAATTTTGTAAATTGGCTGTCCCTCACGCGCGCTCCGGAGACTCGGTGCTTTTTTGGCTGGATCGGTGGCAATTTAATAACGAGGTGGTTATCATGCAACAACGTTTTCCGAGGCTCCACTCTTTTGTGATTGATGACACGCTTACCATTAAGGATGTGATGGAGCTGCCTGACCCGACCGACAATTTTCACCTGCCTCTATCAGTTGAAGCTTTTGAGGAATTCAACCAGCTTCAGACTTTAATGCCTCTGATCAATTTGCATGAGGGAGTTAATGATGTCTGGAAATGGCCTTCAAGGACTGGGGATTATCGATCCAGGATCTACTATCTGTTTTGTTTTTCCGAAGTTGTGGTTGACCCCATATTTGGGTGGATCTGGAAATGTTCTTGCACTCTCAAGCTCAAGGTGTTTGGCTGGCTCCTTTTGATGGATCGTCTAAACACTAGGTATATGATGCAGCGACGACATTGGATTATTCCGGATGGTACATGTGCTATGTGCTTCTCAGGTTTGCATGAAGATAGAGTTCATCTCTTCTTTGCTTGCAACTTTGGCCAACGTGTCTGGAATTATTTGGGCATCTCATGGAGTGTTCACCCTAACCAGAGTACTTTTGATATGGCTTGCGCGGCCAGGAAGGAATTTGGTCAGCCTTTTTTCACTGAGGTAGTCTTTACGGCTACTTGGAATATTTGGACCCAAAGGAATGGAAGGATCTTCAGAAATGAGTTGCCCACTTTTAGATCTTGGAGGAGGAACTTTATTCATGATATTTCTCTTTTAGCTTACAGAATCAAATGTAAATATAGAGATAGACTAACCTCTTGGATAGCTTCCCTTCCCTAATCTCTCTCTGTAAGTAGCCTCTCTTTGCTCTTTCTAATTTTGCACAGCGTACCTATTGTTTTTTAATAAAGGGCTGTGAGGCTGTTGCCTTGCAGTATATAGTCAAAAAAAACTTAACAGAAAACTCGTAAGCTCGGTTAGTATAAGAAAATAAATTACCACTCAGGTACTGTTGTGAACTCATATTCTAAATTCATATAGGTGTAATATATAATGTATTCCAACTTCTCTATGGTTCATACCCTCCGATACTACTCATAGATTCATCAAAATAAGCAAACAACACATAGAAAACAGAATCTGTCAAAAACAGAACAGTCTGTAGTAATCTGTAGGTTCCGAATACTTCTGTAACTCCAAAAATCCTGAGAAATTAGGAAGTCCTAGGAAATTTGTTTATTAATCTACTTAAAGTGTAATTGGTATTTTATCGCTCTCTGGTAAAAAAATGAAAATTATTCTCGTGAGCGCATACTTTCTATTTTTTACAGCAAGATCAAATAACAATCACCCAAGAAGATCCTAAAGGCTTTACTTGGCACAAACACTAATTAAAACATAAAAAACACAATCATAACAGAGGTTATATGATTAATTTATTACTTAACAGGAACAAATAGCAAGGAGCAAAAATAAAACTGGGTTGCCTCCCAACAAGCGCTATTGTTTAAAGCCCCTAGCTAGGCATGATGATTTCAATGATGCTCACATAAAAGATAAGAATTGTAACATAAAGAGAGCATCATGAAGAATATGACTAGCACATTTAAGTCTAACCCTCTTCCTATGCATAGGGATTTTGTGAGCAAACAACTTATAGGAACAATGGAGTAGTGTCTGGGTCTTCCACATTTTTTTAGAAATTACGTTCACGACTTGAAGATCTTTTGTCATTGTAGGACCTTGACTTGGAACTTCTTTCCTTGCTTCTACTTTTGTAGAACTTGTTGAAATTCTTCACCATTAGGCTCAATTCTTCATTGAAGGCTCGTTTCTCACTTGATGATGTGGGAGCATCACATGAGGCTTTGTAAGCACCACTTGACTTGTTGTGAAGCTCTTCCTTATCCTTGAGTGACATCTCATGAGCAACAATTCTTCCAATGACTTTCGTTGGCTTGAGATCTTTGTAATTGGGCATCATTTGGATCAATGTGCACACGGTATCATATTTTCCATCCAAGGCTCTTAGGATCTTCTTGATGATGAATCTATAGGTCATCTCTTCACTTCCTAAGCCGGCAATCTCATTTGTGATGAGAGCAAGCCTAGAGTACATTTCAGAGACACCTTCACCATTCTTCATTTTGAACTTGTCAAGTTGACTTTGAAGCACATCCAATTTGGATTCCTTGACGGGGTCAGTGCCTTCGTGCATATCAATCAAAGTATCCCAAATTTCCTTTGCATTCTCAAGATGTCTGATTTTGTTGAATTCTTCGGGGCACAATCCGTTGAAGAGAATATCACAAGCTTGAGCATTGTATTGCAGCATCTTCAAATCTTCCGCGCTAGCTTCACGGTTCGGTTCTCTCCCATCAAAGAATTCACCTTGCAAGCCAATACACACAATAGCCCAAACGGCGGGGTTATTTCCAAGAATATGCATTTTCATCTTATGCTTCCAACTAGCAAAATTTGTACCATCAAAGTAAGGACCTCTACGGTGGTATTTTCCCTCGCTAGACGCCATATTCTCCTAGGCTATGAAACCAATGCTATGATCACCAAAAGCTATGGAAATCAAGGAAAATGGAGACCAAAGCTCTGATACCAGTTGTAGGATCGAAAGTATGTCTAGAGGGGGGTGATTAGACTACCTAACCAAATAAAAATCTAGCCTTTTCCCAATTTTAAGTCTTGGCAGATTTTAGCAACTTAGCACTAGTCAAGTAAACAACCTACACATGCAAGTCTAAGAGTATAGCAGCGGAATGTAAAACATTGCACATGAAGGTAAAGGGAGGAGTTTGGAGGGAGCAAACTATCGTGGAGTTGACACGGCAGATGTCCTAGAGCAAGGACTTAGTCATAGGGCCATTGCACTAGGAAGCTTAAAGGGGTTAATCGGGACAAAGGACACATGAGAGAGTTTTTATACTAGTTCAGCCCCTTACGATGAAGGTAAAAGCCTACGTCTAGTTGGGATCGGTATTGCTGAGGTTTCGATCTCCAAGAGGCTCAACACACTGGCTTGGTTATCGACTTGGTAATTTCTTGCCCTAAACCGCCACCGGGTCGTCCCCTTATATACACGGGTAGACGCCTGGTGGCCTACAGAGTCCCGGCCGGCTCATAATCGTGTCTGGCTCGGTGACTTCCTTTACATGCCTTTCTTCACAAGTATTTCCTTACATACGGCGGTTTACAGTATCAGGCCTTAAGCCGGCCCCAGGCCTTTGGGCCTTCTACACATTTAGTAAACTATCATCTTGAATGTTTATCGGGCTTCTTCTATAACCCGCCATTAGGGCTGACCCGGCCCCTCCTGGGCTCGTCATACTGGTAGTAATATCCCCAACATTAGGCCCCAGGTTGACTTTGAACTTTGTTATTTGTCAATCTTCAATACTTGGGTGGAATCCATCCTCTGTGTGAAAACTTATGTAACGCGCCGTGGCGTCATCTTCTGGAAACACAAAAAACCTTCATGACGTCATCTTTCAACGGATCTTTCATTTTTTAATGCCTTCCGAGAATCGAGGCGTCCATTTATTTGGATAATAATTTATTCGGGTCTCCTTGATTTTTGCGCCCACCTATTCGCGCACCCCCTTATAAATAGGTACTACTTAGGTCTTTTTTCATTCTCCTCCTTCGGTCGTCTTCCTCCTCTTACTGCCTCGTTGCCGTTCGAGCTCTGCCGCCGCCGCAGATCTCCTCGTCTTCCTCACCTCCGGCTACTGCATCGACCTGACTTGTCCAGAGAAACCCGATGGACCCCCATAGTAGATCTGCATCTGTGAGTCTCTTTCCTTCTTTGCCTCAGGTCCGCATTACAGCTTCTCGAGTTCATCAGTGTTCGTCGGTGTTCATCACCGCTCTTTACAGATTGTCGATAGATTTTACCCCCGATGCCTCTTTCTGATCATCAGATATTATAGAATTGCTGCGGTAGCTGTTTTTCCTTCTTTTTTGATAGCAGCAGATCCCTTTTTCTTGTATAAACGCTTTGTTAGCTGATGAACTCGTCTGCACTATACTCTTTAGGTCTGGAATTTTTTCTTTTTGGGAGAACCATTTGATCCAAAATAATAATAACCGTTTAGTGAAACTTGTTTATGCAAACACTTAGCAGGATCTGCTTTTTGAGAAAAATCTGTAGTCATGGAGGCTTATCACTCCGGCTTTCTCTTCCTTATATGTCATTAGCCCTTAGTTAAGCCGTCGTTACTTGTTTTACAACTTCAACCTTTAACTGTTAATTGAACCGGCATTTTGTTTTTCCTTTTCCAGTCCCTTGTACATCATGCCGTCAAAGACACCCACCATCTGCAATTGGGTCCCTCAACCATAACTGAGGAGCGTCTGAAAGAGTTCTTCCTCATTGGATGTCTGCCTTCAAGAAACATCATGTCTTATCGTGCTCCTGACCCGGAAGAAGAACGACCCAATCCAAAAGACAGTGAAGTGACTATCTTTACTGATCACATGAACCGGGGCTTCTCACCGCCCGGCTCAAAAAATTTCAGAGAAGTTCTTCACTTTTTCAAACTCCATCCTCAGGATATTGGGCCCAATTCCATATCCAATATTTTTAACTTCCATGTGCTCTGTGAGGTATATCTTCAGCAAGAGCCGACAGTGGAACTATTTAGAGAGTACTTCTATCTGAACCGGCAA
Source organism: Triticum urartu (assembly GCF_003073215.2). Classification (NCBI taxonomy): domain Eukaryota; kingdom Viridiplantae; phylum Streptophyta; class Magnoliopsida; order Poales; family Poaceae; genus Triticum; species Triticum urartu. The sequence continues at coordinate 613,508,669 of NC_053026.1, read as the reverse complement.
AACGAGTGCACCAATGGCCTTAGCTTAGAACTTTGGGGCATCTCAATTCAGCGCCACCTGGGTGTAGTTTTCCCTCTCATAGTTTTACCAAGTCACCCAAAGGACTAGAACCAAACTTGGTTTTACTGTCAGGACATCTCACCCGCCAACGAGAAGCCACTACCGGGTTACCGCCCTGATCGTCTTGACACCAAGTTCGCCCTGCCAGATAAACTTACGGTTGCTGAACGCAAGAAGCTGCTTCCATCTATCAGAAGAATCAATTGTTTGTTGGGGAACGGCTTAACCGGAGTCGATCTAACCCGCTGCTGGATCTCATGGCGGATTATTCCATTAAGCCCTCGTTCAAAGTTGATGTATGAATATGGTGGAGACCCGGATGACTCTCTCCGTCATACCCCGGTTCAACTAACCGAGGAAGATGTTGTCGCGATGTCAAATGTTCTGGTGAATGTGAAGTACGAAGATTGCAGTGTTGTTGGGTTAAATCCCTTCTGTAAATTTAACCCGGTACCAGAAGTAAGGGCATTCTGATCTTTTTTCCTTTGTATTTTGTCCAGCCATATTGTTTATCATTGATCCATCCTCTTGTCTTTGTAGACCAACTCTGACTTTTGGAAAGTGAAATATGATCAGTAAGCTGCCAAGAAGGCGAAACTTGCCGCCATGAACGCCAAGAAATCAACCCAGAGAACGAAGAAGAAAAAGAAAACCACTGTTGAAGATTTGATGAAACTTGATGACACGTCTGACTCGGAGGTAGCCCTTGATTCCCTTGGCCAACTTTTTAACAATCTTATTGACACTGATCCTTACCAGGATGACACTGGGGCTAGTCAAGCCGGGGAAGCAGAGGTAACTATCATTTCCTCCGACTCAGAGCCCTTACCAAGACACAAAGTTTGACGAGTGATCCGTAAAGTAAGGTTTTCTAACCCCTTAGCTCACTTGGATCCCAACTTTAATTTGAAAAAGCAACAGCATGAAAGCCGCCGTGAAGTTGAGATTGAAGATGAACCGGCTATCGTCCTTCAACAGACCCCTCGGAAACGCCCGAACGAGGTTTACTTATTACTGTCCTTAACTTGTTTTAATGAATCATGCTCCTTGTATGTCTTTTAACTCCTTTCTTTTACCTTTTCAGGAGGTGTCTCGTTCCTCAGGCGACTCATCACAAACACATCCGGCTTTAAAGACTACTCCTGGGTAATCAGAAATCCTCTTTTCTTCCGGGTTGACCAATTGTTATCTTGATGCTGCCTATCTTGCAATATTTTTCCTTAGCGGCCAGGCTAAATCAAAGAAGGCAAAGGCAGCAAAACCAGCAGAAGACCCGCCAGTACTAGCATCCGAACCGGCTACGCCGCCTTCTCCATTAACTGTTGCCCCAGAAGACCCGCCTATTGTTAATAAAGCAAATCCTCCGGAGCCGTCCCTTGACAAAGCCACTATAAATCCTTCTATGTTTGAACCGTCAAGCTCAACCGACCCGCCGTCTCCACGTGTTCAAGATGTTCAAATTACTAGGAGCCGCTTTGTTGAGCCGGGGAATCCGACGGTGCTAGCTCGGTGCACAGCAAAGCAAGAAGCATTGGAGAGGCAGAAGGATCGCTTGGATGTTGCCAACTATGACCGCCTCAACGCCAGTGATATCTTATCCGGCTATCTCAATCATGTACACTCCAGTCGTGAATCTGAGATCAAGATGGTCAAGCAGCTTCAGTTGAAGTATGAGGTATGTTGTTTCCGGTTTACCAATATTCCTTCAGCCCCAAGTCTTCAGATTATGAGAGAAATGGAATAACCTGTAGACTTAAAATATAGGCCGAGACTTCTACCTCTGAATCTTTGCCTGATATCGATTGAACAAAACTTCACTCATAGTCCCCAAGGACCAGTTTATTTTGATCATTAATGAATCGGTACTTTAGAATTTAAAACCATCTGCAAAGTACTTAACACTCTGGTTTAACCTTGATAAACTTGCTGAACTGCGTACATTAGCCCCCAAGTGCCAAGTGCTCTTACTTTGTAAAGGACTTGGGACTTCAAATATGTTGGCAGAATCGTAAGAATTTGATTTGGCACACATTAGCCCCCAAGTGTCAAGTGGTTTATTTGTAAAGTACTTGGGACTTGAATCTTGAATTTAAATACTGGAATTTGAAACCAAGTCTTGAATTTTCTGAACATTTCACAGAATGCATTGTCTGAATTGAATTGTCAATTATCTGACACAAAGACCCAGCTAGCAAGTCAAGAGTCTGAAATTAAATCTTCCACTTCCAAACTGCAAATGAGCCTTTTCTGCAACGGAAAATTTGAAGACCAGCTTTGCTACCAAGGAGAAGGCTTGGGAAAATGAGAAAACACTCCTGACCCGATGAGCTGAAACAGCTGAAACGGCTCTGAAAGAAATTTCAATAGAGCTGAATAGTTTCAAGGGCCGGGTGTCTCAGATGGTTGCTGCTATCTGTGGTAAGCTGCCTGAGTTGACCTTCCGTATAATTTTTTGCCAAACCGGAATATGATCCGCCAACTTACTCTGTTAAATATATGCAGGTCCACGAAGTAAAAATCTGAGCCAAGACCCGTTGATTAAACTGAAGGCCGTATACACCTTGGTTGAACAATTGTACATTGGTGCACAACGGGCTCTGGCCGCTATCTCTCCTGCAAATCAAGGACCCAACCGGCTTAGCGATGTCCTGAAGAAGTTGTCCATCCTTCTGGCGAGATTCCAAGAAGTAAAACGCTCCTGCGCGCGAGCCGGAGCTTTGACTGCCCTAAGCCGCTCCAAGGCTTGGGTGCCAGACCTAGACCCGACGGACGTGGCAAGAGGTTACCCTACTGTGAAGGAGGACGGGTCTCCATTTGATCAAGATGATTTCATAGCGTGTGTACACGAAGTCCGGCCTCAGGCGACTAGTCTTGGAGAAGACACTAATGTTGACAAGTACCAGCCGCGTTTTGATAATGAAAATAAGAAGATGGCCACTCCTTCATACAAAGTAGCAGACCTGATCCCACCTATGAGAGAAGATACCTTTGCTCCGGAAATTGACCCGGTCGGCCTGATTGACGACGAAGCCGAATTTGTCGCCATGAACGGCTTTGATTGGTCAAAATCCAATTTCCAGCAAACAGAAGGTGGTGAACCGGTGAGGGAGGGACAGTGATCATCTTCATAGGCTTATAAAGCCTTGTAATAACTTTAGTTGCTAAAACACCGCATGTTTTCTTATGCCATCATGCATAAAATACTTCTATGTGAATCGGCTTCCAGATGTCAATGTATGCATCGTTTAATGTTTGTCTCTCCGATATTTGAACTCTGTGTCTGTGAATACAAGAAAAATACTGGCAAGGCGGTTTAGAACCAAACAGGCATAGACACCCTAATTCACAGCCAATATATTTACCTCAATAAAGAACAGAGACAAAATATAAAGGATAAGGGTTACTACGCAGCGGGTAGCATGTATAAGTAGAAATCATACCTTGCCCTTATTGATTCTTACATCGCCGGGTTTAATAATCCGGGTGGTGAACTTTGGATCCTTGAGCCACCGGTTTGAATAACCCGGGCTGCTGTGTTGTTCAATAATTGAGCCGGTGAAGAAAACCAGGCTATCTTATTTCTAATATTGAAACAACAAAAGCTAAAAGGCAAGCAACAGATAAGAAACATAATTTTAACTCTGTATTCAAAAAGCTGGGGGTTTCTGATTCGAATACGATCAGTAAACCGGACCAAAGTGGTTAAGCTAAGGTTTGAATACGACCATATAGTCCCCGGTGGCTTTGGCGTTCCGCCGATCAAGAGGGTACTGACAGCTATGTTCTCTTTGGTTCGAATACGACCTATGTTTGAACAGGAAGCCCCCAAATGACCTTGAGCGGTTTTTAACGACCCTGATTCGAATACGATCCAAGTCGGCCTCAAAAGGGGTTAAGCTATGATTCGGATACGATCAAGAAGCCCCCAAGTGAGTTTGGCCTTGAGTCGATCAAGAGGGTTACGACAGCTATGTTCTCTTTGGTTCGAATACAACCTATGTTTGAACAGGAAGCCCCCAAGTGACCTTGAGATTTGCAGCTAGATTCGGATACGATCATAAGCCGGACTAAAAAGGTTAAACTTGATTCAAATATGATCAGCTCCTTAATAGTCATTGTAAGTAAAAAATAATAAAGATGTATAATCTGTGAAAAGAAAGGAGACCGATGGTCTTACTTTATTGCTTATCATAATATATACAATGTGAACGTATGTACATGTTGAGAGCCGGTGGCTCAGGTGTAATATGGCCGAAGTTGAGCAATGTTCCATAGCCGACGGGTCTCCTCTTCCGACTTACGTGAGTCTGTATGCTCTCGAACGTCAATGAGGTAGTAGGACCCATTGTTTAAAGTTTTACTGACCACAAAGGGTCCTTCCCAAGGTGGGGATAACTTGTGTGCATCTGAAAGATCTTGGATGAGCCGGAGCACCAAGTCGCCTTCTTGAAAGGTCCTGGACTTAACCCGGCGGCTGTGATAACGACGCAGGTCCTGTTGATAAATTGCTGACCGTGCTGCTGCTAAGTCTCTTTCTTCATCCAACAAGTCAAGCGCATCCTGTCTGGCTTTTTCATTGTTGGCTTCAACATAAGCCGCCACACGAGGCGAGTCATGACGGATGTCACTAGGCAACACAGCTTCTGCTCCATAAACCATGAAGAAGGGTGTGTAACCCGTAGACCTATTAGGTGTAGTATTGATGCTCCATAACACTGAAGGCAACTCCTCTACCCAACATCCCGGCGTTCGCTATAAAGGAACCATAAGCCGGGGTTTTAGCCCTTTCAGAATTTCCTGATTGGCTCTCTCAGCTTGACCATTGGATTGAGGATGAGCTATAGAAGAAACATCAAGATGGATGTGCTCTCGCTGACAAAACTCTTCCATAGCCCCTTGGGACAGATTAGTGCCATTGTCTGTGATAATACTGTGTGGAAAACCGAAACGGAAGATTACTTTTTTCATGAACTAAACCGCCGTGGCTGCATCACACTTACTCACAGGCTCCGCCTCAACCCATTTGGTGAACTTATCAACAGCCACCAAGAGATGTGTCTTTTTATCCTTAGACCTTTTGAAAGGTCCCACCATGTCAAGCCCCCAGACTGCAAACGTCCAAGTCATTGGAATCATCCGAAGCTCTTGAGCTGGCACATGTGCTCGTCGTGCAAATTTTTGACATCCATCACATCTACTGACCAGATCTTCTGCATCAGCGTGAGCCGTCAACCAGTAAAAACCATGACAAAATGCTTTGGCCACTAAAGATTTTGACCCGGATGACCGCAATCGCCTTCATGGATCTCACGAAGGATTTCTTGACCTTCTTCGGGGGAAACACATCATTGAAACGCTCCGGAAACACTGCGATGAAATAACTCTCCATCCGAAATCGTCATGGACTTAGATCGCTGGGTTATCTACCGAGCCAGGGTCTCATCCGCTGGCAACTCTCCCCGGGTCATGTATGCCAAGAACGGCACCTTCCAATCTGGGATGACATGAAGAGCCGCCACCAACTGCACCTCTGGGTCAGGAACAGCTAAATCTTCTTTTGTGGGCAACTTGACAAAGGGGTTATGCAAAACATCCAAAAAGGTGTTGGGTGGTACCGGCTTACGCTGAGACCTAGCCGGCTAAAAGCAACCGCTGCTTCATTCTTTCGACGGTCAATGTGTTCCACCTGATAACCTTTAAAATATCCTGCAACAGCCACGACCTCTCGGCAATAAGCCGCCATGAGAGGGTCTTTGGAATCCCACTTGCCAGATACCTGTTGAGCCACTAGATCTGAATCACCAAGACATCTGACCCGGCTCAAGCTCATCTCCTTTGCACTCGAAGAACATGGAGCAATGCTTCATACTCTGCTGCGTTGTTAGTGCATGGAAACATCAACCGTAACACATAACAAAATTTATCACCTCGTGGGGAAGTTAATACGACTCCAGCCCCCGAGCCTTCCAATTGCCTGGATCCATTGAAATGAATAGTCCAATATGTGTTGTCCGGCTTCTCTTCTGGCATCTGCATCTCTGTCCAGTCATTGATGAAGTCAACCAAGGCTTGAGACTTAATTGCACTACGTGGAACATACTTCAGCCCATGAGACCCAAGCTCAATTGCCCACTTGGCAACTCGCCCTGTGGCTTCTCTGTGTTGAATAATGTCTCCCAAAGGAGCAGAGTAACCACAATGATTGGATGTCCCTGAAAGTAATGCTTAAGCTTCCGGCTTGCCATGAACACCCCATAAAGAAGCTTCTGCCAATGTGGATATCATTGCTTAGATTCAATTAGCACTTCACTGACATAATAAACCGGCCGCTGAACCGGATGCTCTTTGCCAGCCTCCTTGCGCTCTACCACCATAGCCACACTAACAACCCATGAGTTGGCAGCCACGTATAACAATAGCGGCTCTTTCTCAATTGGAGCAGCTAGGACCAGCGGCTCAGCCAGTTGTGCCTTCAGATCCTCAAAAGCAGCATTTGCAGCATCACTCCAAATAAAAACATCCGTTTTCTTCATCAACTGATACAGAGGCATGGCCTTTTCCCCTAACTGGCTTATGAACCGGCTCAAAGCAGCCACACAACCCGCCAGTTGCTAAACATCATTGATGCATGTTGGTTTAGCTAGAGATGTGATTGCCTTGATTTTCTCCGGGTTAGCTTTAATACCTCGGTTAGACACTAGAAAACCCAGGAGCTTACCGGCTAGCACTCCAAAAACACACTTGGCCAGGTTAAGCATCATCTTGTAAACCCGAAGATTATCAAAAGTCTCTTTCAGGTCTGTGACCAAGATTTCCTCTTCCCTGGATTTCACCACTATATCATCCACATAGGCATGAACATTGCACCCAATTTGATTGTGAAGACAATTCTGCACACACCGCTGGTAAGTCGCCTGGGCACTCTTAAGCCCAAAAGGCACAGACACATAGCAGAAAGCCCCAAAAGGAGTTATAAAAGCTGTCTTCTCTTGATCCTTGACCGCCATCTTAATATGATGATAACCGGAGTAAGCATTTAAGAAACTCAAGCGTGCGCAACCCGTCCTAGCATCAATGATCTGATCAATACGGGGAAGAGCAAAAGGATCAGCCGGACAAGCCTTGTTCAAATCCGTGTAATCCACACACATACGCTAGGTGCCATTCTTTTTGAGTACAAGCACCGGGTTAGCTAACCATTCTGGGTGAAAGACCTCCACAATGAACCCGGCTGCCAAAAACCGGGCCACCTCTTCTCCGATGGCCTTGCGCCTTTCTTCATTGAACCGCCGGAGAAACTGTTTGACAGGTTTAAACTTTGGATCGATATTAAGAGTGTGCTCAGCGAGTTCCCTCGGGACACCCGGCATGTCTGAAGGTTTCCATGCAAAGTTGTCCCGGTTGTCACGGATGAACTCGATGAGCGTGCTTTCCTATTTCGGATCCAAGTTTGCATTGATGATGAACTGTTTGGATGAGTCGCCGGGCACAAAGTCAACCATCTTAGTTCATCAGCTGATTTGAATTTTAACTCCAGCTCATGCTTTGTTGTTGGTTTCTTTAATGACGTCATGTCCGCCGGGTCAACGTGATCCTTGTAGAATTTCAACTCCTCTGTTGCACAAACAGATTCAGCATAGGCACCATCACCTTCTTCACATTCCAAAGCTATCTTCCAGCTCCCATGGACTGTAATGGTGCCCTTGTGACCTGGCATCTTGAGCTGCAAATATACATAACACAGCCGAGCCATGAACTTGGCATAAGCCGGCCGCCCAAACAGAGCATGATATGGGCTTTTGATCTTAACCACTTCAAAGGTTAATTTTTCTGCTCTAGAGTCATACTCATCTCCAAAAGCTACTTCCAGTTTGATCTTACCAACCGGGTATGCCGACTTACCAGGTACCACACCATGAAAAACAGTGTTAGATTGTTTAAGATTTTTATCCGTCAATCCCATCCGACGGAACGTCTCATAGTAGAGGATGTTGATGCTGCTGCCTCCATCCATGAGTACCTTAGTAAACTTGTACCCACCAACCTGAGGCGCCACCACCAAAGCCAAGTGACCCGGATTATCAACCCGGGGCGGGTGATCCTCTCTGCTCCACACAGTAGGCTGCTCCGACCAACGTAAATAACGTGGAATTGCCGGCTCAACGGCATTGACGGCCCTCTTATGGAGTTTCTGGTCCCTCTTGCATAAACTGGTTGTAAAGACATGATATTGTCCGCTACTCAATTGCTTTGGGTTGCTTTGATAGTCGTATTGCTGCTGCTGCTGATTCCCTTGGCCGTGTTGCTGATTATATCCTCCTTGGTGACCAGGATAACCCTGACCGTGAAAACCTCCTCCGCTTGAACCGGCGCCCAGGCCCTGAAAGCCGCCTCCACCTGAGCCGCCGCCTGGGCCGTGACTCCATCATATGCATTTGAATTTTTAAATGCCTTCATGATCGTGCAATCCTTCCACAAGTGGGTGGCTGGCTTCTCCCGGGTACCGTGTTTTGGACAAGGTTCATTCAACAACTGCTCAAGGGTGGGGCCTGACCAGCCCGATCGAGGGGGTTGCCTGCCCTTGCGCTGCTGATTACCACCCTGTGCATTAGTATTAGCAACAAACTCATCAGCCTTACGTTTATGACCTCCTTGATTCACCGGGTTATGCTGGTGACCCTTGCCATTGTCGTTCTTCTTTCCCTTCGTTGCCTTTTCTTCATCAGACACCGGGTCTTTGGTGGTATCAGAATCGACATACTTGACAAGAGCTGCCATCAATGTCCCCATGTCATTACAGTCACGTTTAAGCCGCCCCAACTTTTGCTTCAGCGGTTCAAAGCGGAATTTTTTCTCCAGCATCAAAACTGCTGAGCCGGCATCCATCTTATCCCTGAATGTATTATCTCCTTGACCCGGCGCACCCAATGGGTTGTAGATTCTTCGTCCTCTTGCTTGCAATTGGTCAGGTCCACAATCGACATTGGCTGCTTACACGTGTCCTTAAAGTTCTGGATGAACTGTGCTTTCAACTCCGCCCATGAGCCAATAGAATTGGGTGGCAATCCCTTCAACCAGGTCCGAGCCGTTCCATCCAACATCATGGTAAAATACTTGGCCATTGCAGCATCGCTAACCTCCAAGAGCTCCATAGCCATCTCATAGCTCTCAATCCAAGCCCCCGGCTGTAAGTCAGCCGTGTAATTAGGCACTTTACGAGGCCCCTTGAAATCCTTGGGCAACCACTCATTGCGTATGGCTGGGACCAGGCAAGGCACACCTCCAGTTCTTGTGGTCGCTCCTGCCTCAACCGAGGTTGCTGGATAAGCCGGAAAGGGTTGGTGAGCCGCCTATTCTGCTGTTATCTAAGCCGCCCGTTCTGCCTCTTGACGAATCCTCTCCTGATCCTCCAAATTAAGGGCTCCAGCCCGTACCAACTCATGCCTGTATGGACAATTGTGGCGTTGAGCATTGCTTGACATCTCTGCGGACTCCATGTGCCTACTGTAACTCGGGCTCCGGCTTGGGAGAGGAGTTGAATGAATCATGTCTCGACTGTAGGAGTATGCATCCTGCTGGGCCAAAGCTGTCTGAAGTAGTTCTCTTACCCTCTGAATTTCAATCGCTGCCAAATGAGCCAATGTTGCGATGAGATTTTCCATTGGGTTAGAGAAGTGACCCGGGGGTGTTGGTACATAACAAGGAAGAGCCGTATTCATGCGAGGCGGCTCCATGGTGCCTGCCATTGGGAGAGCCGCCAAATGAGCCAATGCTGCGATGAGATTTTCCATTGGGTTAGAGAAGTGACCCAGGGGTGTTGATACATAACGAGGAGCCGTATTCATGCGAGGCGGCTCCATGGTGCCTGGCTGAACTGGTGCACCGGGCGTCGTGACCCGGTTTGCCTCTGGCGGGTTGCTCCCCCCAGCTCCGGGTGTATGGAACAGGTTCCTCGGATTCAGCGTTAGAGGAAGACGCGACTGAGTTTTCTGATGCCTCCTCCTCATGACCTTGATTGATGCATTAAGATCCGCCGAGAGCCGGAAGGTTTCTGCTTGAAGCTGCTAAGCACGAGCATCCAAAGCTGCTCGTTCTGCTACCATCCGGGTCTCCTCCGTGGCTAAATTTTCTTTAGATTGCACCATCTCCTCCCGCACGCGTGCTACTTCCGCGTCATGCTGGGCTTTATCCGCCGGTTCTATTGCAGCGTTTAACAGAGTCGTCAGCTTATCCATGAAGTCCATTAAAACCTAAGCCAAGGGGCGCGCGGGGTCTCCTGACCAGGCTGCTGCCGACCCGGTAGCTGCGGCTGCCGCTGTGGTGGAGTTTTGCCTGAGCTGCGTCCCCGCCATGAAGACTCCGGCCCAATTCGGCGGCTCAAGGGGGTCCGGAATACTGCTGCCATCGGAACAGCCCCTGAGCATGCCGTCTTGCAGTTGGTACAACGAATCCGTTTCACCTGTTGATGATGCAGTATCAGAGCAGATGGCCGTCTCCCCACCTTCCATCGATCCTTCTAAGTATTCACCACCATGGATGCAGCCCACGAAGGCATGTTTCACGACAGATTGAACATGGGCGGACTCGGCGCGCTGAGCCATTTCGATGAGGTTGGTGTGGACGTCCGGCTCAGGGCCTAACTCGCCAATCCGGCCGATGAAGACATGAATCCCATCGAAGGGGACCCAGTACACGTACTCGATCGAGCCGGCCTCAGGGCCCCAGCCTTCGTCGTTGATGTAGAGTTTGGCGCGACGACTCTTGGTCATCCGGCCCACAGCATATCCCTTGAGCCCTTCGAGGTTGCCCTTCAAGAACTCAAATCCACCATGCGCTGGCCCCACAGTGGGCGCCAACTGTCGTGGAGTTGACACGGCAGATGTCCTAGAGCAAGGACTTAGTCGTAGGGCCATCGCACTAGGAAGCTTAAAGGGGTTAATCGGGACAAAGGACACACGAGAGAGTTTTTATACTAGTTCGGCCCCTTACGATGAAGGTAAAAGACTACGTCTAGTTGGGATTGGTGTTGCTGAGGTTTCGATCTCCAAGAGGCTCAACTCGCCGGCTTGGTTATCGACTTGGTAATTTCTTGCCCTAAACCGCCACCGGGTCATCCCCTTATATACACGGGTGGACGCCTGGTGGCCTACAGAGTCCCGGCCGGCTCATAATCGTGTCCGGCTCGGTGACTTCATTTACATGCCTTTCTTTACAAGTATTTCCTTACATACGGCGGTTTACAGTATCAGGCCTTAAGCCGGCCCCAGGCCTTTGGACCTTCTACACATTTAGTAAACTATCATCTTGAATGTTTATCGGGCTTCTTTTGTAACCCGCCATTAGGGCTGACTCGGCCCCTCCTGGGCGGGTCATACTGGTAGTAATATCCCCAACACAAACGCAATGTAGACACGGAAATTTTTGGCATGGTTCCGATAGGTGGTGCTATCGTACATCCACGTTGATGGAGACTTCAACCCACAAAGGGTAATGGTTGCGCGAGTCCATGGAGGGCTCCACCCATGAAGGGTCCACGAAGAAGCAACCTTGTCTATCCCACCATGGCCATCGCCCACGAAGGACTTGCCTCAGTAGGGTAGATCTTAATGAAGTAGGCGATCTCCTTGCCCGTACAAACTCCTTGGTTCAACTCCACAACCTTGATGGAGGCTCCCAAGTGACACCTAACCAATCTAGGAGACACCACTCTCCAAAAGGTAATAGATGGTGTGTTGATGATGAACTCCTTGCTCTTGTGCTTCAAATGATAGTCTCCCCAACACTCAACTCTCTCTCTCATAGGATTGGATTTGGTGGAAAGATGATTTGAGTGGAAAGCAACTTGGGGAAGGCTACAGATCAAGATTTATGTGGTTGGAATGGAATATCTTGACCTCAACACAAGTGTAGGTAGTTCTCTCTTACAAAAATGTATGATGGAAGTGTAGGCATGTTATGATGGCTCTCTCCATGAATGAAGAGTGGGTGCAGGGGTATATATAGCCTCCACACAAAATCTAACCGTTACACACAATTTTACCAAACTCGGTGAGACCGAATCGTGAAACTCGGTCGGACCAATTCAGTTCAAAATGTGAACATTAGGTTTTTCGGTGGCACCGACACGTCAACTCGGTGGGACCAATTTCATTAGGGTTAGGGCATAACGTAATCTCGGTGAGACCGATTACACAAACTCGGTGGGACCGATTTTGGTAATAAGCTAACCAGAGAGTTGGTCAGGCAAACTCGGTGGGACTGATTCACTCATCTCGGTTGGACCGAAGCGGTACGAAGGGGAAACAGAGAGTTGGATTGTGAACTCGGTGGGACCGATCGCTCATCTCGGTTAGACCGAAACTATACGAAGGGAAACAGAGATTTTGCAATCCCATCTCGGTGAGACCGAGATCCCTATCGGTGACACGGAAAAGACTAGGGTTTTGTGGCAGTGGCTATGTCAACTAAACTCGGTGGCGCCGCATGGAAAGTTTCGGTGGAGCCGAGTTTGACTTTTGGTTTGGGACATATCTGGATATGAGAAAGTGGTTGAGGATTTTGGAGCATATCACTAAGCATTTTGAGAAAGAACCTCATTAAGCAACACTTGATCCCCTTTTAATAGTATTGGCTTTTCCTATGGACTCAACGTGATCTTGGATCACTAAAAGGTAAAAAGTAGAGTCTTGAGCTTTAGAGCTTGAGCCAATCTTTCGTCCTTAGCATTTTGAGGGTTCCACATTTCTAATCCATGTCATGCCAATCATTGAGCTTTCCTGAAATATTTATCTTGAAATAGTATTAGCTAAATGAGCTATATGTTGTTAGGAATTAACAAAACCACTCACGGATAGTTGCACTTTCACATTTCCATTCTAACCAAACCCTAAAATTATTTTAAGGAATATTCCTTTTTCTTTTAAAGGAATAACCCTATTTTCCCTATGTTGTGAAGCAACCTATATTTCCGTCACTCCCCAAATTCCCAAATAATTCTCATAATTTGTATGGGTAATATGTTGCTCAAATATGCCCAAACTTTCCTATCTTAGTGCAAGAATAATTCCCCAATAATTATTCTTCATTTCTGTCCAGTATGGCATTCTGTGAAGGAAGTGCCACCTATCCTTTCTGGATTGCTCCCAAACTTTTTGGGCATGCTATTTCATCCAAATAATTGACCCATGCCAAAATTCAACTTTATTTGCCTACTAATCTTCCACAGCAATTTTTCAAAGTTTCTGTCAGATAGAAGGGATTGTGAAGGAAATACTAGCTAGGATTATCCAAATAAGTTGAACTTTTGCACAATCCTTCATGTGCTCATATCTTTACACTCCTCCAAATTTCAGCTCCGTCCCTTGATCTATGTGAGCAGATGACCAAATCTTTGCTTCTGTCAATATTTTTAGGTTGTGAAGCAAGTATATTTTATATTGCTTCATTTTGGCTGAAAAATTTACCAGAGCTTTCTCTTGACCATAAAACCTCTCTCCACAAAATTTGGGATCAATTCATTAATTCAATAATTCTCTAAAAAAATTCCAAGTTTCTGGTCAGTGAGGATGTTTGTGAAACTAGTACCGCATTGGCTTGACCATTTGGTACAAAATTTTGACAGCATATTCTTCTGACCAAATCACTAAGCCTTGCTAAATTTCAGCTCAAGTGGCTTCTCCATGTGAGTGCACCTTCCTGATCAATTTTCTGGACCCAAATGTGTGTTGCACATCAACTATATTAGTTTGTGGTCCGAATACCCTCATAAACCACATGATTATAGTCCTTCTTAACTTAAACCTCCCAGACAACTCCATTGCTCCCAATCCATTCCCTGTTGATCAATAGTGCACGTCCAAGTTTGATACAGGTAACTTCAGAGCTTAGTTACCATTTAACCATAGCACCCCAAATCAAGCCATGGCCTCATAAATGCTCCATCTTGGAAGGACATAACGCTAGACACAATTTACCTTCCTCTTGTGACCTCCCTGTTCATTGTCTCATGGTGTCCGCGCGGCTGGCATGCCAACTCACGCGCTCTATGCGTTGTGGCGCGTCCAGGATGTCGTTTGCGCTTTGGCCTCTCTTCCTCTCGTAGCCTTCGCGGGCGTGACCGTGTCCATCGTCTTCATCTCATCGTCGCCGTTCCCTTGGACCCCTCTTCCCCTCCGTCCGCTTCCTCACCGACGCTTGCCACCGCGTGCCCACCAGCGAACAGTGGCGGTTTGGCTCGGAGCTCGCCGTCTTCTTCCTCCCCATGTTACCTTGGCTCCCTATGCCTTGTGAGCGTTCCCTGTGCCCATCCCATCTTCTACCCCCGAGCTCGAGCGCGCGCACACACATCCGCGGCATTGGCCACGCATCCGTGATGACGACAGCACGACACACCCCTCCCCTCGGCTATATAAGCCACCCCGGCGCCGTTTCTCTTCACCACTCGCCTCACCCACCTCCCAGAACCCCGCCTAGCCTCTTCCCCGAGTTTGAGAAGCTCTCCTGCCCCTCCTATGTCCAAACCATCGCCGCCTGCCACTGCTCAAAATTCGAGCAAGCTGAGCGCTTTCCCCTTGCCTAAACACCACCACGGCCCTCCCCAAGTCCCCTAGAGTCTCCCCGTTGTCTCCCTCCTCCTCTGGTGGCTTGTTGTCGCATACTCAACGGTGCCCGAAGCCACTCTCCTCCACGGCCGATGCCCCGCCCGACTCGGTGCTCCTCGGCGGCCGCGTCGTGCCTGGATGGATGCGGCACTCCTCCCTGACTCCAGTGATGGTCCGGGTGCCTCAAACGGTGGCCGGTTACATCGGAATTGCCGCCGGCGCCGGCGACCCCGTCCATGTTCTGTCTCATGTCGGGGAAGAAGAAGGAGGAGCCGAAGAGAGAGATGTCAGCAGCGGGCCCCACCTGGCTGCGAGTCAACGCCCGGCCCCGGCTCTGCTGACTAGGATAAGTGGAAGCGTATTCCACAGGAATTCATATTCCCTTTCCGAAAGCGAACTTTGGCTCTGCTTCGATCCAGTATACATTTTCTCAGTTGGAAAGCGTATTCTGCCAAACACATATTCTGTTTTTCCAGCCAAGGGCTTGTTTGTGATGATTTTATTTACAAATGGGTCCATGGCAGAAAAACAACTATATCTTTTTGCTCACAACTCCAAATGAGGTGATTCCAAATCCCACTTCATCGTCTCATCGAGCCCGTTCTGTTGGTATCATTTTCACCATGTGTTAACATTCTAAAAATGACCATTTTTCCCTTGCGCTTAATCATCCCCCTCTGAGAGAGAACGTTTTTCGGTGATTCGTTCTACGAGTTTCTCGCACTTCTTCCTGGTGATTTCATCTACCCAGGCAAGCCACACCCTCCATTTGCATGATTGCAATGAAGTGACATGGTTTATTTATTTTTAACTTGCTTAAAATATTGCTTTAGCTACATGTGATCTTGTTCATGGCAATTCTCGGAGTATTGTTTTCATCTTGCTATTGTCATGATATTGCTTGGAGTTCTAGGACTTGTATTTTGATGATTATGTGGATGACATGTTACCTTGGGATTATTAGTGGCTTTTATGATTATCTTCATGGTGGTTGTGGATATGATATTTTGGAGTATTTGCTTTGGATGGCATGCTACCTTTGGATTATTAGTGGCTAGTTTTATTTTCATCATGATGCTAGCTGATATTCTGTTTTGGAGTATGATGTTGGAGATGATGCTTGCATGTGGATCATAGTTGGATAGCTAGTTCTTGATAATTGAGTACTAGTATTATCGTTCTTGGATTCATCATGATAGAAGTGTTATGCTATCCCCAGAGTATTTTGATATGTCGATAGTATTCTTTGGACTATTTGTGGGATATTGCTATGAATTGGATTGCAGGTTGGTAGATGATAGCGGAGTATCAGTTATCATTGTTATATGTTGGGGGTAAATTTCGTCATTAAGTTGGTCAGGTGCCATCGAACCGGGCTTTTTCCAGTGCAACCACATTTGCCTTTTATGGGAAGGCCCTAATGCGATCTATTCTCATGCCTCTCACCGGTGCCTCCAACGAGGGAAGGTTATGGGCGCGTGCTACCTTGATCAGGTAGGCGGACATAAACCTTGTGCGCCCATAGTTGGTATTAAGATCTCTTGTCCCTACTTGGGACCGTGTGTGTTTTGCCACGACGGTGGCCGTTGATGTCTTTGGTAGGCACGGGGCCACCCAGGACTGAACCCAAAAGGGGTGTTGGTCAGAGTGGCTGGAAGAGTGTCATGGAAGTAGATTGGTTTTGTCGGAACGCCGTTGGTCCACCCGAATGGGAGCACGAGGCCATGGGTTCTGTGGTGTGGGTAAAGTGTGCTACCTCTGCAAAGTGTGTGTGTTGATTCTATCGATATTCGCGTCCTCGGTCATGGGCATAAGTTCGTACTAGGTCACACCGTTTGATCAACACTCACATGATGGAATGACTTATAGGTGATATATATATATATGTTGATATTGTGAGCTGTAATAGTTTGGCAGGATGCTGATGATGATGTTGGGATGATCTCGGGGATGATCATTCAGTTTGTGGTGTGGCCACGAGGTGATCACATGGATGTTTTAGATCACGAGGTGATCAAGATGGTATATTGCTTGGCCGAATAGCCAAGAGTGAGATGGTTCTTGAGATCGGAGATGATGGTTTATCAGTATTCTAGTAGCTCATATCATGCTTAGTAGTTGCTTCATCATGGTTGTTAATTTAATTAACCTGTTTAATGCTATGTTATTGTTTTGCCTTGATGTTTATGGTTGTTTTGAGCTTGCAAGTACATTCAATGTACCGACCTGGCGTGTCATGCCAAATTGCAGGTGATGCCATGATTGCTTGATTGCTTGTCGAGGTTGCCATGCATGCGAGCTAGATCGTGTCCCAGCCAGAGTCCCTGCGGAGTGGAGTTCACCACCGTCATCGTTGTTCCGCTACTAGAAGTATTTCGCTACTACGAGTTGTTCCGCTGCTAGCATAGAGCAAGTGTAGTGTCGCCGTGCTGGTGTGCTTCTTTGTAACATCAAACCCTTGTATTAGTATTCTTATAAGAAGAGCTAATTTGTTCTCTGTCAAGCACTGTCGTATTCCAGGGACTTCTCCTCGATCTCTTGGCTGGAATACGGGGCATTCTGGTTTCTCTGAGTTGGGGTGCCACTACGCTTGGTATCAGAGCAGGACTGGCTGTAGGACGCCCTAGTTAGTGCGAGCAGTAGAAATCGGTAGTATAGAGTCTGGTTTGTTTGTTGCATTTGGTTGCTGCATTTTGTTTGTTGCATAGCATGCATATAGCCTTATTATTTTGCTACTAATGGTTTAATCTGGTGACTGTAGCTGGCATCGGCTCGGATCCACTACAGCTCAGCTCCTGCATTTCTTCCAGTTTCTTTTCTTGCTCGTTCTTCGGTGTTTGGCGTCATTTATGTCCCAGCAGACTAATGCCGAGTGATCCCGACACTGTTTGCAGAAATGGTGCTTAGGTATCACACAAATATCCTTCTTTCAGCCCCGCCTATCATTTTGGTGATGGATATGCTACTATCCCAAATCGTCCTTTTTATCTTGTCGTGTTGGCTACCTTTAATGATCTTAGCTATCAAGAAAGGGCAATGTCAGCAGACTCAGCTTTTCCTCGCTATCCTATTTCTTGGACGAGTATGGATCTTTTCCGTCCGCTTGATAATAACATGGTCGCGACATTCGTGTCCCACTACATAGTTATCGAGTACGTTCTCGCCTCCGAGCTAGTCCAGGTTGCTACCTGGATAGGCCAGCACTTCGTGTAGCGCAGTTTACACCAACTCTTCCACACATTTATTCGTCCTCATGCACACTGTCACAGCATGTTAGATCGTATTACCGGAGATCCCGCGAGATTTGTGTGCTTAAGTAGGCATGCATATTGTGTGAATAGTTGTAATATGTGACTTTGTTTGTGTGCAAATTGATTGTTGTGTGATTTTGTTTAGTTGAGCTTTCTTTTGTTTCTTGCTTTTTGGGCCCTTGGTGTTACATATTTTCCCCTTAAGTTTCTCGTGAACCGACAGTGGACCCGAAGAATCAGCAAGGAGTTTAAATATTTGGGAACTCAGCTAAACAGAATGAAATTCTCACCCAACGGCAGTGAAATGGGGAATATCTGATCTTGATGCTGATAATCAATTTTGCATTAGTGTGCACTCCTCACAACAATATGGATAAATTGAGTCTACATCAGTACAAAATCCTCACAGCAGTTATGATCCAGCCAGCAGAAAGACAAGCAATGGCCAGACCAACGGGATATATTTTCAGTCAAAGGTATGGATCAGATACAAAGATTTGTCTCAGCAAGGAATGATGCTTGAAATATGTTATACTCTGAAAGAAAGGCAGAATGTGTTATGGTCAAGGAAGACAGTCAAACAAATTTTCTCATGCAACTAATCAGCCACAAAACATTATGGGTGTATTTCAGTCCGCATATCACAGTATGAAGTTTTGGATATAAGAAACCCAGTCTTCCTCCACCCACTATTGGAAGAAGCTTATGATGCGAGGCTCCTCAAATTTTCCCTCAGTGCGATATATGGACAGAATCCGGTCCAAGATACTCAATCTTCCACAACAAAACATCTCAGTAAAGACTTCTGACGTAAGGAAGAGAATCTTTCTTAGTAAGCAAACTGTGGAGAAGCCTCTCAAGTACGGAACCCAGGCTTCTCCAGCACAATACCTAGGTCAAGATTCGTGTGTAAGCTATCGAGACTTCTTCTGCACACTATCTAGCCAAAAGCTTCGAGTAGAAGCTAACAAGTCTTCCTCAGCAAGCTACTCGGATGGCTTCTCTCGAAAGCAACTCAGTCTGCGTCAGTATCACACTAATACACCGACCCCAGAGATTATATGATGAGTTGGCAATATTTGACAGTGCAATTCAAGGATCAGATTTGCAATAATTTTTCAGAGGTACAATGCAATCAAAACATATGCCTACTGCAAGGATCGAGCGTTCGGTGGCATATTCTTCTTATATATGTGGTGAGCATGCATCTCCAGTCATACTAGTCACTCATACGAGATGCAACAAGGATCAAGCAGATATACCTAAGGAAAGTAATAATCCCACAACCTCATGAGCCATGCAAATGAAGATAAGCAGAGATACACATCTCTTGTAATACAAGAATTGACAAAATCTGGAGATGACATCGCAGAATCAACAATCTTGATGGTGGCCACCAATGGCCAATATTCCTGCACTGACAAGGAGATCTCATGAACTCTTGTCACCTTCTTGTATGATTGGCCCCAACAATGAGTTCTGTACAGCTACATGTCCCGAGTATATGTCATATATGTGCGGACACAGGTCAGAAAACAAGCACAAGGAATGATGCCAAAAATATTGCACTAGCCACATCCATGGTCGTACGAAGAATCAAGGACATATGTGGCCAAGCTATTTCAGTACGGTACCCTGACAAAGAAAATCATGACCGTCAAGGGATGAGACTAACAGCAATGGTGTGCTGAATTATGCACGACCATCAGGGTCCGTATACCCAAGCTAGTTGGAGGACATAATGCCATATTGTCGTGGAATTATCACCGCAGATGTCCTCATATAAGGACTTAGTTGTGGAGCCATTGCGATGAGGTTAGCTTAAAGAGGTTGAACGGGACAAAGGACACAGAGAATTTATACTGGTTCGGCCCCTTGCGGTGAAGGTAAAACCCTACTCCAGTTTGAGGTGGTATTGCTAGGGTTTCGATTACCAGGGAGCGAATACGCTTTGCCTGGCTTTCGATCTGTTGTTTCTTTCCCTAAGCCGCTATCGGGTCGTCCCCTTATATACATGGGTTGACACCCTGCGGCCTATAGAGTCCAGGCCGGCTCATACAAACGTGTCCGGCTCGGTGACTTATCTTACATGCCTTATAATACAAGTTACGTGTACATGGCGGTTTATACTCACGGGCCTTAAGTCGCCTCTCTGTTTGGGCCCCTTAATAGGCCTACTTCCGCCACCTTCACATACTCATGGGATTTGTCTAGATGAACCGCCATTGGGATAACCCGGCCCCTCCTAGGCGGGTCATACCCAATAGTCATATCCCCAACATTAGGCCCCAGGTTGATTTGAGCTTGTTCATGTCAATCTTCATCACTTAGGAAAATCCTTCTTCATCTTCCTGTGAAATATTGTAACCCGCCATGACGTCATCTCCGAAGATTGTGGTAACCTGCCGTGACATCACCTGTAATTAATATTACACATGTCCCAAATCTTAATAAATCTTTTTCTTTACTGACTCTCCGAAAATCGAGGCGCCCGTGCCGCCACATATCCATTTTCCTGTCTCCTCAATTCTCATGCATGCCACTTATCCATCAAGCCTTATAAATAGGGCCACGGGTTCACTTTCCATTCTCCCCCTTTGCCTTCTCTCCTTATTCTTCCTCCTCGTGACGCTCCAGTGCGCCCGAGCTCTGCCGCTGTCGACCTTCGTCTCCTTTGTCGACTCCGGCCGCTGCATCACCCTAAACGGACCAGAACGCCATGCTGCTCCTCCACTGTCAACCATTGTAAGTAAGTCTCTGCCTTTCCTCATAAATCTGTGTTAGGGTTTCTCTGTTCGTCGGTGTTCATCACCGTTCTTCCCTTTCTCCGTCCTAGATCGCATAGTTTTGATCTGAAAATAGCATAGATCTCGCACGGTAGCAGTTTTAGCACTTATTTTTTGATATCAGACTATATCTTCCTTGCAATAGATCTCATCTGAGCACCTCCACTCTTCTGTTGTCGCCACCTTAGGTTAAAATTTTATTCCATTTTTATGAATAGCTGCAGATCCAAACTTATAGCTTCAATCTGTGAAACCTGTTTGACCCAACACTTATTAAAACTTTGCTTTTGTCAGATCTTGAATACTAGTACGTGTCATGGCGGCTTACATGTTTGGCTTACAATTACTCATATATCATTACTCCTCACTTAAGCCGCCATTCTGAGTATATACTATAACTGTTAATTTGTGATTTCCCCAACTGATTTAAATCGGCAAAATTTTCCCTTCCTTTAGGCTTTCTTTATTCACAATGCCGCCAAAGACAGTCTATACATGCAATTGGGTTCCCTCTATCGTCACCGAGGGCTCACTCAAAGATTTTGTCAAAATCGGGTACTTGCCCGCAAAGAGTGTTATGCATTATCGTGCCCCTGAACCTGGCGAAGAAAGACCTCCACCTAAATATGGGGAAGTCATTGTATTCACTGATCACATGAACCGGGGCTTCTCACCACCCTGCTCTAAGTTTTTTCGAGATGTTCTGCACTTCTTCCAACTTCATCCTCAAGACATCGGACCCAACTCTGTGTCAAATATCTGCAATATTCAAGTCTTCTGTGAAGTAAACCTTCAAGAGGAGCCTAGCGTCGACCTCTTTAGAGAATATTTTTACTTGAACCGCCAAAATGAGTTCACGAATGGGCCCAGCTTGGAACTTGGCGGAATCTCGATTCAACATAGAAGAGATGCCATCTTCCCTTATGCCTGTCTGCCGAGTCACCCCAAGGATTGGAATCAGACGTGGTTTTACTGCAAAGCAAAGATACCTCTCCAGCTGACGAGAATCCACTGCCGGGTTACTGTGTCGAGCGCCTGGTCCCAAAGCACAATCTTCCTGAAAAACTTACCACTGCCGAACGGGCAAAAAATGCTCCTACCATTGCAAAGGTTAAATCTCTGCTAGGAAACGGGTTAACTGGCATTGATTTGGTCAGGTGCTGGGTTTCTTGGCGGATCATACCCTTGAATCGCCGCACCGGCTTAATGTGCACTTACATTGGTGGTGTAAAAGATCCACTACGCCATAGCTCTGCGCAATTAACTGACGAGGCGGTTAACAAAATGGTTAATTCCCTTCTGAATGAAGATCTAGAAGATTGCATTAAAGTAGGTCTGGACCCTTTCTGCAAGCTTAACCCGCCACTGGATGTGAGTCTCTAAATTTACTTACCTTTATCTCATTCTTCAAATACTTTATTAACTCAACCTTTGATGACCTTTTCAGGCTAATTCTGACTTTTGGAAAAACAAGTATGATCATGAAGCTACCAAGAAGGCCACGGCTGCCAAGAAAGCTGCCAAGAAAACCGCCAAGAAGACAACCAAGACAAAGAAGAAACCAAGCGCTTCTGATCTGCTTAATCTGGATGAAACCTCTGAGTCGGAGGTAGCCCTTGACTCTCTTGGCTCGTTTTTCAACCATCTTATTGACACTGCCTATTATCAGGATGACACGGGAGCCAGCCAAGAGGCTAAAGAAGAGGTAACTATTATTTCCTCCGGCTTAGAAACTTTGCCAAGATAGAAACTTTGACAAGTAACCCGAAAAGTAAGGTTTTCACTCCCCTTGGCATATTTAGATCCTCAATTTATTTTGAAGCAACAGAAACACGAGAATCGATGTTAGACCCGGAACAGTGGAGGTGAAGAGTTGTCCTCCGGCTTACCGAACACTCCCGCTCCTTGAAAACATCGAAATGAGGTTCATTTTAGCTTTGAACTCTTTTCATCCGCCGCGGTGTTATTTACTTACCACTTAGCTCTGTTGATTCAATTGACCAGGAGATTGCCCGTTCTTCCTCTGGTGACTCATCGCAAACCGAGTTGCCGGCTTTTAAAACTGCCCCTGGGTAACAATAATTATCTTTTACTCTGTATCTCTTTATACTCTTATACTTATTTTGACTTATCACCACCTGTGCAGTGGACAAGCAAAGCCTAGCAAGAAAACAAGGGTTTCCAAGCTAGCTAAGGATCCTAAAGTTATTGAACCGGAACAACAAGTCTCTACATCTGATGCTTTTGAAAAACAACCAGATGACCCTGCCCCTGATGTTTCACATGAAATTCCAGATCTCCGTGTTGATGACACCAAAATTAATTCTTCAAACCCTGCACCATCCAGTCCACTTAAACCGTCGAAGACTCACACTGATGATGTTCTGATTACTGGCACCGGCTTTACTGAACCGGGAAATCCAATAGCTTTGGCCAAGCATACTGCCAAGCAAGAGGTTATTGAAAGGCGGAAGATGAGGTTTGACGTATCTCACTATGCACAATTGAGAAGCAATGAGATACTCTCTGGCTACCTTAGCCAAGTACACTCCAGCCGCGATCTTGAAGTTGATATGGTGAAGCAAATGCACCAAAAATATGTGGTATGACTTCCACCTTTGAATAATTATGTACATCCTGCAAGCCCCCAAGTCTACTGGTTATGATGAAATTGAATAGGCTGTAGACTTAAAATATCCCATAAGCTTCTTGTCGTAGAATCCCTCCTAGGCCGGTTGTCATAGTTAAAATTAAACCGGATGTTTAAGCAATTTAGCATTGCATCTGTAGTCCCCAAGGGCCGGTTTAATCAGCATGAATGAGTCGGTCCTGTTTACCATTGGTTAAGAAAGGAGAGCTTATCTGTGTAGCCCTCATGAGTCGGCTCTGATTGTTTACAGCACACGCGGTTCATCATTAAGAAGATACGGGCGATATGCATTAGCCCCCAAGTGCCAAGTAGTCTTGCTTGCAAAGTGCTTGGGACTTTATTTATAAGAGTCGTTTTACTTAAAGAAATTCTTTGACAGACATTAGCCCCCAAGTGCCAAGTGTTGTTGCTTGCAAAAGACTTGGGACTTATATTCTTGTAATCCTGTTATGAATGTGTTGACAACTCTGTGCTTCATACAGGCTGCTACTATTGAACTGGAGTCACAGTTAAATGATGCAAAGACTCAGCTAGCGAATCAGGAGTCTGAGACCCGGAAAGCTGAATTCAAATTCCAGTTTAGCATAGCTGAATCGGAAAAGCTGAAGACCAGTTTTAAGATGGATAAAAACACTTGGGCTGAAGAAAAGACTGCTTTAACCTAGCGAGCTCAAAAAGCCGAGGCAGCTCTTCAAGGGGTGACTATTGAACTCACTGGCTTAAAGCATCGTATATCTCAGATGGTTTATGCTATCTTTGGTGAGTCACTTTGCTAATCATCAAAAAGTGAATCCTTATCAAATATAAACCGCCATTAACCAATCTGTGATATATTCAGGAGCAGCAACCTTAACCAAGACATGCTTGTGAAGCTCAAAGTTGTCTACACACTTGTCGAACAGATGTACACCGGAACTCAACGTACACTGGCTGCAATTTCTCCAACGAAGCAAGTGCATACTCTTTTGATAGATATCTTGAAAACCTTTTTGTGCTTCCTGCTAGGATGGATGAAATGAAGTGATCATCTACGAGAGCCGGTGCTATGACGGCTTTGAGCCGGGTGAAGGCATGGGTACCAGAGCTTGACCCATCTGAGGTAGCCACTGGTTACCCAAGCTTGAAATAGGATGGTACGCTGTTTGATCAGAAGGACTTCTCTTCTTGCGTGAAAGAGATACGTCCAATGTTGACTATGATTGCCAATGATTCGGACCTTTCAAAGTACCATCCATCTTATAACAAGGAGAACCATAAGATGCCGACCCCGGCTTATCGAGTGATGGACTTAATCCCCCCAATCCATAAGCATACTTTTGCCCCTGAAGTTGAGTTGTCTAATCTTCTAGATGACGAGGCTGAATTTCAAGCTTTATCTGGCATCGATTGGTCATCCCCAAACTTTCAGATGGCGGAAGGGGATGAAGAACCAGAAAAGGATGACCCAGAAGCCTCAAGCCAGCAAGGCAAAGAAGAGTGAACCACAAGGCGGTTTATATATTTGATTCTTGGAAAAAACACTTGATCCCATTTGGCTCGTGGAGTCATGTAATAGGGTAGTAAAAACTTGAATATGTCGCGCCATCGTGCATGTTTCTGTTTTGCGCAATACTGCTGATCCACCAATTTGAAAGATGATCACTTTACTCTTATGACAGTACTGATTTATGCAGATCAAACTTGATTATTCCCCTACACACAAACAAGTCACAAGTGCCCTGGCGGTTTACCGCCAAGCGGGTCATGATACCCAATTAAAGGCTACTGGGGATGAACAGTCCATAACCAGGGCTGGTCTGGCCATAATGTTTAGTATAATAAATATCATACCTGTGGCATGTGCTTAGACTGCCGGCTTAACAGCTTTATATGGTTTAGAGTTCATAGAACTATAACTCCAAACATAATATTATGATACTCTTGATGACATAGAGTCTGCCATCCTGGCGGGTTGTAGAAACCCAAAATATGCTTCATATATGAGCCATAAGTAGGGCAGCTTGACCCGATGTGTAAAAAACCAGATGGAAAAAATAAAATCGTATAAAGAGAAGAAAGCAAAAAAAATCGAGGCTTTTGAAGGCCGCCAAGCCAAAGTGTCTTCTTCGATGAAACTAGCCTGAGCCACTGGAAGGTACGTGCTTTCCGTGAGCCTGACTCACAGTACCCAATTGACATTTGAACCCATATAAAGTCAGGTCTTGCTTTATAGACTTATCAGGAGTACGCGGGGTCAGAGTAACAGCATACATCACGGGCCGATTTATCCAAGTTTCAAGGAAGGCGGCTTATGAAGCCTGGATCTATCCTGACTATCTGTAAGCCGTGCTCTCACATGACAAACCGACATTTTAACCTTACCGAGCTCAGATCTTGGTCGAATACACCATAAAAACTGATCGTTAAGAGTTCGGCGGGTCAATCAGGATTACATGATGGAGTTGAAGCAGCTGGCTACAGGTAGGATGACCCAGAAAGGTTATGTTCTCTTTGGTCGAATACGCCTATGTTCGAACAAACCTAGTCAAGAGGGTAGTAACACTATGTTCTCTTTGGTCGAATACGCCTAGGTTTGAACAGGAAGCCCCCAAGTGACATACTGACAAATTGTGCTCGTTAGGGACCTATGTTTGAGCTGTGCCACACATCCAACTCTCTTTGGTCCCTGTAGTTTGGGCGTCAAGCCTCTTAAATGAAAGTTTAAGAAGATGATAAAGACTCAGCTTTAAAGAAGTGAAACGACAGAGGCCCTGACTTATCAGGGATGCCGGCTTTATTATATTGTGTATAATATATACACCATCAGATTATGTACATCATGAGAGCCGGTGGCTCAAGTATAGTAGGGCCGAAGATGAGCAATGTTCCATGACCGACGGGTCTCCTCCCTCGATGTGCATGAGTCCTTGTGGTCTCGAACATCAATAAGGTAATATGACCCATTATGCAGATTCTTCCTGACCACAAAAGGTACTTCCTAAGGTGGTGATAGTTTATGCATATCCGTTTGATCCTGGATGACCCGGAGCACCAAATCGCCTTCTTGAAAGGTTCTGGTTTTGACCCGACGGCTGTGATAACAACGCAGATCTTGCTGGTAAATTGCCGAACAAGCCACCGCAATATCACGCTCCTCATCTAACAGGTCAAGTGCGTCTTGACGTGCTTTTTCATTGTCAGCTTCAACGTAAGCCGCCACCCAGGGTGAATTGTGACTCATGTCACTTGGGAGAACCGCCTCTGCTCCATAAATCATGAAGAAAGGTGTGTAACCGTAGATCTGTTAGGGGTTGTATTGATACTCCATAACACCGAGGGTAACTCTTCCACCCAACAACCCGGCGTTCTTTGCAAAGGAACCATAAGCCGGGGCTTGATACCTCGCAAAATTTCTTGATTAGCCCGTTCCGCTTGACCATTGGACTGGGGGTGAGCCATGGAGGATACATCAAGTTGAATATGCTCTTGTTGACAAAATTCTTTCATAGCACCTTCAGAAAGATTAGTACCATTATCTGTTATAATGCTATGGGGAAAGCCAAAATGGAAAATCACCTTCTTGATGAATTTAACTGCCGTTGCGGTATCACACTTGCTAACTGGCTCTGCTTCAACCCACTTAGTGAACTTGTCAACTACCACCAAAAGGTGGGTCTTTCTATCTGGGGACCTCTTAAAAGGCCCAACCATATCAGGCCCTCAAGTCGCAAACGGCCAAGTAATTGGAATCATCCTCAACTCTTGAGCCGGAACATGAGCTCGCCGTGAAAATTTCTGACAACCGTCACATCTACTGACCAAATCATCAGCGTCCGCATGAGCCGTCAACCAATAAAAACCATGACAAAAAGCCTTGGCGACGAGAGATTTAGAGCCGGCATGATGACCACAATGTCCTTCATGAATCTCTCACTGAATCTCACAACCTTCTTCAGGCGAAACACAATGTTGAAACGCCCCTGTAACACTACGATGGTGCAACTCCCCATTAACAATCGTCGTTGACTTAGATCGCCAGGTTATCTACCTGGCTAAAATCTCATTGTGAGGTAACTCGCCCTGGGTCATGTAAGCCAGATTAGGCACTATCCAATCAGGAATAGCATGAAGAGCCACCACCAACTGTGCCTCCGGGTCAACAACAGCAAGATCCTCCTCTGTGGGCAATTTAACCAAAGGGTTAAGCAGAATATCCAGGAAGGTGTTAGGTGGGACCGGCTTACGCTGAACCCTAACCGGCTTAAAGTGTCAGCCGCCTCGTTCTTCCTGCGATCAATATGCTCAACTTGGTAACCTTTGAAGTGACCCGCAAAAGCATCAACCTCTTGACGATAAGCCGCCATGAGTGGATCCTTAGAATCCCAGGTGCCAGAAACTTGTTGAGCTACCAGATCTGAATCGCCGAAACACCTCACCTGGCTTAAGTTCATCTCCTTAGCCATCTGAAGACCATGAAGCAAGCCCTCATACTCAGCTGCATTGTTAGTAAAAGGGAACATTAACCGGAGAACATAAGAAAATTTATCACCTCGTGGGGAAGTCAAGACAACTCCAGCCCCCGAGCCTTCCAACTGCCTGGATCCATCAAAATGAATAGTCCAATATGTGTTATCTGGCTTTTTCTCAGGTGTCTGTAATTCTGTCCAATCATTGATAAAATCCACGAGTGCTTGTGACTTGATGGTCGTACGAGGCGCATATTTCAAACCATGGGGCCCAAGCTCGATGGCCCACTTGGCAATCCGGCCTGTGGCTTCTCTATTTCGGATGATGTCCCCCAAAGGAGCAGAGCTGACCACAGTAATGGGGTGACCCTTAAAATATTGCTTAAGCTTCCGGCTTGCCATAAAGACCCCATACACAAGCTTCTGCCAGTGCGGATACCTCTGCTTGGACTCAATAAGTACCTCACTGATGTAGTAAACCAGCCGTTGAACTGGATATTCCTTGCCTGCCTCTTTCCTTTCCACCACAATAGCTACACTGACGGCCCGTCTATTAGCAGCCACATATAACAACAAAGGCTCCTTATCAATAGGGGAAGCAAGAACGGGCGGCTCAGCCAACTGTTTCTTTAGATACTCACACACTTGATTAGAAGCATCACTCCAAACAAAATGATCTGTCTTCTTCATCATCTGATAAATAGGAATAGGTTTCTCACATAACCAGCTTATGAATCGGCTTAGGGCCGCAATACGACCTGCCAGACACTGAACATCATTAACACACGCCGGCTTAGCCAATGAAGTAATGGCTTTGATTTTCTCCGGGTTAGCTTCAATGCCTCAGTTAGAAACCAGAAAGCCCAAGAGCTTGCCTGCTGGTACACCAAAAACACACTTGGCCGGGTTAAGCATCATCTTGTAGACCCAAAGATTGTCAGATGTCTCCTTCAAATCATCGATCAAGGTCTCCTTCTTCCTTGACTTCACCATAATGGCATCTACGTAAGCATGAACATTACGCCTGATCTGATTATGAATGCAATTTTGCACACACCGCTGGTAAGTTGTCTGGGCACTCTTGATCCCAAAAGGCATAGACACATAGCTGAAGGCTCCAAACAGAGTAATGAAAGTTGTCTTTTCCTGGTCTTTAACTGCCAACTTGATCTGATGATAACCAGAATAAGCATCCAAAAAACTCAAACACTCACAACCCGCTGTAGCATCAATGATTTGATCAATACGAGGGAGAGCAAACGGATTAGCCGAAAAAGCCTTGTTTAAGTCCGTGTAATCCACACACATTCGCCAAGTGCCATTCTTCTTGAGTACCAACACCGGGTTAGCCAACCACTCAGGATAAAAAACTTCAATGATAAACCCGGCCGCCAAGAGTCCGGCCACTTCTTCACCAATGGCCTTCTGCCTCTCCTCATTAAAATAATGAAGGAATTGCTTGACCGGCTTCAATTTCGGATCGACATTAAGAGTGTGCTCAGCGAGTTCCCTCGGTACCCCCGGCATGTCTGATTCAGCATTATCCTTATAAAATTTCAGCTCCTCTGTTGCACAACCTGATTCAGCATAGGCAGCGTCACCCTCTTCACACTCCAAGGCCACCTAGCGACTCCCATGCACCATAATGGTGCCCTTGTAACCCGGCATCTTAAGCTGCAAATAAACATAGCAGGGCCTTGCCATGAATTTAGCATAAGCCGGCCTCCCAAATAGAGCATGGTAAGGGCTTTTGATCTTAACCACCTCCAAGGTCAGAGTCTCAGACCTGGAATCATGCTCATCTCTAGAGGCAACCTCCAAAGATATCTTACCCACTGGATATGCCGACTTACCAGGCACCACCCCATGAAAAAGGTGTTCGACGGCTTAAGATTTTTCTCAGCCAGCCCCATGCGATGGAAGGTTTCATAATAAAGTATATTAATACTGATGTCTCCATCCACGAGTACCTTAGTAAATTTATAGCCTCCGACCTGAGGCGCCACCACCAGTCCCAGGTGACCTGGATTATCAACCCGGAGCGGGTGATCCTCACGGCTCCACACAATAGGCTGCTCTGACCACCATAAGTAACATGGCACCGCCGGCTCAACAGCATTTACTGCCCTCTTATGCAGCTTCTGATCCCGCTTACACAGGCTGGTGGTGAAGACGTGGTACTGCCCACTATTCAATTGCTTTGGGTTGCTCTGATAACCAGACTGCTGCTGCTGATTCCCCTGATTATTCTGCTGGTTGTAACCGCCTTGATTACTCTGGCCGTGAAACCCGGAATTTGAGCCGCTGCCTCCATGACCCGGACCATGAGAGCCGGATCCTGAATCGCCGTTCGAGCCACAATTGTGCTGGACAGAATCCCTGAAGTGTCGCATTGTACTGCAATCCTTCCACAAATGTGTAGCTGGCTTCTGATCCGTTCCGTGTTTTGGACATTGCTGACTCAATATTGCCTCAAGGTCAAACCTCGTCCCTTGAGTCGGCACCCCCTTACGATGTTGGTTATAACTTCGTGCACCGGTGTTAGCCACGAAATCATCCGCCTTGCGCTTACCGTTGCCGCCCTGATTGGCTGGGTTGTACTGCTGTCTCTTCATGCTGCTAGTCTTCTTTACCTTTCCCGATATTTCATCCTCAGAGTCAGGGTCCTTGGTACCATCAGAGTCGGCATACTTGACAAGAGCCACCATAAGTTCCCCCATGTCGTTGCAATGACGCTTAAGCCGCCCCCGTTTCTGCTTGAGTGCAATGAAACGGCAATTTTTCTCCAACATTAGAACCGCTGAGCCGATGTTGATGCTATCTAAAGAATGTATGATAGTCGAGACCCGATGCACCCAGCTGGTCGTTGACTCGTCCTCAGCTTGAACACAAGAAACCAAATCCACAATTGACATAGGTTGCTTGCACGTATCTTTGAAATTCTGGATAAGCCGGGCCTTCAGCTCGGCCCATGACCCAATGGAGTTAGCCGACAGCCCCTTCAACCAGGTGCGAGCTGCCCCCTCCAACATCATGGTGAAGTACTTAGCGTATGCAGCCTCACTAACATCCAGCATCTCCATAGCCATCTCATAACTCTCCACCCAAGCCTCAGGGGGCTGATCTGCTATGCAATTAGGCACCTTACGAGGGCCTTTGAAGTCTTTGGGCAGACTCTCATTTCGTAGAGCTGCCGTTAGACACAGCACACCGAAAGCCTTAGAAGTTACATCTGCCTCAATTGAAGCTGTCGGGTAAACCGGCACGTGTTGATGAGCCGCCAGCTGAGCCGCCAGCTCGGCCTCCCGACGTGCTCTGCCCTGGTCCACCAAACCATGTGCATTAGCACCATTGTGCGACGGGTCACATCCATGAGGTTGGTTACGGCGCAGCTCCGTACTCGAGATTGCTGGTGAGTCAATGTGCCTACTGTAGCTCCTGCTTGGACGAGGGGTTGAATGAATCCAGTCACGGCTATAAGAATAAGCCTGTTGCTGTACTAAAGTCGTTTGAAGAAGCTCCCTGGCCCTTCGGGTTTCAACTGTCGTCGGAGTCTCACCCTCGACTGGTAAAGCCGCTAGTCGCATCGCTGTAGCAATCATGTTGTCCAAAGGGGTGGAATAGTGACCCGGTGGTGTTACCATGTGTTGAGGCGGGGTGTTGTTCATATATGGAGAACATGTCCCGCGCAGCTGACCCGGCACCCCACCGCCCGGTGCTTCAGTCATCCGATTCATCACCGACGGGTTACTGGCCCCGACTCCAGGGGTGTTGAAGAGGTCCCTTGGCTCATAAACTGAGGGCAGACGACTCCGGTATTTTCTCCTCAAAACTTCGTTTGACGCGTACTGATCCACCGTGAGCCGGTATGAATCTTCTTGAATCCGATCTGCTTGTGCACTTAAAACGGCCCGCTCTGCAACCATCCTGGCGTTTTCTGCTGCTAATTCCCCCTTGGCTTGCGCTATCTCATCACGCAACTTAACTACTTCTACCTTGTGCTGCTCCTGGTTATCTAGGGTTACTTCAACCTCCATTAGAGTTGCCAGAGCATCCAACAGATCTGTTAAAACTTGAGCCGGCGGGCGCGCTGAACTGCTAGCACCGGCTATCGTTACCGCCGCTGCACTAGAAGTCATGGCTGCGGCGGCTGTCGAACCAAGAACCGGTTGGGTGCTAGCCATGAAGATCGCCACCCTGTTCGGCGGCTCACGGGGGTCCGGAATACTGTCGCCATCGGAACAGCCCCCAAGCCGCCCGTCTTGTAGCTGATACATTGAGTTGGTCTCGCCCGTGGACGACTCATCATCTGAGTAGATGGCCGTCTCACCGCCAGACACAGAGCCTTCCAACTCAGCCCCATGGGTGACCCCAACGAAGACACGCTTTATGGCGGGTTTAACCTGGGCGGGTCGTGGACGTTGAGCCATCTCCATGATGTCGGTGCAGATGTCCGGCTCAGGGCCCGGTTCGCCGATCTTGCCAATGAAGACGTGGATTCTGCCGAAGGGGACCCTGTACCCGTACTCAATTGAGCCAGCCTCAGGGCCCCAGCCTGCATCGTCGATGTAGAGCTTGCCACGATGACTCTTGGTCATCCGGCCCATAACGTATACCTTGAGATCTTTGAAGCTTCCCTTTAAGAACTCAAAACCACCGTGCACGGGCCCCACGATGGGTTCCAACTGTCGTGGAATTGTCACGGCTGTTGGTGTCAAAACCGGCAGATCTCGGGTAGGGGGTCCCGAACTGTGCGTCTAAGGCGGATGGTAACATGAGGCAGGGGACATGATGTTTACCTAGGTTTGGGCCCTCTCGATGGAGGTAATACCCTATGTCCTGCTTGATTGATCTTGATGATATGAGGATTACAAGAGTTGATCTACCACGATATCGTAAATGCTAAACCCTAAAAGCTAGCCTATGGTATGATTGTTGTTGTCCTACGGACTAAACCCTCCGGTTTATATAGACACCGGAGGAGGCTAGGGTTACACAAAGTCGGTTACAAGGGAGGAGATCTACATATCCGTATTGCCAAGCTTTCCTTCCATGCCAAGGAGAGTCCCATCCGGACACGGGACGAAGTCTTTAATCTTGTATCTTCATAGTCGAACAGTCCGGCCAAAGGATATAGTCTAGCTGTCCGGAGACCCCCTAATCCAAGACTCCCTCAGTAGCCCCTAAACTAGGCTTCAATGACGATGATTCCAGCACGCAGATTCGTCTTTGGCATTGCAAGGCGGGTTCCTCCTCCAAATACTCCATAGAAGATTTTGAACACAAGGATAATGTCCGGCTCTGCAAAACAAGTTCCACATACCACCGTAGAGAGAATAATATTTCCATAAATCTAATCTGCTAACATGTTTAGCAACATGACATCATGCCATGGCCCAGTCTTTATTCGAACCGTTTTTCTCAACCAGCACTGCACATATCGCGAGGCGGTTTTCCTGACACGTCTTGTCAAAGCAGAGATCGTGTCCCCCTTATTATGGGATTCTCATCAATACGGACGTGGGTAACCCAATCGTGCCTGTTGGTATCACTCCTCGATTTTAGGCAAGTCCCAAACGGCCACGAGGAGGACGCTTGTTATCCACCCTCTTTATAAAGAGGCCAAGGCCTGTCCTTTTTTCCCTCTCGTGCTCAATCAAATCCTTCCCCCGCCTCGAGTTCCAACACCCAAGGTTCAGGTCAGGCGCTTCGGACCTTCAACCATGTCCGGATCCAACCTCCAAGGTCGGTGGATGCCTTCCTCTGTCACAGAGGAGGACATCAAGAAGCTGAGAGAGGCTAGGTATCTGACCGCCGAAATCTCGCATAGGCTGCCTGCCCGAGGGTAGGTCATCCCCACTCCCGGACCCAACGAGAGTGTTGTGTTCATCTCACACTTCCTCCGAGGGCTAGGCCTTGCTCTGGGTCCCTTTGTTAGGGGGCTCATGTTCTATTATGGGCTAGATTTCCATGATCTGGCCCCGGATTCCCTCCTTCACATCTCATCGTTCATTGTCGTGTGTGAGGCCTTCCTTTGCATTACCCCACACTTCGGCCTGTGGCTCAAGACTTTCAATGTTAAGCCGAAGATGATCGAGGGGCGTCACGTAGAGTGCAGAGGTGCCGCAATAAGCAAAAGTGTTGATGTTCTGTGGCCAGAGGGTTCCTTCCCAGAGGTGTCCGGTTTATGGCAACGGGAGTGGTTTTATATCACAGCTCCCCGAAGTGCCAAGTGGGTAGCCGCCCCTGCCTTTTTCTCGGGCCCTCCACCACAACTAACGTCATGGATCAACAAGGGGTTGAACTGGGGGCCAGTAAATGATGTGCCGATATTGCAGAGTCGCATCTGAGATATCCTTGAGAGAGATGTCAGCCTGGTCATGGTAATGCAAGTCATGATAGTTCGTCGAGTCCAGCCTTGCAAACGTCGACCCTCCGTATGTGGGAATTCAACCCGGAAGGACCTCGAATTATTCAGCACTTCCTCGGCATGACGCTCGAAGAGATGTACAAATTGTTCTTTGGATCCCAAATAGAGTGTCCGGACACCACCGAGGATGCGGGTCTGAGCTGTAATCGCCCTGATACCCAAGTAAGTAATCCCATGGCCGAACATGTTGTCTTTCTATTTATCATAACATCATTATGAAAAGTCGCTCTTTGACTAGGACTGGATAACAAAGGCGAAGATGA
Organism: Triticum urartu; assembly: GCF_003073215.2. NCBI lineage: Eukaryota > Viridiplantae > Streptophyta > Magnoliopsida > Poales > Poaceae > Triticum > Triticum urartu. The sequence goes on along the minus strand of NC_053026.1, from coordinate 613,474,184 downwards.
TCAGGTGTTCGGCCCTCTTCCCGAAGGCTCGGCCAATCCAGTACTAGACAGAGTGCTCGAGCCGGCGCCTTATCAGGCGCCCTTAGAGGAAGATAAAGTGGGGAATAAAGAGGCTGAAAGTGGGCCTCACTCACTATTCATCCAAACCGGGGGATTTAGTGCCTCCGTGAAGGAGGATTGCCAGGGAGAAGAATCTGAAATTCCCTCTCCCCAAGGAAGGAAGAGGACCACCTCGGAAGACCCGGAAACAAAGGTTTCCGAACGGGGGAAGAAATCTCCGCCAGAGGGTCCTACCTCAAAGGGTACTCTTGTCGCACAGTGTCCGCAAGGGGATCAGCCCTCTACTGAGCTGTAAGTAAACAAAAAGTACTTAATAGTAAAAATATCTTACATTACTTCTGAAGATAATAACTGAAGCATATATCTTGTAGTTCGGATCGTAGCCCTTCTCGACAGAGTTTGTCTTCGGGGGATCTTCTTCTGGAGATGATGGAGAGCGAAACACCTCCCCCTGCCACCCCTCCTCATGAGGCGGGCGACCCTGAAGTGTCGTCGCGGAGGGTTCCTCCTGATCCGCCAAGGCCAGAGGGTAATCCTTTGGCCACCCGAAGTCCCCAGTATTTGGCTCCTAAAGAGAGTGGCAGAAAGAGTCCGGAACCGTACAGTGTGCGGTCGGACGCACTGAAGGATCTTCTGGAGCAAGCGGCCATCTCAGAAGCGCATCGTACGCTCATGGGTACGGTGATTGAAAGGATTTCATCCGCTGACAGCAGGTTGCATGAAGCTTTTATGAGTCTGCTGAAAGACTTTGAGGTACGTGAAATATTGTATGTTTTTGACAGTACCGCACACGTTAGGTGTGCCCTATGCAGATAGTAGCCCCTGAGACTGGTTGCCGTCGAGAACGGTGGCAAATAGAGGATCATAGTCCCAGGTAATAATCAGACCGCCTTCATGTGTAGGTGGCTGAAGGTCTGGTGGCTAGCTGGACTGATGAGTTTGCCGAGCTAAAGCGGCAGCTTGATGTGGCAGATGCCGACATCGTCCTTGTCAACAAGCGGCTTGACGAGGCACAGGGTATGTGATTTCTCCGGTGATCAACACATACTAAGAGGAGCATGATGCCAGTATCTTTAATATGTTGTGACTGCAGATGGAGCTGCCACCATGGAAACCCTTCAGATGGAACTTGCCCGAGCCAAGGAACAAGCCAGAAATAGCGATGCGGCCACTCTAAAGGCGGTCGAAGAGCTGAGGGCCGAACAGGCTGCGCATTGCCAAAGCAAGGAAAGAATAGCCAAGATGGCCGTTGAGTTGAAAGATGCCGCTGACCGTTACCAACTTATTGAAAAAGAAAGCCAAGCAAAGGCGGCGGACCTGGTGAAGGCCACGGTAGCAGCCAAGGAAGCCCGCTCCAAAATCAGAGCGACGAAGGAGGAGCTGCGTCAACCTGGAGATATCGCGGCTGGGAAGCCCTTTTTGTTGCGGACTAAGTTAGGAGATCCGAAGTATGCCCCTCTTGATCAACTATGGAGTTCTGCAGATGCATACGTGGATTTGGCAGCAAGTGCTACTGATGTGGCCGAGTACTTCAAGGATCAAAAAGATCGTGAAGTGGCAAAGCTGTTCTGGTCACAGTTCCATGCTCCAGTGCATCCGCTGCTGTTGAATGAGCGAATGGCCGAGTGGGCCGAGCTCCATAGGTTGTCCGGACTTGCCATGAGGTCTGTTATGGATCATCTGTGGCCTGAAGGGCCAAGGTCGAATAGTTGCTTTAGTTTAGTGCAACAATTCCTTGGTGCTATGCTGCACATCGACACTATGAAGAGGTTGGCGTGCATAGAGGGTGCGCGGATGGCACTTGCCCGTGTCAAGACATGCTGGGTAGAGATGGAGGCCACCACTATTGCAACACAAGGTTCGGCTGTGGGCCGAGTAGCTGTCGAGCACTACTTTGAAGAAGTCCTTGAAGGCGCTCGTTCGATAGAGGCTCGGTGCTCAAAGAATATTATGTTCTAGTGACATGTATTCCCATTGTAAAAACAATGTTTTATTGAATTATAAAGGTTGTGTTTATACTTTTTCCTGAAAGTATTATGATGCCTCCTGTGCGGCCGTTTATGTATACATGAATATAACCTGAAAGTTTGCAGTCGTCGGCTTCAGCCCCCACGCATCTAATGTGGGGGTGTTCGCAAAAAACACGTATTCACACTTGATCCAACGTCTTGGTCCATAAAGGATGTGGTAGCGTAGCGAACGAGGCAATCAGACTATATTGCTTTAACACTTTCACTTAGCCATAGGAGTTTGACGGCGGGACTACTAGATAGCCCCTGGTACCTCCACGCTCGTTCGAATACGGGGCGCGTACGTACATGACCGGGGAACGGCCCTTCGTTAATGCGGAGGAATCCTGAAGATTCCGCTAAGTCATCGAGTGGTTTACCAGTCTCGCGCTTTATCATGACAGTCAGTTTTCGGCTTTCTCTACTAAGGTGCTCATCCGGATGAACCAGGGCACAATCGCAGTAGTTTTCCCAGTGCTCCCTTAGCCAATATAGCGGAACGTAAGGTACCAAAACATGGGAGCCGGGCAAACCCAACATTTGACAAAAGACATGATTCTGAGCTGATGCATATAAGGCCAAACTCATGACACCGAACACTCCCTAAGGTATTAGGTCTTTATAACATATGCCGGGTTGAACGATGCCCTTAATAATAAACCCCGAGTGTCCAGGTACGTGCAATATCCTGACGTGGCCACATGCCAATAACGTCAGCATCCTTCTTGGTTGTATTGAGTATCCGGAGGATGTGAACAACAAGAGACAGTAAAAAAAGGTTTATGCAGGGTCTTAATCTAAAAAAACCTTTGAGCGGGTCCCTGCTGCATGTCTGCGCCTGTGTCTCCATTGTGCCGTGTCCTGGACGGGTGTAGCACGATTGTCAGGTGTAAAAGAGAAGAACTTAGGTGAAAGTTGTCGTGCCAGAAAATTGGTTATTATCAATAAACCATTGAAATTCAAGATAAGTCAAGTTGAGCCGAACTAGCCCTGATTACATGCGGGAAGCCCCAGGTACTGTCTATGAGGGTTTAACCATCACCAATCTCATGTATATGTAGTGATGCGCCGGACTCGTCTAACCATGTCCGTGGTCTTGACGACCTGTCATTTATTCTGGTTGGTGAGGCCATCTAGTGCTCGGCTGTTAAGGCCGCCGCACATTCTTCCGCACGTAGAGAACGCTCAATATTTCCACTAATTGTGATGGTGCCACGTGTACCAGGCATCTTAAGCTTGAGAGAAGCGTAATGCGGTACTACATTAAAACGAGCGAAAGACACTCTTCCGAGTAGTGCTTGATAGCCACTTCGGAATGGAGCGATGTAGAAAGTTAACTTTTCGCTTTGGAAGTTGTCGGGAGAACCGAATACAACCTCTAGTAATAGAGAGCCCGTAAAGCGGGCCTCTAGGCCTGGTATTACTCCCTTGAAGGTAGTATTACTGTGGCTCATTTTTGTCGGGTCTATCCCCATTTTGCGGACTGTGTCCTGATATATCAGATTTAGACCACTACCGCCGTCCATAAGGACTCGTGTGAGGTGGTATCCGTTTATTATTGGGTCTAACACCAAGGCAACCAATCCTTCATGCCAGATGCTTGTCGCGTGATCCCTGCGATCAAAAGTGATCGGGCAGGCCAACCAGGGGTTGAACTTAGGGGTGACGGGCTCTATGGCGCGTATGTCTCGGAGTGCATGTTTGCTTCTCCTCTTCGTCACATGGATCATGTTTACTGTTTTAACCTCTGGTGGGAATTTTTTCTGTCCTCCAGTGCTCGTCTTGTGTTCGTCCTCGTCTTCACTTGGTGTCTCTCCCCCCCTTGTGTTCGGCATTTAGCTTACCGACCTGCTTGAAGACCCATCATTCTCTGTGGGTGTGATTTGCAGGTTTATCGGGGGTGCCATGAATCTGACATAGTTTGCCGAGAATCTTGTTTAGGCTAGACGGTCCATCTTTGCTGCCTTTGAAAGCCTTTTTCTGCTGACCTGGTCGAGAGCCCCTGAATCTAGCATTGACCACCGTATTATCTGGGCTGTCTTCTTTAGTTCGATGCTTGTTTTTACTGCGTCGTGGTTTTCCATTGCCATCCCTGACTTTGGATGTGTTTGGGTCACTAGTGCTACTGCGGGCTAACTAGTTATCTTCGCCCACGCAAAAGCGGATCATGAGGCTTGTCAGGGCTGCCATTGTTCTCGGTTTTTCTTGGCCGAGGTGTCTGGCGAGCCATTCGTCTCGGGCGCTGTGCTTGAAAGCTGCTAAGGCTTCAGCGTCCGGACAGTCGACGATTTGGTTCTTCTTAGTGAGAAACCTGTTCCAAAGCTTTCGGGCTGACTCTCTGGGCTGTTGAATTATATGACTTAAATCGTCTGCATCCGGAGGTCGGACATAGGTCCCTTGAAAATTAGCCCAAAAAGCGTCCTCGAGCTCCTCCCAACTTCCAATTGAGTTTTCGGGGAGGCTTTTCAGCCAGTGCCGAGCTGGTCCTTTAAGCTTGAGGGGCAAGTACTTAATGGCATGGAGATCGTCTCCATGAGCCATATGGATATGGAGGATAAAGTCCTCATTCCAGACCCCAGGGTCTGTGGTCCGGTCATACGCCTCTATGTTCACTGGTTTGAATCCTTCTGGGAATTCGTGGTCCAGCACCTCATCGGTGAAACATAGGGGGTGTGCAGCACCCCTGTATTTGGATGTATCATGGCATTTGAACAGTTGTAGTATTCAGTTTTGATTTTGTGCCGCAGCACGCTTCCTAGATCCATAGATGGATCTGGTCATACTGGATTTTTGGCGCAAGTCCTCACATAGATCATGTGTTGACTTATGTGCGACCTTGTTAGCCCCTCTATCGCGGTCACAAGGTGGTTGATCCGGCCGGTTGGCCATTTTATTTTTCGGCTGTATGGGGTCTAAGGCCTCATCATCGAATTTGGGTAATAGCTTGCGCTTTGGATAGCTCTTTGTGTGGTAACCTCCACCATACTTTTCTTCGTTGTCGAGCACTTTGTTCCACCTGTTGTTGAGCGTATTTTGTTCGGCCTTAAGCCTTTGCTTCTGCTTCTTCAGACTCCTCGCTGTGGCAATAAGCCTTCTGCGGAGGTTCTCTTGCTCCAGGTGCGCTTTTGGGATGATGTGTGCATCTTTGTCCGGACTGTTTTCCTCCCCCGAGGGGGTTTGATGAGGTTTATCCTCGGCGTCGCCGTGTTCGGACGTCGGATCCGTACTATGTTCGCCGTTTGCAGCTTCATCGTGCTTTGCCGCTGGGGCAATGTGGTCGTCGTTTCCTCTGGAGTCGACTGGAGTGTTATTTTCTCTTGCACTGTTATTGTTGTTTTTGCCGAGGCGGGATTTGGAGCGCTCCTACGCCGACGCTTTGTTTGCTTCTTGGAGGGGTCATCCTCCGCTGTCTCCTCCCGTTCCTCGTCATCGTTTTCTTTGGGTGTATATGCCATGTGATGAAGAGGCTGTCCCGTGTCTTGTGGGCACTAGTTCCTGTTCCAATCCTGCATCGTCGTCCATGTGGTCGATGTTTGCGGAGTCGAAATCAAGCATGTCGGATAAATCGTCGACAGAGGCTACTAAGTGGGTGGTGGGTGGGCAGAGAATTTCTTCGTCGTCCGCATCCCATTCTAGCCAGACATAGTTCGACCAAGGATCTCCTGACAAGGAGAGAGACCTTAATGAATTTAGCATGTCGCCGAAAGGTGAGCGTTGAAAGATATCCGCGGAGGTGAACTCCATGATCGGCGCCCAATCGGATTCGATAGGCATGGATGCAGGCGGCTCGGAGTCCGTGGCCAGAGACGAATCCTGTGGTTCGGCAACATGGCTCTCGTAAGGGGTGAATCAGTATGCGGCTCCATCGCTACTGAGAGTGCGGCCTCCATGGCGGGGTCTATCCCTCCGTCCTCGGATGGCGCAATTTGCTCCGGATTGAAGGCCGGAGTAGTTGTAGGTGTGATCTCCCGAACACTGTCCGACGGCAGAGCTAAATCATGCTCGTCGTGCTCGTGCGGCGCACCTGACATGGGCTCAAATCCCTCGAAGATCAAGTCTCCGCGGATGTCGGCAGTGTAATTTAAGTTTCCGAACATGACCTGAAGGCCAGGGGCGTAGCTCTCGATCTGCTCCAGATGGCCTAGCGAATTGGCCCACAGTGCGAAGCCGCCGAATACGAACATCTGTCCGGGGAGGAGAACCTCACCCTGGACCGCATCGTTATCGATGATCGAAGGGGCCATCGAGCCTTATGGTTACGGCACAGTGGAAATCTCAATGTAAGCACCAATGTCGGTGTCAAAATCGGCGGATCTCGGGTAGGGGGTCCCGAACTGTGCATCTAAGGCGGATGGTAACAGCAGGCAGGGGACACTAACATTTAGTAATCTATCATCTTGAATGTTTATCGGGCTTCTTCTGTAACCCGCCATTAGGGCTGACCCTGCCACTCCTGGGCGGGTCATACTGGTAGTAATATCCCCAACATTAGGCCCCAGGTTGACTTTGAACTTTGTTCTTTGTCAATCTTCAATACTTGGGTGGAATCCATCCTCTGTCTGAAAACTTCTGTAACGCGCCGTGACGTCATCTTATGGAAACACAAAAAACCTTCATGACGTCATCTTTCAATGGATCTTTCATTTTTTAATGCCTTCCGAGAATCGAGGCGTCCATTTATTTGGATAATCATTTATTCGGGTCTCCTTGATTTTTGCGCCCGCCTATTCGCGCACCCCGTTATAAATAGGTACTACTTAGGTCTTTTTTCATTCTCCTCCTTCGGTCGTCTTCCTCCTCTTACTGCCTCATTGCCGTTCGAGCTCTGTCGCCGCCGCAGATCTCCTCATCTTCCTCACCTCCGGCTACTGCATCGACCTGACTTGTCCAGAGAAACCCGACGGACCCCCACAGTAGCTCTGCATCTGTGAGTCTCTTTCCTTCTCTGCCTCAGGTCCGCATTACAGCTTCTCGAGTTCATCAGTGTTCGTCGGTGTTCATCACCGCTCTTTACAGATTGTCGATAGATTTTACCCCCGATGCCTCTTTCTGATCATCAGATATTATAGAATTGCTGCGGTAGCTGTTTTGCCTTCTTTTTTGATAGTAGCAGATCCCTTTTTCTTGTATAAACGCTTTGTTAGCTGATGAACTCGTCTGCACTGGACTTTTTAGGTCTGGAATTTTTTCTTTTTGGGAGAACCATTTGATCCAAAATAATAATAACCGTTTAGTGAAACTTGTTTATGCAAACACTTAGCAGGATCTGCTTTCTGAGAAAATCTGTAGTCATGGAGGCTTATCACTCCGGCTTTCTCTTCCTTATATGTCATTAGCCCTTAGTTAAGCCGTCGTTACTTGTTTTACAACTTCAACCTTTAACTGTTAATTGAACCGGCATTTTGTTTTTCCTTTTCCAGTCCCTTGTACATCATGCCGTCAAAGACACCCACCATCTGCAATTGGGTCCCTCAACCATAACTAAGGAGCGTCTGAAAGAGTTCTTCCTCAATGGATGTCTGCCTTCAAGAAACATCATGTCTTATCGTGCTCCTGACCCGGAAGAAGAACGACCCAATCCAAAAGACGGTGAAGTGATCGTCTTTACTGATCACATGAACCGGGGCTTCTCACCGCCCGGCTCAAAAAATTTCAGAGAAGTTCTTCACTTTTTCAAACTCCATCCTCAGGATATTGGGCCCAATACCATATCCAATATTTTTAACTTCCAAGTGCTCTGTGAGGTATATCTTCAGCAAGAGACGACAGTGGAACTATTTAGAGAGTACTTCTATCTGAACCGGCAAAACGAGTGCACCAATGGCCTTAGCTTAGAACTTTGAGGCATCTCAATTCAGCGCCAGCAGGGTGCAGTTTTCCCTCTCATAGTTTTACCAAGTCACCCAAAGGACTAGAACCAAACTTGGTTTTACTGTTAGGACATCTCACCCGCCAACGAGAAGCCACTGCCGGGTTACCGCCCCGATCGTCTTGACACCAAGTTCGCCCTGCCAGATAAACTTACCGTTGCTGAACGCAAGAAGCTGCTTCCATCTATCAGAAGAATCAACGGTTTGTTGGGGAACGGTTTAACCGGAGTCGATCTAACCCGATGCTGGATCTCATGGCGGATTATTCCATTAAGTCGTCGTTCAAAGTTGATGTATGAATATGGTGGAGACCCGGATGACTCTCTTCGTCATACCCCGGTTCAACTAACCGAGGAAGATGTTGTCACAATGTCAAATGTTCTGGTGAATGCGAAGTACGAAGATTGCAGTGTTGTTGGGTTAAATCCCTTCTGTAAATTTAACCCGATACCAGAAGTAAGGGCATTCTGATCTTTTTTCCTTTGTATTTTGTCCAGCCGTATTGTTTATCATTGATCCATCCTCTTGTCTTTGTAGACCAACTCTGACTTTTGGAAAGTGAAATATGATTAGTAAGCTGCCAAGAAGGCGAAACTTGCCGCCATGAACGCCAAGAAATCGACCCGGAGAACGAAGAAGAAAAAGAAAACCACCGTTAAAGATTTGATGAAACTTGATGACACGTCTGACTTAGAGGTAGCCCTTGATTCCCTTGGCCAACTTTTTAACAATCTTATTGACACTGATCCTTACCAGGATGACACTGGGGCTAGTCAAGCCGGGGAAGCAGAGGTAACTATCATTTCCTCCGACTCAGAGCCCTTACCAAGACACAAAGTTTGACGAGTGATCCGTAAAGTAAGGTTTTCTAACCCCTTAGCTCACTTGGATCCCAACTTTAATTTGAAAAAGCAGCAGCATGAAAGCCGCCGTGAAGTTGAGATTGAAGATGAACCGGCTGTCGTCCTTCAACAGACCCCTCGGAAACGCCCGAACGAGGTTTACTTATTACTGTCCTTAACTTGTTTTAATGAATCCTGCTCCTTGTATGTCTTTTAACTCCTTTCTTTTACCTTTTCAGGAGGTGTCTCGTTCCTCAGGCGACTCATCACAAACACAATTTCCGGCTTTCAAGACTGCTCCTGGGTAATCAGAAATCCTCTTTTCTTCCGGGTTGACTACTGACCAAATCATCAGCGTCCGCATGAGCCGTCAACCAATAAAAACCATGACAAAAGGCCTTGGCGATGAGAGATTTAGAGCCGGCATGATGACCACAATGTCCTTCATGAATCTCTCGCAGAATCTCACAACCTTCTTCAGGCGAAACACAACGTTGAAACGCCCCTGTAACACTATGATGGTGCAACTGCCCATTAACAATCGTCATTGACTTAGATCACCGGGTTATCTGCGTGGCTAAAATCTCATTGTGAGGTAACTCGCCCCGGGTCATGTAAGCCAGATTAGGCACTATCCAATTAGGAATAGCATGAAGAGCCGCCACCAACTGTGCCTCCGGGTCAGCAACAGCAAGATCCTCCTTTGTGGGAAATTTAACCAAAGGGTTAAGCAGAATATCCAGGAAGGTGTTAGGTGGGACCGGCTTACGCTGAGACCCTAACTGGCTTAATGTGTCAGCCGCCTCGTTCTTCCTGCGATCAATATGCTCAACTTGGTAACCTTTGAAGTGACCCGCAAAAGCATCAACCTCTTGACGATAAGCCGCCATGAGGGAATAACCTGTAGACTTAAAATATAGGCCGAGACTTCTACCTCTGAATCTTTGCCTGATATCGATTGAACAAAACTTCACTCATAGTCCCCAAGGACCGGTTTATTTTGATCATTAATGAATCGGTACTTTAGAATTTAAAACCATCTGCAAAGTACTTAACACTCCGGTTTAACCTTGATAAACTTGCTGAACTGCGTACATTAGCCCCCAAGTGCCAAGTGCTCTTACTTTGTAAAGGACTTGGGACTTCAAATATGTTGGCAGAATCGTAAGAATTTGATTTGGCACACATTAGCCCCCAAGTGTCAAGTGGTTTATTTGTAAAGTACTTGGGACTTGAATCTTGAATTTAAATACTGGAATTTGAAACCAAGTCTTGAATTTTCTGAACATTTCACAGAATGCATTGTCTGAATTGAATTGTCAATTATCTGACACAAAGACCCAGCTAGCAAGTCAAGAGTCTGAAATTAAATCTTCCACTTCCAAACTGCAAATGAGCCTTTTCTGCAACGGAAAATTTGAAGACCAGCTTTGCTACCAAGGAGAAGGCTTGGGAAAATGAGAAAACACTCCTGACCCGATGAGCTGAAACAGCTGAAACGGCTCTGAAAGAAATTTCAATAGAGCTGAATAGTTTCAAGGGCCGGGTGTCTCAGATGGTTGCTGCTATCTGTGGTAAGCTGCCTGAGTTGACCTTCCGTATAATTTTTTGCCAAACCGGAATATGATCCGCCAACTTACTCTGTTAAATATATGCAGGTCCACGAAGTAAAAATCTGAGCCAAGACCCGTTGATTAAACTGAAGGCCGTATACACCTTGGTTGAACAATTGTACATTGGTGCACAACGGGCTCTGGCCGCTATCTCTCCTGCAAATCAAGGACCCAACCGGCTTAGCGATGTCCTGAAGAAGTTGTCCATCCTTCTGGCGAGATTCCAAGAAGTAAAACGCTCCTGCGCGCGAGCCGGAGCTTTGACTGCCCTAAGCCGCTCCAAGGCTTGGGTGCCAGACCTAGACCCGACGGACGTGGCAAGAGGTTACCCTACTGTGAAGGAGGACGGGTCTCCATTTGATCAAGATGATTTCATAGCGTGTGTACACGAAGTCCGGCCTCAGGCGACTAGTCTTGGAGAAGACACTAATGTTGACAAGTACCAGCCGCGTTTTGATAATGAAAATAAGAAGATGGCCACTCCTTCATACAAAGTAGCAGACCTGATCCCACCTATGAGAGAAGATACCTTTGCTCCGGAAATTGACCCGGTCGGCCTGATTGACGACGAAGCCGAATTTGTCGCCATGAACGGCTTTGATTGGTCAAAATCCAATTTCCAGCAAACAGAAGGTGGTGAACCGGTGAGGGAGGGACAGTGATCATCTTCATAGGCTTATAAAGCCTTGTAATAACTTTAGTTGCTAAAACACCGCATGTTTTCTTATGCCATCATGCATAAAATACTTCTATGTGAATCGGCTTCCAGATGTCAATGTATGCATCGTTTAATGTTTGTCTCTCCGATATTTGAACTCTGTGTCTGTGAATACAAGAAAAATACTGGCAAGGCGGTTTAGAACCAAACAGGCATAGACACCCTAATTCACAGCCAATATATTTACCTCAATAAAGAACAGAGACAAAATATAAAGGATAAGGGTTACTACGCAGCGGGTAGCATGTATAAGTAGAAATCATACCTTGCCCTTATTGATTCTTACATCGCCGGGTTTAATAATCCGGGTGGTGAACTTTGGATCCTTGAGCCACCGGTTTGAATAACCCGGGCTGCTGTGTTGTTCAATAATTGAGCCGGTGAAGAAAACCAGGCTATCTTATTTCTAATATTGAAACAACAAAAGCTAAAAGGCAAGCAACAGATAAGAAACATAATTTTAACTCTGTATTCAAAAAGCTGGGGGTTTCTGATTCGAATACGATCAGTAAACCGGACCAAAGTGGTTAAGCTAAGGTTTGAATACGACCATATAGTCCCCGGTGGCTTTGGCGTTCCGCCGATCAAGAGGGTACTGACAGCTATGTTCTCTTTGGTTCGAATACGACCTATGTTTGAACAGGAAGCCCCCAAATGACCTTGAGCGGTTTTTAACGACCCTGATTCGAATACGATCCAAGTCGGCCTCAAAAGGGGTTAAGCTATGATTCGGATACGATCAAGAAGCCCCCAAGTGAGTTTGGCCTTGAGTCGATCAAGAGGGTTACGACAGCTATGTTCTCTTTGGTTCGAATACAACCTATGTTTGAACAGGAAGCCCCCAAGTGACCTTGAGATTTGCAGCTAGATTCGGATACGATCATAAGCCGGACTAAAAAGGTTAAACTTGATTCAAATATGATCAGCTCCTTAATAGTCATTGTAAGTAAAAAATAATAAAGATGTATAATCTGTGAAAAGAAAGGAGACCGATGGTCTTACTTTATTGCTTATCATAATATATACAATGTGAACGTATGTACATGTTGAGAGCCGGTGGCTCAGGTGTAATATGGCCGAAGTTGAGCAATGTTCCATAGCCGACGGGTCTCCTCTTCCGACTTACGTGAGTCTGTATGCTCTCGAACGTCAATGAGGTAGTAGGACCCATTGTTTAAAGTTTTACTGACCACAAAGGGTCCTTCCCAAGGTGGGGATAACTTGTGTGCATCTGAAAGATCTTGGATGAGCCGGAGCACCAAGTCGCCTTCTTGAAAGGTCCTGGACTTAACCCGGCGGCTGTGATAACGACGCAGGTCCTGTTGATAAATTGCTGACCGTGCTGCTGCTAAGTCTCTTTCTTCATCCAACAAGTCAAGCGCATCCTGTCTGGCTTTTTCATTGTTGGCTTCAACATAAGCCGCCACACGAGGCGAGTCATGACGGATGTCACTAGGCAACACAGCTTCTGCTCCATAAACCATGAAGAAGGGTGTGTAACCCGTAGACCTATTAGGTGTAGTATTGATGCTCCATAACACTGAAGGCAACTCCTCTACCCAACATCCCGGCGTTCGCTATAAAGGAACCATAAGCCGGGGTTTTAGCCCTTTCAGAATTTCCTGATTGGCTCTCTCAGCTTGACCATTGGATTGAGGATGAGCTATAGAAGAAACATCAAGATGGATGTGCTCTCGCTGACAAAACTCTTCCATAGCCCCTTGGGACAGATTAGTGCCATTGTCTGTGATAATACTGTGTGGAAAACCGAAACGGAAGATTACTTTTTTCATGAACTAAACCGCCGTGGCTGCATCACACTTACTCACAGGCTCCGCCTCAACCCATTTGGTGAACTTATCAACAGCCACCAAGAGATGTGTCTTTTTATCCTTAGACCTTTTGAAAGGTCCCACCATGTCAAGCCCCCAGACTGCAAACGTCCAAGTCATTGGAATCATCCGAAGCTCTTGAGCTGGCACATGTGCTCGTCGTGCAAATTTTTGACATCCATCACATCTACTGACCAGATCTTCTGCATCAGCGTGAGCCGTCAACCAGTAAAAACCATGACAAAATGCTTTGGCCACTAAAGATTTTGACCCGGATGACCGCAATCGCCTTCATGGATCTCACGAAGGATTTCTTGACCTTCTTCGGGGGAAACACATCATTGAAACGCTCCGGAAACACTGCGATGAAATAACTCTCCATCCGAAATCGTCATGGACTTAGATCGCTGGGTTATCTACCGAGCCAGGGTCTCATCCGCTGGCAACTCTCCCCGGGTCATGTATGCCAAGAACGGCACCTTCCAATCTGGGATGACATGAAGAGCCGCCACCAACTGCACCTCTGGGTCAGGAACAGCTAAATCTTCTTTTGTGGGCAACTTGACAAAGGGGTTATGCAAAACATCCAAAAAGGTGTTGGGTGGTACCGGCTTACGCTGAGACCTAGCCGGCTAAAAGCAACCGCTGCTTCATTCTTTCGACGGTCAATGTGTTCCACCTGATAACCTTTAAAATATCCTGCAACAGCCACGACCTCTCGGCAATAAGCCGCCATGAGAGGGTCTTTGGAATCCCACTTGCCAGATACCTGTTGAGCCACTAGATCTGAATCACCAAGACATCTGACCCGGCTCAAGCTCATCTCCTTTGCACTCGAAGAACATGGAGCAATGCTTCATACTCTGCTGCGTTGTTAGTGCATGGAAACATCAACCGTAACACATAACAAAATTTATCACCTCGTGGGGAAGTTAATACGACTCCAGCCCCCGAGCCTTCCAATTGCCTGGATCCATTGAAATGAATAGTCCAATATGTGTTGTCCGGCTTCTCTTCTGGCATCTGCATCTCTGTCCAGTCATTGATGAAGTCAACCAAGGCTTGAGACTTAATTGCACTACGTGGAACATACTTCAGCCCATGAGACCCAAGCTCAATTGCCCACTTGGCAACTCGCCCTGTGGCTTCTCTGTGTTGAATAATGTCTCCCAAAGGAGCAGAGTAACCACAATGATTGGATGTCCCTGAAAGTAATGCTTAAGCTTCCGGCTTGCCATGAACACCCCATAAAGAAGCTTCTGCCAATGTGGATATCATTGCTTAGATTCAATTAGCACTTCACTGACATAATAAACCGGCCGCTGAACCGGATGCTCTTTGCCAGCCTCCTTGCGCTCTACCACCATAGCCACACTAACAACCCATGAGTTGGCAGCCACGTATAACAATAGCGGCTCTTTCTCAATTGGAGCAGCTAGGACCAGCGGCTCAGCCAGTTGTGCCTTCAGATCCTCAAAAGCAGCATTTGCAGCATCACTCCAAATAAAAACATCCGTTTTCTTCATCAACTGATACAGAGGCATGGCCTTTTCCCCTAACTGGCTTATGAACCGGCTCAAAGCAGCCACACAACCCGCCAGTTGCTAAACATCATTGATGCATGTTGGTTTAGCTAGAGATGTGATTGCCTTGATTTTCTCCGGGTTAGCTTTAATACCTCGGTTAGACACTAGAAAACCCAGGAGCTTACCGGCTAGCACTCCAAAAACACACTTGGCCAGGTTAAGCATCATCTTGTAAACCCGAAGATTATCAAAAGTCTCTTTCAGGTCTGTGACCAAGATTTCCTCTTCCCTGGATTTCACCACTATATCATCCACATAGGCATGAACATTGCACCCAATTTGATTGTGAAGACAATTCTGCACACACCGCTGGTAAGTCGCCTGGGCACTCTTAAGCCCAAAAGGCACAGACACATAGCAGAAAGCCCCAAAAGGAGTTATAAAAGCTGTCTTCTCTTGATCCTTGACCGCCATCTTAATATGATGATAACCGGAGTAAGCATTTAAGAAACTCAAGCGTGCGCAACCCGTCCTAGCATCAATGATCTGATCAATACGGGGAAGAGCAAAAGGATCAGCCGGACAAGCCTTGTTCAAATCCGTGTAATCCACACACATACGCTAGGTGCCATTCTTTTTGAGTACAAGCACCGGGTTAGCTAACCATTCTGGGTGAAAGACCTCCACAATGAACCCGGCTGCCAAAAACCGGGCCACCTCTTCTCCGATGGCCTTGCGCCTTTCTTCATTGAACCGCCGGAGAAACTGTTTGACAGGTTTAAACTTTGGATCGATATTAAGAGTGTGCTCAGCGAGTTCCCTCGGGACACCCGGCATGTCTGAAGGTTTCCATGCAAAGTTGTCCCGGTTGTCACGGATGAACTCGATGAGCGTGCTTTCCTATTTCGGATCCAAGTTTGCATTGATGATGAACTGTTTGGATGAGTCGCCGGGCACAAAGTCAACCATCTTAGTTCATCAGCTGATTTGAATTTTAACTCCAGCTCATGCTTTGTTGTTGGTTTCTTTAATGACGTCATGTCCGCCGGGTCAACGTGATCCTTGTAGAATTTCAACTCCTCTGTTGCACAAACAGATTCAGCATAGGCACCATCACCTTCTTCACATTCCAAAGCTATCTTCCAGCTCCCATGGACTGTAATGGTGCCCTTGTGACCTGGCATCTTGAGCTGCAAATATACATAACACAGCCGAGCCATGAACTTGGCATAAGCCGGCCGCCCAAACAGAGCATGATATGGGCTTTTGATCTTAACCACTTCAAAGGTTAATTTTTCTGCTCTAGAGTCATACTCATCTCCAAAAGCTACTTCCAGTTTGATCTTACCAACCGGGTATGCCGACTTACCAGGTACCACACCATGAAAAACAGTGTTAGATTGTTTAAGATTTTTATCCGTCAATCCCATCCGACGGAACGTCTCATAGTAGAGGATGTTGATGCTGCTGCCTCCATCCATGAGTACCTTAGTAAACTTGTACCCACCAACCTGAGGCGCCACCACCAAAGCCAAGTGACCCGGATTATCAACCCGGGGCGGGTGATCCTCTCTGCTCCACACAGTAGGCTGCTCCGACCAACGTAAATAACGTGGAATTGCCGGCTCAACGGCATTGACGGCCCTCTTATGGAGTTTCTGGTCCCTCTTGCATAAACTGGTTGTAAAGACATGATATTGTCCGCTACTCAATTGCTTTGGGTTGCTTTGATAGTCGTATTGCTGCTGCTGCTGATTCCCTTGGCCGTGTTGCTGATTATATCCTCCTTGGTGACCAGGATAACCCTGACCGTGAAAACCTCCTCCGCTTGAACCGGCGCCCAGGCCCTGAAAGCCGCCTCCACCTGAGCCGCCGCCTGGGCCGTGACTCCATCATATGCATTTGAATTTTTAAATGCCTTCATGATCGTGCAATCCTTCCACAAGTGGGTGGCTGGCTTCTCCCGGGTACCGTGTTTTGGACAAGGTTCATTCAACAACTGCTCAAGGGTGGGGCCTGACCAGCCCGATCGAGGGGGTTGCCTGCCCTTGCGCTGCTGATTACCACCCTGTGCATTAGTATTAGCAACAAACTCATCAGCCTTACGTTTATGACCTCCTTGATTCACCGGGTTATGCTGGTGACCCTTGCCATTGTCGTTCTTCTTTCCCTTCGTTGCCTTTTCTTCATCAGACACCGGGTCTTTGGTGGTATCAGAATCGACATACTTGACAAGAGCTGCCATCAATGTCCCCATGTCATTACAGTCACGTTTAAGCCGCCCCAACTTTTGCTTCAGCGGTTCAAAGCGGAATTTTTTCTCCAGCATCAAAACTGCTGAGCCGGCATCCATCTTATCCCTGAATGTATTATCTCCTTGACCCGGCGCACCCAATGGGTTGTAGATTCTTCGTCCTCTTGCTTGCAATTGGTCAGGTCCACAATCGACATTGGCTGCTTACACGTGTCCTTAAAGTTCTGGATGAACTGTGCTTTCAACTCCGCCCATGAGCCAATAGAATTGGGTGGCAATCCCTTCAACCAGGTCCGAGCCGTTCCATCCAACATCATGGTAAAATACTTGGCCATTGCAGCATCGCTAACCTCCAAGAGCTCCATAGCCATCTCATAGCTCTCAATCCAAGCCCCCGGCTGTAAGTCAGCCGTGTAATTAGGCACTTTACGAGGCCCCTTGAAATCCTTGGGCAACCACTCATTGCGTATGGCTGGGACCAGGCAAGGCACACCTCCAGTTCTTGTGGTCGCTCCTGCCTCAACCGAGGTTGCTGGATAAGCCGGAAAGGGTTGGTGAGCCGCCTATTCTGCTGTTATCTAAGCCGCCCGTTCTGCCTCTTGACGAATCCTCTCCTGATCCTCCAAATTAAGGGCTCCAGCCCGTACCAACTCATGCCTGTATGGACAATTGTGGCGTTGAGCATTGCTTGACATCTCTGCGGACTCCATGTGCCTACTGTAACTCGGGCTCCGGCTTGGGAGAGGAGTTGAATGAATCATGTCTCGACTGTAGGAGTATGCATCCTGCTGGGCCAAAGCTGTCTGAAGTAGTTCTCTTACCCTCTGAATTTCAATCGCTGCCAAATGAGCCAATGTTGCGATGAGATTTTCCATTGGGTTAGAGAAGTGACCCGGGGGTGTTGGTACATAACAAGGAAGAGCCGTATTCATGCGAGGCGGCTCCATGGTGCCTGCCATTGGGAGAGCCGCCAAATGAGCCAATGCTGCGATGAGATTTTCCATTGGGTTAGAGAAGTGACCCAGGGGTGTTGATACATAACGAGGAGCCGTATTCATGCGAGGCGGCTCCATGGTGCCTGGCTGAACTGGTGCACCGGGCGTCGTGACCCGGTTTGCCTCTGGCGGGTTGCTCCCCCCAGCTCCGGGTGTATGGAACAGGTTCCTCGGATTCAGCGTTAGAGGAAGACGCGACTGAGTTTTCTGATGCCTCCTCCTCATGACCTTGATTGATGCATTAAGATCCGCCGAGAGCCGGAAGGTTTCTGCTTGAAGCTGCTAAGCACGAGCATCCAAAGCTGCTCGTTCTGCTACCATCCGGGTCTCCTCCGTGGCTAAATTTTCTTTAGATTGCACCATCTCCTCCCGCACGCGTGCTACTTCCGCGTCATGCTGGGCTTTATCCGCCGGTTCTATTGCAGCGTTTAACAGAGTCGTCAGCTTATCCATGAAGTCCATTAAAACCTAAGCCAAGGGGCGCGCGGGGTCTCCTGACCAGGCTGCTGCCGACCCGGTAGCTGCGGCTGCCGCTGTGGTGGAGTTTTGCCTGAGCTGCGTCCCCGCCATGAAGACTCCGGCCCAATTCGGCGGCTCAAGGGGGTCCGGAATACTGCTGCCATCGGAACAGCCCCTGAGCATGCCGTCTTGCAGTTGGTACAACGAATCCGTTTCACCTGTTGATGATGCAGTATCAGAGCAGATGGCCGTCTCCCCACCTTCCATCGATCCTTCTAAGTATTCACCACCATGGATGCAGCCCACGAAGGCATGTTTCACGACAGATTGAACATGGGCGGACTCGGCGCGCTGAGCCATTTCGATGAGGTTGGTGTGGACGTCCGGCTCAGGGCCTAACTCGCCAATCCGGCCGATGAAGACATGAATCCCATCGAAGGGGACCCAGTACACGTACTCGATCGAGCCGGCCTCAGGGCCCCAGCCTTCGTCGTTGATGTAGAGTTTGGCGCGACGACTCTTGGTCATCCGGCCCACAGCATATCCCTTGAGCCCTTCGAGGTTGCCCTTCAAGAACTCAAATCCACCATGCGCTGGCCCCACAGTGGGCGCCAACTGTCGTGGAGTTGACACGGCAGATGTCCTAGAGCAAGGACTTAGTCGTAGGGCCATCGCACTAGGAAGCTTAAAGGGGTTAATCGGGACAAAGGACACACGAGAGAGTTTTTATACTAGTTCGGCCCCTTACGATGAAGGTAAAAGACTACGTCTAGTTGGGATTGGTGTTGCTGAGGTTTCGATCTCCAAGAGGCTCAACTCGCCGGCTTGGTTATCGACTTGGTAATTTCTTGCCCTAAACCGCCACCGGGTCATCCCCTTATATACACGGGTGGACGCCTGGTGGCCTACAGAGTCCCGGCCGGCTCATAATCGTGTCCGGCTCGGTGACTTCATTTACATGCCTTTCTTTACAAGTATTTCCTTACATACGGCGGTTTACAGTATCAGGCCTTAAGCCGGCCCCAGGCCTTTGGACCTTCTACACATTTAGTAAACTATCATCTTGAATGTTTATCGGGCTTCTTTTGTAACCCGCCATTAGGGCTGACTCGGCCCCTCCTGGGCGGGTCATACTGGTAGTAATATCCCCAACACAAACGCAATGTAGACACGGAAATTTTTGGCATGGTTCCGATAGGTGGTGCTATCGTACATCCACGTTGATGGAGACTTCAACCCACAAAGGGTAATGGTTGCGCGAGTCCATGGAGGGCTCCACCCATGAAGGGTCCACGAAGAAGCAACCTTGTCTATCCCACCATGGCCATCGCCCACGAAGGACTTGCCTCAGTAGGGTAGATCTTAATGAAGTAGGCGATCTCCTTGCCCGTACAAACTCCTTGGTTCAACTCCACAACCTTGATGGAGGCTCCCAAGTGACACCTAACCAATCTAGGAGACACCACTCTCCAAAAGGTAATAGATGGTGTGTTGATGATGAACTCCTTGCTCTTGTGCTTCAAATGATAGTCTCCCCAACACTCAACTCTCTCTCTCATAGGATTGGATTTGGTGGAAAGATGATTTGAGTGGAAAGCAACTTGGGGAAGGCTACAGATCAAGATTTATGTGGTTGGAATGGAATATCTTGACCTCAACACAAGTGTAGGTAGTTCTCTCTTACAAAAATGTATGATGGAAGTGTAGGCATGTTATGATGGCTCTCTCCATGAATGAAGAGTGGGTGCAGGGGTATATATAGCCTCCACACAAAATCTAACCGTTACACACAATTTTACCAAACTCGGTGAGACCGAATCGTGAAACTCGGTCGGACCAATTCAGTTCAAAATGTGAACATTAGGTTTTTCGGTGGCACCGACACGTCAACTCGGTGGGACCAATTTCATTAGGGTTAGGGCATAACGTAATCTCGGTGAGACCGATTACACAAACTCGGTGGGACCGATTTTGGTAATAAGCTAACCAGAGAGTTGGTCAGGCAAACTCGGTGGGACTGATTCACTCATCTCGGTTGGACCGAAGCGGTACGAAGGGGAAACAGAGAGTTGGATTGTGAACTCGGTGGGACCGATCGCTCATCTCGGTTAGACCGAAACTATACGAAGGGAAACAGAGATTTTGCAATCCCATCTCGGTGAGACCGAGATCCCTATCGGTGACACGGAAAAGACTAGGGTTTTGTGGCAGTGGCTATGTCAACTAAACTCGGTGGCGCCGCATGGAAAGTTTCGGTGGAGCCGAGTTTGACTTTTGGTTTGGGACATATCTGGATATGAGAAAGTGGTTGAGGATTTTGGAGCATATCACTAAGCATTTTGAGAAAGAACCTCATTAAGCAACACTTGATCCCCTTTTAATAGTATTGGCTTTTCCTATGGACTCAACGTGATCTTGGATCACTAAAAGGTAAAAAGTAGAGTCTTGAGCTTTAGAGCTTGAGCCAATCTTTCGTCCTTAGCATTTTGAGGGTTCCACATTTCTAATCCATGTCATGCCAATCATTGAGCTTTCCTGAAATATTTATCTTGAAATAGTATTAGCTAAATGAGCTATATGTTGTTAGGAATTAACAAAACCACTCACGGATAGTTGCACTTTCACATTTCCATTCTAACCAAACCCTAAAATTATTTTAAGGAATATTCCTTTTTCTTTTAAAGGAATAACCCTATTTTCCCTATGTTGTGAAGCAACCTATATTTCCGTCACTCCCCAAATTCCCAAATAATTCTCATAATTTGTATGGGTAATATGTTGCTCAAATATGCCCAAACTTTCCTATCTTAGTGCAAGAATAATTCCCCAATAATTATTCTTCATTTCTGTCCAGTATGGCATTCTGTGAAGGAAGTGCCACCTATCCTTTCTGGATTGCTCCCAAACTTTTTGGGCATGCTATTTCATCCAAATAATTGACCCATGCCAAAATTCAACTTTATTTGCCTACTAATCTTCCACAGCAATTTTTCAAAGTTTCTGTCAGATAGAAGGGATTGTGAAGGAAATACTAGCTAGGATTATCCAAATAAGTTGAACTTTTGCACAATCCTTCATGTGCTCATATCTTTACACTCCTCCAAATTTCAGCTCCGTCCCTTGATCTATGTGAGCAGATGACCAAATCTTTGCTTCTGTCAATATTTTTAGGTTGTGAAGCAAGTATATTTTATATTGCTTCATTTTGGCTGAAAAATTTACCAGAGCTTTCTCTTGACCATAAAACCTCTCTCCACAAAATTTGGGATCAATTCATTAATTCAATAATTCTCTAAAAAAATTCCAAGTTTCTGGTCAGTGAGGATGTTTGTGAAACTAGTACCGCATTGGCTTGACCATTTGGTACAAAATTTTGACAGCATATTCTTCTGACCAAATCACTAAGCCTTGCTAAATTTCAGCTCAAGTGGCTTCTCCATGTGAGTGCACCTTCCTGATCAATTTTCTGGACCCAAATGTGTGTTGCACATCAACTATATTAGTTTGTGGTCCGAATACCCTCATAAACCACATGATTATAGTCCTTCTTAACTTAAACCTCCCAGACAACTCCATTGCTCCCAATCCATTCCCTGTTGATCAATAGTGCACGTCCAAGTTTGATACAGGTAACTTCAGAGCTTAGTTACCATTTAACCATAGCACCCCAAATCAAGCCATGGCCTCATAAATGCTCCATCTTGGAAGGACATAACGCTAGACACAATTTACCTTCCTCTTGTGACCTCCCTGTTCATTGTCTCATGGTGTCCGCGCGGCTGGCATGCCAACTCACGCGCTCTATGCGTTGTGGCGCGTCCAGGATGTCGTTTGCGCTTTGGCCTCTCTTCCTCTCGTAGCCTTCGCGGGCGTGACCGTGTCCATCGTCTTCATCTCATCGTCGCCGTTCCCTTGGACCCCTCTTCCCCTCCGTCCGCTTCCTCACCGACGCTTGCCACCGCGTGCCCACCAGCGAACAGTGGCGGTTTGGCTCGGAGCTCGCCGTCTTCTTCCTCCCCATGTTACCTTGGCTCCCTATGCCTTGTGAGCGTTCCCTGTGCCCATCCCATCTTCTACCCCCGAGCTCGAGCGCGCGCACACACATCCGCGGCATTGGCCACGCATCCGTGATGACGACAGCACGACACACCCCTCCCCTCGGCTATATAAGCCACCCCGGCGCCGTTTCTCTTCACCACTCGCCTCACCCACCTCCCAGAACCCCGCCTAGCCTCTTCCCCGAGTTTGAGAAGCTCTCCTGCCCCTCCTATGTCCAAACCATCGCCGCCTGCCACTGCTCAAAATTCGAGCAAGCTGAGCGCTTTCCCCTTGCCTAAACACCACCACGGCCCTCCCCAAGTCCCCTAGAGTCTCCCCGTTGTCTCCCTCCTCCTCTGGTGGCTTGTTGTCGCATACTCAACGGTGCCCGAAGCCACTCTCCTCCACGGCCGATGCCCCGCCCGACTCGGTGCTCCTCGGCGGCCGCGTCGTGCCTGGATGGATGCGGCACTCCTCCCTGACTCCAGTGATGGTCCGGGTGCCTCAAACGGTGGCCGGTTACATCGGAATTGCCGCCGGCGCCGGCGACCCCGTCCATGTTCTGTCTCATGTCGGGGAAGAAGAAGGAGGAGCCGAAGAGAGAGATGTCAGCAGCGGGCCCCACCTGGCTGCGAGTCAACGCCCGGCCCCGGCTCTGCTGACTAGGATAAGTGGAAGCGTATTCCACAGGAATTCATATTCCCTTTCCGAAAGCGAACTTTGGCTCTGCTTCGATCCAGTATACATTTTCTCAGTTGGAAAGCGTATTCTGCCAAACACATATTCTGTTTTTCCAGCCAAGGGCTTGTTTGTGATGATTTTATTTACAAATGGGTCCATGGCAGAAAAACAACTATATCTTTTTGCTCACAACTCCAAATGAGGTGATTCCAAATCCCACTTCATCGTCTCATCGAGCCCGTTCTGTTGGTATCATTTTCACCATGTGTTAACATTCTAAAAATGACCATTTTTCCCTTGCGCTTAATCATCCCCCTCTGAGAGAGAACGTTTTTCGGTGATTCGTTCTACGAGTTTCTCGCACTTCTTCCTGGTGATTTCATCTACCCAGGCAAGCCACACCCTCCATTTGCATGATTGCAATGAAGTGACATGGTTTATTTATTTTTAACTTGCTTAAAATATTGCTTTAGCTACATGTGATCTTGTTCATGGCAATTCTCGGAGTATTGTTTTCATCTTGCTATTGTCATGATATTGCTTGGAGTTCTAGGACTTGTATTTTGATGATTATGTGGATGACATGTTACCTTGGGATTATTAGTGGCTTTTATGATTATCTTCATGGTGGTTGTGGATATGATATTTTGGAGTATTTGCTTTGGATGGCATGCTACCTTTGGATTATTAGTGGCTAGTTTTATTTTCATCATGATGCTAGCTGATATTCTGTTTTGGAGTATGATGTTGGAGATGATGCTTGCATGTGGATCATAGTTGGATAGCTAGTTCTTGATAATTGAGTACTAGTATTATCGTTCTTGGATTCATCATGATAGAAGTGTTATGCTATCCCCAGAGTATTTTGATATGTCGATAGTATTCTTTGGACTATTTGTGGGATATTGCTATGAATTGGATTGCAGGTTGGTAGATGATAGCGGAGTATCAGTTATCATTGTTATATGTTGGGGGTAAATTTCGTCATTAAGTTGGTCAGGTGCCATCGAACCGGGCTTTTTCCAGTGCAACCACATTTGCCTTTTATGGGAAGGCCCTAATGCGATCTATTCTCATGCCTCTCACCGGTGCCTCCAACGAGGGAAGGTTATGGGCGCGTGCTACCTTGATCAGGTAGGCGGACATAAACCTTGTGCGCCCATAGTTGGTATTAAGATCTCTTGTCCCTACTTGGGACCGTGTGTGTTTTGCCACGACGGTGGCCGTTGATGTCTTTGGTAGGCACGGGGCCACCCAGGACTGAACCCAAAAGGGGTGTTGGTCAGAGTGGCTGGAAGAGTGTCATGGAAGTAGATTGGTTTTGTCGGAACGCCGTTGGTCCACCCGAATGGGAGCACGAGGCCATGGGTTCTGTGGTGTGGGTAAAGTGTGCTACCTCTGCAAAGTGTGTGTGTTGATTCTATCGATATTCGCGTCCTCGGTCATGGGCATAAGTTCGTACTAGGTCACACCGTTTGATCAACACTCACATGATGGAATGACTTATAGGTGATATATATATATATGTTGATATTGTGAGCTGTAATAGTTTGGCAGGATGCTGATGATGATGTTGGGATGATCTCGGGGATGATCATTCAGTTTGTGGTGTGGCCACGAGGTGATCACATGGATGTTTTAGATCACGAGGTGATCAAGATGGTATATTGCTTGGCCGAATA